>NW_026909081.1:0-313793 GCF_033115175.1 Lepus europaeus | reverse complement strand
TCTGTATCTCTATGTGTGAACTCCCGTAAGCTGCGCCTGATACACTCAGGCCATAGGAATCCCGTATACAGCGTATGCCTACTCCCAGGCCGCAGAACCCCGGGAAACAGCTTCTCTGTACATTCAACCTACAGAACTCCTGGACACTGCATCTCTCGACACTTAGGTTACAGACCTCACAGAAGTTGCAACTCCTACACTCAGGATACAGACAACGCACATATAGCGAGTGGCTAATTACAGTCTACAGAACTCCAGGAAACAGCTAGCTCCTCTCTACACAAAGGATAGAGAACTCCTGGAAACCGCGCCGCTCTACATCCATTTTACAGAAATCCCGAAAGTTGCGTCTGCTACACACACTCAGCATACAAAAAACCCGCATATAGCGAATACCTACTTCTAAGCTACAGAACTCCAGGAAAGAGCTCCTCTCTACACCAAGGACAGAGAACTCCTGGAAACTGCGTCGATCTGCATCCAGGTAACAGAGCTCCCGTAAGCTGCGTCTCCTACACTCAGGCTTCAGAAATCCCATGCACTGCGTATGCCTATTGCCAGGCTACAGACCTCTTGGAAACCACTGCTCTCAGCACTCAGATACAGAACTCCGGTAAACTGCGTCTCTCTACATGCAGGTTACAGAATTCCCCGTAAGCATCGTGTGCTCCACTCAGGCTGCAGGACTCCTGGAAACTGTGTCTCTCGATATCCGTGGTACAGAACACCCGTAAGCTGGCTATCCTACACTCAGGGTACAGTAAACCCGCGTATTGTGTATGCCTAATTCCAGGATACGGAAGTCCCGTAAACTGCCTCTCCCTACACCCAGGATACCTAACTCCGCTAAGCTGTGTCTCTCTACATTCAGGGGGCAGAACTCCTGTAAGCTGCATCTCCTACACACAGGATACAGAAAACCCGCACATTGTGAATGCCTAATTCCAGGCTACAGAACTCCCGTAAACAACGTCTCTCTACTCCCAGGATGCAGAACTCCGCTAAACCGCGTCTCTCTACATCCAGGTTACAGAACTCCCTTAAGCTGCGTCTGCTACACTCAGGCTACGGGAATCCCATATACAGCGTATGCCTACTCCAAGGCTGCCGAACTCTTGTAAACTGCTTCTCTCTACACAAGGATACAGACCTCCGGTAAAATGCTTCTCACTACGTTCAGGTGGCAGAAGTACCGTAAGCTGCATCTGCTGCACTCAGGATACAGAAAACCCGCATATGGCGAAAGCCTACTCCCAGGCTTCAGAACTCCCGTAAACAACTTCTCTCTACGCCCAGGATGCACAACTCCAGTAAACTGCATCTCTGTACGTCTAGGTTACAGAACTCCCGTAAGCTGCGCCTGATACACTCAGGCCATAGGAATCCCGTATACAGCGTATGCCTACTCCCAGGCCGCAGAACCCCGGGAAACAGCTTCTCTGTACATTCAACCTACAGAACTCCTGGACACTGCATCTCTCGACACTTAGGTTACAGACCTCACAGAAGTTGCAACTCCTACACTCAGGATACAGACAACGCACATATAGCGAGTGGCTAATTACAGTCTACAGAACTCCAGGAAACAGCTAGCTCCTCTCTACACAAAGGATAGAGAACTCCTGGAAACCGCGCCGCTCTACATCCATTTTACAGAAATCCCGAAAGTTGCGTCTGCTACACACACTCAGCATACAAAAAACCCGCATATAGCGAATACCTACTTCTAAGCTACAGAACTCCAGGAAAGAGCTCCTCTCTACACCAAGGACAGAGAACTCCTGGAAACTGCGTCGATCTGCATCCAGGTAACAGAGCTCCCGTAAGCTGCGTCTCCTACACTCAGGCTTCAGAAATCCCATGCACTGCGTATGCCTATTGCCAGGCTACAGACCTCTTGGAAACCACTGCTCTCAGCACTCAGATACAGAACTCCGGTAAACTGCGTCTCTCTACATGCAGGTTACAGAATTCCCCGTAAGCATCGTGTGCTCCACTCAGGCTGCAGGACTCCTGGAAACTGTGTCTCTCGATATCCGTGGTACAGAACACCCGTAAGCTGGCTATCCTACACTCAGGGTACAGTAAACCCGCGTATTGTGTATGCCTAATTCCAGGATACGGAAGTCCCGTAAACTGCCTCTCCCTACACCCAGGATACCTAACTCCGCTAAGCTGTGTCTCTCTACATTCAGGGGGCAGAACTCCTGTAAGCTGCATCTCCTACACACAGGATACAGAAAACCCGCACATTGTGAATGCCTAATTCCAGGCTACAGAACTCCCGTAAACAACGTCTCTCTACTCCCAGGATGCAGAACTCCGCTAAACCGCGTCTCTCTACATCCAGGTTACAGAACTCCCTTAAGCTGCGTCTGCTACACTCAGGCTACGGGAATCCCATATACAGCGTATGCCTACTCCAAGGCTGCCGAACTCTTGTAAACTGCTTCTCTCTACACAAGGATACAGACCTCCGGTAAAATGCTTCTCACTACGTTCAGGTGGCAGAACTACCGTAAGCTGCATCTGCTGCACTCAGGATACAGAAAACCCGCATATGGCGAAAGCCTACTCCCAGGCTTCAGAACTCCCGTAAACAACTTCTCTCTACGCCCAGGATGCACAACTCCAGTAAACTGCATCTCTGTACGTCTAGGTTACAGAACTCCCGTAAGCTGCGCCTGATACACTCAGGCCATAGGAATCCCGTATACAGCGTATGCCTACTCCCAGGCCGCAGAACCCCGGGAAACAGCTTCTCTGTACATTCAACCTACAGAACTCCTGGACACTGCATCTCTCGACACTTAGGTTACAGACCTCACAGAAGTTGCAACTCCTACACTCAGGATACAGACAACGCACATATAGCGAGTGGCTAATTACAGTCTACAGAACTCCAGGAAACAGCTAGCTCCTCTCTACACAAAGGATAGAGAACTCCTGGAAACCGCGCCGCTCTACATCCATTTTACAGAAATCCCGAAAGTTGCGTCTGCTACACACACTCAGCATACAAAAAACCCGCATATAGCGAATACCTACTTCTAAGCTACAGAACTCCAGGAAAGAGCTCCTCTCTACACCAAGGACAGAGAACTCCTGGAAACTGCGTCGATCTGCATCCAGGTAACAGAGCTCCCGTAAGCTGCGTCTCCTACACTCAGGCTTCAGAAATCCCATGCACTGCGTATGCCTATTGCCAGGCTACAGACCTCTTGGAAACCACTGCTCTCAGCACTCAGATACAGAACTCCGGTAAACTGCGTCTCTCTACATGCAGGTTACAGAATTCCCCGTAAGCATCGTGTGCTCCACTCAGGCTGCAGGACTCCTGGAAACTGTGTCTCTCGATATCCGTGGTACAGAACACCCGTAAGCTGGCTATCCTACACTCAGGGTACAGTAAACCCGCGTATTGTGTATGCCTAATTCCAGGATACGGAAGTCCCGTAAACTGCCTCTCCCTACACCCAGGATACCTAACTCCGCTAAGCTGTGTCTCTCTACATTCAGGGGGCAGAACTCCTGTAAGCTGCATCTCCTACACACAGGATACAGAAAACCCGCACATTGTGAATGCCTAATTCCAGGCTACAGAACTCCCGTAAACAACGTCTCTCTACTCCCAGGATGCAGAACTCCGCTAAACCGCGTCTCTCTACATCCAGGTTACAGAACTCCCTTAAGCTGCGTCTGCTACACTCAGGCTACGGGAATCCCATATACAGAGTATGCCTACTCCAAGGCTGCCGAACTCTTGTAAACTGCTTCTCTCTACACAAGGATACAGACCTCCGGTAAAATGCTTCTCACTACGTTCAGGTGGCAGAACTACCGTAAGCTGCATCTGCTGCACTCAGGATACAGAAAACCCGCATATGGCGAAAGCCTACTCCCAGGCTTCAGAACTCCCGTAAACAACTTCTCTCTACGCCCAGGATGCACAACTCCAGTAAACTGCATCTCTGTACGTCTAGGTTACAGAACTCCCGTAAGCTGCGCCTGATACACTCAGGCCATAGGAATCCCGTATACAGCGTATGCCTACTCCCAGGCCGCAGAACCCCGGGAAACAGCTTCTCTGTACATTCAACCTACAGAACTCCTGGACACTGCATCTCTCGACACTTAGGTTACAGACCTCACAGAAGTTGCAACTCCTACACTCAGGATACAGACAACGCACATATAGCGAGTGGCTAATTACAGTCTACAGAACTCCAGGAAACAGCTAGCTCCTCTCTACACAAAGGATAGAGATCTCCTGGAAACCGCGCCGCTCTACATCCATTTTACAGAAATCCCGAAAGTTGCGTCTGCTACACACACTCAGCATACAAAAAACCCGCATATAGCGAATACCTACTTCTAAGCTACAGAACTCCAGGAAAGAGCTCCTCTCTACACCAAGGACAGAGAACTCCTGGAAACTGCGTCGATCTGCATCCAGGTAACAGAGCTCCCGTAAGCTGCGTCTCCTACACTCAGGCTTCAGAAATCCCATGCACTGCGTATGCCTATTGCCAGGCTACAGACCTCTTGGAAACCACTGCTCTCAGCACTCAGATACAGAACTCCGGTAAACTGCGTCTCTCTACATGCAGGTTACAGAATTCCCCGTAAGCATCGTGTGCTCCACTCAGGCTGCAGGACTCCTGGAAACTGTGTCTCTCGATATCCGTGGTACAGAACACCCGTAAGCTGGCTATCCTACACTCAGGGTACAGTAAACCCGCGTATTGTGTATGCCTAATTCCAGGATACGGAAGTCCCGTAAACTGCCTCTCCCTACACCCAGGATACCTAACTCCGCTAAGCTGTGTCTCTCTACATTCAGGGGGCAGAACTCCTGTAAGCTGCATCTCCTACACACAGGATACAGAAAACCCGCACATTGTGAATGCCTAATTCCAGGCTACAGAACTCCCGTAAACAACGTCTCTCTACTCGCAGGATGCAGAACTCCGCTAAACCGTGTCTCTCTACATCCAGGTTACAGAACTCCCTTAAGCTGCGTCTGCTACACTCAGGCTACGGGAATCCCATATACAGCGTATGCCTACTTCAAGGCTGCCGAACTCTTGTAAACTGCTTCTCTCTACACAAGGATACAGACCTCCGGTAAAATGCTTCTCACTACGTTCAGGTGGCAGAACTACCGTAAGCTGCATCTGCTGCACTCAGGATACAGAAAACCCGCATATGGCGAAAGCCTACTCCCAGGCTTCAGAACTCCCGTAAACAACTTCTCTCTACGCCCAGGATGCACAACTCCAGTAAACTGCATCTCTGTACGTCTAGGTTACAGAACTCCCGTAAGCTGCGCCTGATACACTCAGGCCATAGGAATCCCGTATACAGCGTATGCCTACTCCCAGGCCGCAGAACCCCGGGAAACAGCTTCTCTGTACATTCAACCTACAGAACTCCTGGACACTGCATCTCTCGACACTTAGGTTACAGACCTCACAGAAGTTGCAACTCCTACACTCAGGATACAGACAACGCACATATAGCGAGTGGCTAATTACAGTCTACAGAACTCCAGGAAACAGCTAGCTCCTCTCTACACAAAGGATAGAGAACTCCTGGAAACCGCGCCGCTCTACATCCATTTTACAGAAATCCCGAAAGTTGTGTCTGCTACACACACTCAGCATACAAAAAACCCGCATATAGCGAATACCTACTTCTAAGCTACAGAACTCCAGGAAAGAGCTCCTCTCTACACCAAGGACAGAGAACTCCTGGAAAGTGCGTCGATCTGCATCCAGGTAACAGAGCTCCCGTAAGCTGCGTCTCCTACACTCAGGCTTCAGAAATCCCATGCACTGCGTATGCCTATTGCCAGGCTACAGACCTCTTGGAAACCACTGCTCTCAACACTCAGATACAGAACTCCGGTAAACTGCGTCTCTCTACATGCAGGTTACAGAATTCCCCGTAAGCATCGTGTGCTCCACTCAGGCTGCAGGACTCCTGGAAACTGTGTCTCTCGATATCCGTGGTACAGAACACCCGTAAGCTGGCTATCCTACACTCAGGGTACAGTAAACCCGCGTATTGTGTATGCCTAATTCCAGGATACGGAAGTCCCGTAAACTGCCTCTCCCTACACCCAGGACACCTAACTCCGCTAAGCTGTGTCTCTCTACATTCAGGGGGCAGAACTCCTGTAAGCTGCATCTCCTACACACAGGATACAGAAAACCCGCACATTGTGAATGCCTAATTCCAGGCTACAGAACTCCCGTAAACAACGTCTCTCTACTCCCAGGATGCAGAACTCCGCTAAACCGCGTCTCTCTACATCCAGGTTACAGAACTCCCTTAAGCTGCGTCTGCTACACTCAGGCTACGGGAATCCCATATACAGCGTATGCCTACTCCAAGGCTGCCGAACTCTTGTAAACTGCTTCTCTCTACACAAGGATACAGACCTCCGGTAAAATGCTTCTCACTACGTTCAGGTGGCAGAACTACCGTAAGCTGCATCTGCTGCACTCAGGATACAGAAAACCCGCATATGGCGAAAGCCTACTCCCAGGCTTCAGAACTCCCGTAAACAACTTCTCTCTACGCCCAGGATGCACAACTCCAGTAAACTGCATCTCTGTACGTCTAGGTTACAGAACTCCCGTAAGCTGCGCCTGATACACTCAGGCCATAGGAATCCCGTATACAGCGTATGCCTACTCCCAGGCCGCAGAACCCCGGGAAACAGCTTCTCTGTACATTCAACCTACAGAACTCCTGGACACTGCATCTCTCGACACTTAGGTTACAGACCTCACAGAAGTTGCAACTCCTACACTCAGGATACAGACAACGCACATATAGCGAGTGGCTAATTACAGTCTACAGAACTCCAGGAAACAGCTAGCTCCTCTCTACACAAAGGATAGAGAACTCCTGGAAACCGCGCCGCTCTACATCCATTTTACAGAAATCCCGAAAGTTGCGTCTGCAAAACACACTCAGCATACAAAAAACCCGCATATAGCGAATACCTACTTCTAAGCTACAGAACTCCAGGAAAGAGCTCCTCTCTACACCAAGGACAGAGAACTCCTGGAAACTGCGTCGATCTGCATCCTGGTAACAGAGCTCCCGTAAGCTGCGTCTCCTACACTCAGGCTTCAGAAATCCCATGCACTGCGTATGCCTATTGCCAGGCTACAGACCTCTTGGAAACCACTGCTCTCAGCACTCAGATACAGAACTCCGGTAAACTGCGTCTCTCTACATGCAGGATACAGAATTCCCCGTAAGCATCGTGTGCTCCACTCAGGCTGCAGGACTCCTGGAAACTGTGTCTCTCGATATCTGTGGTACAGAACACCCGTAAGCTGGCTATCCTACACTCAGGGTACAGTAAACCCGCGTGTTGTGTATGCCTAATTCCAGGATACGGAAGTCCCGTAAACTGCTTCTCCCTACACCCAGGATACCTAACTCCGCTAAGCTGTGTCTCTCTACATTCAGGGGGCAGAACTCCTGTAAGCTGCATCTCCTACACACAGGATACAGAAAACCCGCATATTGTGTATGCCTGATTCCAGGCTACAGAACTCCCGTAAACAACGTCTCTCTACTCCCAGGATGCAGAACTCCGCTAAACCGCGTCTCTCTACATCCAGGTTACAGAACTCCCTTAAGCTGCGTCTGCTACACTCAGGCTACGGGAATCCCATATACAGCGTATGCCTACTTCAAGGCTGCCGAATTCTTGTAAACTGCTTCTCTCTACACAAGGATACAGACCTCCGGTAAAATGCTTCTCACTACGTTCAGGTGGCAGAACTACCGTAAGCTGCATCTGCTGCACTCAGGATACTGAAAACCCGCCTATGGCGAAAGCCTACTCCCAGGCTTCAGAACTCCTGTAAACAACTTCTCTCTACGCCCAGGATGCACAACTCCAGTAAACTGCATCTCTGTATGTCTAGGTTACAGAACTCCTGTAAGCTGCGTCTGATACACTCAGGCCATAGGAATCCCGTATACAGCGTATGCCTACTCCCAGGCCGCAGAACTCCGGGAAACAGCTTCTCTGTACATTCAACCTACAGAACTCCTGGACACTGCATCTCTCGACACTTAGGTTACAGACCTCACAGAAGTTGCAACTCCTACACTCAGGATACAGACAACGCACATATAGCGAGTGGCTAATTACAGTCTACAGAACTCCAGGAAACAGCTAGCTCCTCTCTACACAAAGGATAGAGAACTCCTGGAAACCGCGCCGCTCTACATCCATTTTACAGAAATCCCGAAAGTTGCTTCTGCTACACACACTCAGCATACAAAAAACCCGCATATAGCGAATACCTACTTCTAAGCTACAGAACTCCAGGAAAGAGCTCCTCTCTACACCAAGGACAGAGAACTCCTGGAAACTGCGTCGATCTGCATCCAGGTAACAGAGCTCCCGTAAGCTGCGTCTCCTACACTCAGGCTTCAGAAATCCCATGCACTGCGTATGCCTATTGCCAGGCTACAGACCTCTTGGAAACCACTGCTCTCAGCACTCAGATACAGAACTCCGGTAAACTGCGTCTCTCTACATGCAGGTTACAGAATTCCCCGTAAGCATCGTGTGCTCCACTCAGGCTGCAGGACTCCTGGAAACTGTGTCTCTCGATATCCGTGGTACAGAACACCCGTAAGCTGGCTATCCTACACTCAGGGTACAGTAAACCCGCGTATTGTGTATGCCTAATTCCAGGATACGGAAGTCCCGTAAACTGCCTCTCCCTACACCCAGGATACCTAACTCCGCTAAGCTGTGTCTCTCTACATTCAGGGGGCAGAACTCCTGTAAGCTGCATCTCCTACACACAGGATACAGAAAACCCGCACATTTTGAATGCCTAATTCCAGGCTACAGAACTCCCGTAAACAACGTCTCTCTACTCGCAGGATGCAGAACTCCGCTAAACCGTGTCTCTCTACATCCAGGTTACAGAACTCCCTTAAGCTGCGTCTGCTACACTCAGGCTACGGGAATCCCATATACAGCGTATGCCTACTCCAAGGCTGCCGAACTCTTGTAAACTGCTTCTCTCTACACAAGGATACAGACCTCCGGTAAAATGCTTCTCACTACGTTCAGGTGGCAGAACTACCGTAAGCTGCATCTGCTGCACTCAGGATACAGAAAACCCGCATATGGCGAAAGCCTACTCCCAGGCTTCAGAACTCCCGTAAACAACTTCTCTCTACGCCCAGGATGCACAACTCCAGTAAACTGCATCTCTGTACGTCTAGGTTACAGAACTCCCGTAAGCTGCGCCTGATACACTCAGGCCATAGGAATCCCGTATACAGCGTATGCCTACTCCCAGGCCGCAGAACCCCGGGAAACAGCTTCTCTGTACATTCAACCTACAGAACTCCTGGACACTGCATCTCTCGACACTTAGGTTACAGACCTCACAGAAGTTGCAACTCCTACACTCAGGATACAGACAACGCACATATAGCGAGTGGCTAATTACAGTCTACAGAACTCCAGGAAACAGCTAGCTCCTCTCTACACAAAGGATAGAGATCTCCTGGAAACCGCGCCGCTCTACATCCATTTTACAGAAATCCCGAAAGTTGCGTCTGCTACACACACTCAGCATACAAAAAACCCGCATATAGCGAATACCTACTTCTAAGCTACAGAACTCCAGGAAAGAGCTCCTCTCTACACCAAGGACAGAGAACTCCTGGAAACTGCGTCGATCTGCATCCAGGTAACAGAGCTCCCGTAAGCTGCGTCTCCTACACTCAGGCTTCAGAAATCCCATGCACTGCGTATGCCTATTGCCAGGCTACAGACCTCTTGGAAACCACTGCTCTCAGCACTCAGATACAGAACTCCGGTAAACTGCGTCTCTCTACATGCAGGTTACAGAATTCCCCGTAAGCATCGTGTGCTCCACTCAGGCTGCAGGACTCCTGGAAACTGTGTCTCTCGATATCCGTGGTACAGAACACCCGTAAGCTGGCTATCCTACACTCAGGGTACAGTAAACCCGCGTATTGTGTATGCCTAATTCCAGGATACGGAAGTCCCGTAAACTGCCTCTCCCTACACCCAGGATACCTAACTCCGCTAAGCTGTGTCTCTCTACATTCAGGGGGCAGAACTCCTGTAAGCTGCATCTCCTACACACAGGATACAGAAAACCCGCACATTGTGAATGCCTAATTCCAGGCTACAGAACTCCCGTAAACAACGTCTCTCTACTCGCAGGATGCAGAACTCCGCTAAACCGTGTCTCTCTACATCCAGGTTACAGAACTCCCTTAAGCTGCGTCTGCTACACTCAGGCTACGGAATCCCATATACAGCGTATGCCTACTTCAAGGCTGCCGAACTCTTGTAAACTGCTTCTCTCTACACAAGGATACAGACCTCCGGTAAAATGCTTCTCACTACGTTCAGGTGGCAGAACTACCGTAAGCTGCATCTGCTGCACTCAGGATACAGAAAACCCGCATATGGCGAAAGCCTACTCCCAGGCTTCAGAACTCCCGTAAACAACTTCTCTCTACGCCCAGGATGCACAACTCCAGTAAACTGCATCTCTGTACGTCTAGGTTACAGAACTCCCGTAAGCTGCGCCTGATACACTCAGGCCATAGGAATCCCGTATACAGCGTATGCCTACTCCCAGGCCGCAGAACCCCGGGAAACAGCTTCTCTGTACATTCAACCTACAGAACTCCTGGACACTGCATCTCTCGACACTTAGGTTACAGACCTCACAGAAGTTGCAACTCCTACACTCAGGATACAGACAACGCACATATAGCGAGTGGCTAATTACAGTCTACAGAACTCCAGGAAACAGCTAGCTCCTCTCTACACAAAGGATAGAGAACTCCTGGAAACCGCGCCGCTCTACATCCATTTTACAGAAATCCCGAAAGTTGTGTCTGCTACACACACTCAGCATACAAAAAACCCGCATATAGCGAATACCTACTTCTAAGCTACAGAACTCCAGGAAAGAGCTCCTCTCTACACCAAGGACAGAGAACTCCTGGAAAGTGCGTCGATCTGCATCCAGGTAACAGAGCTCCCGTAAGCTGCGTCTCCTACACTCAGGCTTCAGAAATCCCATGCACTGCGTATGCCTATTGCCAGGCTACAGACCTCTTGGAAACCACTGCTCTCAACACTCAGATACAGAACTCCGGTAAACTGCGTCTCTCTACATGCAGGTTACAGAATTCCCCGTAAGCATCGTGTGCTCCACTCAGGCTGCAGGACTCCTGGAAACTGTGTCTCTCGATATCCGTGGTACAGAACACCCGTAAGCTGGCTATCCTACACTCAGGGTACAGTAAACCCGCGTATTGTGTATGCCTAATTCCAGGATACGGAAGTCCCGTAAACTGCCTCTCCCTACACCCAGGACACCTAACTCCGCTAAGCTGTGTCTCTCTACATTCAGGGGGCAGAACTCCTGTAAGCTGCATCTCCTACACACAGGATACAGAAAACCCGCACATTGTGAATGCCTAATTCCAGGCTACAGAACTCCCGTAAACAACGTCTCTCTACTCCCAGGATGCAGAACTCCGCTAAACCGCGTCTCTCTACATCCAGGTTACAGAACTCCCTTAAGCTGCGTCTGCTACACTCAGGCTACGGGAATCCCATATACAGCGTATGCCTACTCCAAGGCTGCCGAACTCTTGTAAACTGCTTCTCTCTACACAAGGATACAGACCTCCGGTAAAATGCTTCTCACTACGTTCAGGTGGCAGAACTACCGTAAGCTGCATCTGCTGCACTCAGGATACAGAAAACCCGCATATGGCGAAAGCCTACTCCCAGGCTTCAGAACTCCCGTAAACAACTTCTCTCTACGCCCAGGATGCACAACTCCAGTAAACTGCATCTCTGTACGTCTAGGTTACAGAACTCCCGTAAGCTGCGCCTGATACACTCAGGCCATAGGAATCCCGTATACAGCGTATGCCTACTCCCAGGCCGCAGAACCCCGGGAAACAGCTTCTCTGTACATTCAACCTACAGAACTCCTGGACACTGCATCTCTCGACACTTAGGTTACAGACCTCACAGAAGTTGCAACTCCTACACTCAGGATACAGACAACGCACATATAGCGAGTGGCTAATTACAGTCTACAGAACTCCAGGAAACAGCTAGCTCCTCTCTACACAAAGGATAGAGAACTCCTGGAAACCGCGCCGCTCTACATCCATTTTACAGAAATCCCGAAAGTTGCGTCTGCAAAACACACTCAGCATACAAAAAACCCGCATATAGCGAATACCTACTTCTAAGCTACAGAACTCCAGGAAAGAGCTCCTCTCTACACCAAGGACAGAGAACTCCTGGAAACTGCGTCGATCTGCATCCTGGTAACAGAGCTCCCGTAAGCTGCGTCTCCTACACTCAGGCTTCAGAAATCCCATGCACTGCGTATGCCTATTGCCAGGCTACAGACCTCTTGGAAACCACTGCTCTCAGCACTCAGATACAGAACTCCGGTAAACTGCGTCTCTCTACATGCAGGATACAGAATTCCCCGTAAGCATCGTGTGCTCCACTCAGGCTGCAGGACTCCTGGAAACTGTGTCTCTCGATATCCGTGGTACAGAACACCCGTAAGCTGGCTATCCTACACTCAGGGTACAGTAAACCCGCGTGTTGTGTATGCCTAATTCCAGGATACGGAAGTCCCGTAAACTGCTTCTCCCTACACCCAGGATACCTAACTCCGCTAAGCTGTGTCTCTCTACATTCAGGGGGCAGAACTCCTGTAAGCTGCATCTCCTACACACAGGATACAGAAAACCCGCATATTGTGTATGCCTGATTCCAGGCTACAGAACTCCCGTAAACAACGTCTCTCTACTCCCAGGATGCAGAACTCCGCTAAACCGCGTCTCTCTACATCCAGGTTACAGAACTCCCTTAAGCTGCGTCTGCTACACTCAGGCTACGGGAATCCCATATACAGCGTATGCCTACTTCAAGGCTGCCGAATTCTTGTAAACTGCTTCTCTCTACACAAGGATACAGACCTCCGGTAAAATGCTTCTCACTACGTTCAGGTGGCAGAACTACCGTAAGCTGCATCTGCTGCACTCAGGATACTGAAAACCCGCCTATGGCGAAAGCCTACTCCCAGGCTTCAGAACTCCTGTAAACAACTTCTCTCTACGCCCAGGATGCACAACTCCAGTAAACTGCATCTCTGTATGTCTAGGTTACAGAACTCCTGTAAGCTGCGTCTGATACACTCAGGCCATAGGAATCCCGTATACAGCGTATGCCTACTCCCAGGCCGCAGAACTCCGGGAAACAGCTTCTCTGTACATTCAACCTACAGAACTCCTGGACACTGCATCTCTCGACACTTAGGTTACAGACCTCACAGAAGTTGCAACTCCTACACTCAGGATACAGACAACGCACATATAGCGAGTGGCTAATTACAGTCTACAGAACTCCAGGAAACAGCTAGCTCCTCTCTACACAAAGGATAGAGAACTCCTGGAAACCGCGCCGCTCTACATCCATTTTACAGAAATCCCGAAAGTTGCTTCTGCTACACACACTCAGCATACAAAAAACCCGCATATAGCGAATACCTACTTCTAAGCTACAGAACTCCAGGAAAGAGCTCCTCTCTACACCAAGGACAGAGAACTCCTGGAAACTGCGTCGATCTGCATCCAGGTAACAGAGCTCCCGTAAGCTGCGTCTCCTACACTCAGGCTTCAGAAATCCCATGCACTGCGTATGCCTATTGCCAGGCTACAGACCTCTTGGAAACCACTGCTCTCAGCACTCAGATACAGAACTCCGGTAAACTGCGTCTCTCTACATGCAGGTTACAGAATTCCCCGTAAGCATCGTGTGCTCCACTCAGGCTGCAGGACTCCTGGAAACTGTGTCTCTCGATATCCGTGGTACAGAACACCCGTAAGCTGGCTATCCTACACTCAGGGTACAGTAAACCCGCGTATTGTGTATGCCTAATTCCAGGATACGGAAGTCCCGTAAACTGCCTCTCCCTACACCCAGGATACCTAACTCCGCTAAGCTGTGTCTCTCTACATTCAGGGGGCAGAACTCCTGTAAGCTGCATCTCCTACACACAGGATACAGAAAACCCGCACATTTTGAATGCCTAATTCCAGGCTACAGAACTCCCGTAAACAACGTCTCTCTACTCGCAGGATGCAGAACTCCGCTAAACCGTGTCTCTCTACATCCAGGTTACAGAACTCCCTTAAGCTGCGTCTGCTACACTCAGGCTACGGGAATCCCATATACAGCGTATGCCTACTCCAAGGCTGCCGAACTCTTGTAAACTGCTTCTCTCTACACAAGGATACAGACCTCCGGTAAAATGCTTCTCACTACGTTCAGGTGGCAGAACTACCGTAAGCTGCATCTGCTGCACTCAGGATACAGAAAACCCGCATATGGCGAAAGCCTACTCCCAGGCTTCAGAACTCCCGTAAACAACTTCTCTCTACGCCCAGGATGCACAACTCCAGTAAACTGCATCTCTGTACGTCTAGGTTACAGAACTCCCGTAAGCTGCGCCTGATACACTCAGGCCATAGGAATCCCGTATACAGCGTATGCCTACTCCCAGGCCGCAGAACCCCGGGAAACAGCTTCTCTGTACATTCAACCTACAGAACTCCTGGACACTGCATCTCTCGACACTTAGGTTACAGACCTCACAGAAGTTGCAACTCCTACACTCAGGATACAGACAACGCACATATAGCGAGTGGCTAATTACAGTCTACAGAACTCCAGGAAACAGCTAGCTCCTCTCTACACAAAGGATAGAGAACTCCTGGAAACCGCGCCGCTCTACATCCATTTTACAGAAATCCCGAAAGTTGCGTCTGCAAAACACACTCAGCATACAAAAAACCCGCATATAGCGAATACCTACTTCTAAGCTACAGAACTCCAGGAAAGAGCTCCTCTCTACACCAAGGACAGAGAACTCCTGGAAACTGCGTCGATCTGCATCCTGGTAACAGAGCTCCCGTAAGCTGCGTCTCCTACACTCAGGCTTCAGAAATCCCATGCACTGCGTATGCCTATTGCCAGGCTACAGACCTCTTGGAAACCACTGCTCTCAGCACTCAGATACAGAACTCCGGTAAACTGCGTCTCTCTACATGCAGGTTACAGAATTCCCCGTAAGCATCGTGTGCTCCACTCAGGCTGCAGGACTCCTGGAAACTGTGTCTCTCGATATCCGTGGTACAGAACACCCGTAAGCTGGCTATCCTACACTCAGGGTACAGTAAACCCGCGTGTTGTGTATGCCTAATTCCAGGATACGGAAGTCCCGTAAACTGCTTCTCCCTACACCCAGGATACCTAACTCTGCTAAGCTGTGTCTCTCTACATTCAGGGGGCAGAACTCCTGTAAGCTGCATCTCCTACACACAGGATACAGAAAACCCGCATATTGTGTATGCCTGACTCCAGGCTACAGAACTCCCGTAAACAACGTCTCTCTACTCCCAGGATGCAGAACTCCGCTAAACCGCGTCTCTCTACATCCAGGTTACAGAACTCCCTTAAGCTGCATCTGCTACACTCAGGCTACGGGAATCCCATATACAGCGTATGCCTACTCCAAGGCTGCCGAACTCTTGTAAACTGCTTCTCTCTACACAAGGATACAGACCTCCGGTAAAATGCTTCTCACTATGTTCAGGTGGCAGAACTACCGTAAGCTGCATCTGCTGCACTCAGGATACAGAAAACCCGCATATGGCGAAAGCCTACTCCCAGGCTTCAGAACTCCCGTAAACAACTTCTCTCTACGCCCAGGATGCACAACTCCAGTAAACTGCATCTCTGTACGTCTAGGTTACAGAACTCCCGTAAGCTGCGTCTGATACACTCAGGCCATAGGAATCCCGTATACAGCGTATGCCTACTCCCAGGCCGCAGAACCCCGGGAAACAGCTTCTCTGTACATTCAACCTACAGAACTCCTGGACACTGCATCTCTCGACACTTAGGTTACAGACCTCACAGAAGTTGCAACTCCTACACTCAGGATACAGACAACGCACATATAGCGAGTGGCTAATTACAGTCTACAGAACTCCAGGAAACAGCTAGCTCCTCTCTACACAAAGGATAGAGAACTCCTGGAAACCGCGCCGCTCTACATCCATTTTACAGAAATCCCGAAAGTTGCGTCTGCTACACACACTCAGCATACAAAAAACCCGCATATAGCGAATACCTACTTCTAAGCTACAGAACTCCAGGAAAGAGCTCCTCTCTACACCAAGGACAGAGAACTCCTGGAAACTGCGTCGATCTGCATCCAGGTAACAGAGCTCCCGTAAGCTGTGTCTCCTACACTCAGGCTTCAGAAATCCCATGCACTGCGTATGCCTATTGCCAGGCTACAGACCTCTTGGAAACCACTGCTCTCAGCACTCAGATACAGAACTCCGGTAAACTGCGTCTCTCTACATGCAGGTTACAGAATTCCCCGTAAGCATCGTGTGCTCCACTCAGGCTGCAGGACTCCTGGAAACTGTGTCTCTCGATCCGTGGTACAGTACACCCGTAAGCTGGCTATCCTACACTCAGGGTACAGTAAACCCGCGTATTGTGTATGCCTAATTCCAGGATACGGAAGTCCCGTAAACTGCTTCTCCCTACACCCAGGATACCTAACTCCGCTAAGCTGTGTCTCTCTACATTCAGGGGGCAGAACTCCTGTAAGCTGCATCTCCTACACACAGGATACAGAAAACCCGCACATTGTGATTGCCTAATTCCAGGCTACAGAACTCCCGTAAACAACGTCTCTCTACTCGCAGGATGCAGAACTCCGCTAAACCGTGTCTCTCTACATCCAGGTTACAGAACTCCCTTAAGCTGCGTCTGCTACACTCAGGCTACGGGAATCCCATATACAGCGTATGCCTACTCCAAGGCTGCCGAACTCTTGTAAACTGCTTCTCTCTACACAAGGATACAGACCTCCGGTAAAGTGCTTCTCACTACATTCAGGTGGCAGAACTACCGTAAGCTGCATCTGCTGCACTCAGGATACAGAAAACCCGCATATGGCGAAAGCCTACTCCCAGGCTTCAGAACTCCCGTAAACAACTTCTCTCTACGCCCAGGATGCACAACTCCAGTAAACTGCATCTCTGTACGTCTAGGTTACAGAACTCCCGTAAGCTGCGCCTGATACACTCAGGCCATAGGAATCCCGTATACAGCGTATGCCTACTCCCAGGCCGCAGAACCCCGGGAAACAGCTTCTCTGTACATTCAACCTACAGAACTCCTGGACACTGCATCTCTCGACACTTAGGTTACAGACCTCACAGAAGTTGCAACTCCTACACTCAGGATACAGACAACGCACATATAGCGAGTGGCTCTTTACAGTCTACAGAACTCCAGGAAACAGCTAGCTCCTCTCTACACAAAGGATAGAGAACTCCTGGAAACCGCGCCGCTCTACATCCATTTTACAGAAATCCCGAAAGTTGCGTCTGCAAAACACACTCAGCATACAAAAAACCCACATATAGCGAATACCTACTTCTAAGCTACAGAACTCCAGGAAAGAGCTCCTCTCTACACCAAGGACAGAGAACTCCTGGAAACTGCGTCGATCTGCATCCAGGTAACAGAGCTCCCGTAAGCTGCGTCTCCTACACTCAGGCTTCAGAAATCCCATGCACTGCGTATGCCTATTGCCAGGCTACAGACCTCTTGGAAACCACTGCTCTCAGCACTCAGATACAGAACTCCGGTAAACTGCGTCTCTCTACATGCAGGTTACAGAATTCCCCGTAAGCATCGTGTGCTCCACTCAGGCTGCAGGACTCCTGGAAACTGTGTCTCTCGATATCCGTGGTACAGAACACCCGTAAGCTGGCTATCCTACACTCAGGGTACAGTAAACCCGCGTGTTGTGTATGCCTAATTCCAGGATACGGAAGTCCCGTAAACTGCCTCTCCCTACACCCAGGATACCTAACTCCGCTAAGCTGTGTCTCTCTACATTCAGGGGGCAGAACTCCTGTAAGCTGCATCTCCTACACACAGGATACAGAAAACCCGCACATTGTGAATGCCTAATTCCAGGCTACAGAACTCCCGTAAACAACGTCTCTCTACTCGCAGGATGCAGAACTCCGCTAAACCGTGTCTCTCTACATCCAGGTTACAGAACTCCCTTAAGCTGCGTCTGCTACACTCAGGCTACGGGAATCCCATATACAGCGTATGCCTACTCCAAGGCTGCCGAACTCTTGTAAACTGCTTCTCTCTACACAAGGATACAGACCTCCGGTAAAATGCTTCTCACTACGTTCAGGTGGCAGAAGTACCGTAAGCTGCATCTGCTGCACTCAGGATACAGAAAACCCGCATATGGCGAAAGCCTACTCCCAGGCTTCAGAACTCCCGTAAACAACTTCTCTCTACGCCCAGGATGCACAACTCCAGTAAACTGCATCTCTGTACGTCTAGGTTACAGAACTCCCGTAAGCTGCGCCTGATACACTCAGGCCATAGGAATCCCGTATACAGCGTATGCCTACTCCCAGGCCGCAGAACCCCGGGAAACAGCTTCTCTGTACATTCAACCTACAGAACTCCTGGACACTGCATCTCTCGACACTTAGGTTACAGACCTCACAGAAGTTGCAACTCCTACACTCAGGATACAGACAACGCACATATAGCGAGTGGCTAATTACAGTCTACAGAACTCCAGGAAACAGCTAGCTCCTCTCTACACAAAGGATAGAGAACTCCTGGAAACCGCGCCGCTCTACATCCATTTTACAGAAATCCCGAAAGTTGCGTCTGCAAAACACACTCAGCATACAAAAAACCCGCATATAGCGAATACCTACTTCTAAGCTACAGAACTCCAGGAAAGAGCTCCTCTCTACACCAAGGACAGAGAACTCCTGGAAACTGCGTCGATCTGCATCCTGGTAACAGAGCTCCCGTAAGCTGCGTCTCCTACACTCAGGCTTCATTAATCCCATGCACTGCGTATGCCTATTGCCAGGCTACAGACCTCTTGGAAACCACTGCTCTCAGCACTCAGATACAGAACTCCGGTAAACTGCGTCTCTCTACATGCAGGTTACAGAATTCCCCGTAAGCATCGTGTGCTCCACTCAGGCTGCAGGACTCCTGGAAACTGTGTCTCTCGATATCCGTGGTACAGAACACCCGTAAGCTGGCTATCCTACACTCAGGGTACAGTAAACCCGCGTGTTGTGTATGCCTAATTCCAGGATACGGAAGTCCCGTAAACTGCTTCTCCCTACACCCAGGATACCTAACTCTGCTAAGCTGTGTCTCTCTACATTCAGGGGGCAGAACTCCTGTAAGCTGCATCTCCTACACACAGGATACAGAAAACCCGCATATTGTGTATGCCTGACTCCAGGCTACAGAACTCCCGTAAACAACGTCTCTCTACTCCCAGGATGCAGAACTCCGCTAAACCGCGTCTCTCTACATCCAGGTTACAGAACTCCCTTAAGCTGCATCTGCTACACTCAGGCTACGGGAATCCCATATACAGCGTATGCCTACTCCAAGGCTGCCGAACTCTTGTAAACTGCTTCTCTCTACACAAGGATACAGACCTCCGGTAAAATGCTTCTCACTACGTTCAGGTGGCAGAACTACTGTAAGCTGCATCTGCTGCACTCAGGATACAGAAAACCCGCATATGGCGAAAGCCTACTCCCAGGCTTCAGAACTCCCGTAAACAACTTCTCTCTACGCCCAGGATGCACAACTCCAGTAAACTGCATCTCTGTACGTCTAGGTTACAGAACTCCCGTAAGCTGCGCCTGATACACTCAGGCCATAGGAATCCCGTATACAGCGTATGCCTACTCCCAGGCCGCAGAACCCCGGGAAACAGCTTCTCTGTACATTCAACCTACAGAACTCCTGGACACTGCATCTCTCGACACTTAGGTTACAGACCTCACAGAAGTTGCAACTCCTACACTCAGGATACAGACAACGCACATATAGCGAGTGGCTAATTACAGTCTACAGAACTCCAGGAAACAGCTAGCTCCTCTCTACACAAAGGATAGAGAACTCCTGGAAACCGCGCCGCTCTACATCCATTTTACAGAAATCCCAAAAGTTGCGTCTGCTACACACACTCAGCATACAAAAAACCCGCATATAGCGAATACCTACTTCTAAGCTACAGAACTCCAGGAAAGAGCTCCTCTCTACACCAAGGACAGAGAACTCCTGGAAACTGCGTCGATCTGCATCCAGGTAACAGAGCTCCCGTAAGCTGTGTCTCCTACACTCAGGCTTCAGAAATCCCATGCACTGCGTATGCCTATTGCCAGGCTACAGACCTCTTGGAAACCACTGCTCTCAGCACTCAGATACAGAACTCCGGTAAACTGCGTCTCTCTACATGCAGGTTACAGAATTCCCCGTAAGCATCGTGTGCTCCACTCAGGCTGCAGGACTCCTGGAAACTGTGTCTCTCGATCCGTGGTACAGTACACCCGTAAGCTGGCTATCCTACACTCAGGGTACAGTAAACCCGCGTATTGTGTATGCCTAATTCCAGGATACGGAAGTCCCGTAAACTGCTTCTCCCTACACCCCGGATACCTAACTCCGCTAAGCTGTGTCTCTCTACATTCAGGGGGCAGAACTCCTGTAAGCTGCATCTCCTACACACAGGATACAGAAAACCCGCACATTGTGAATGCCTAATTCCAGGCTACAGAACTCCCGTAAACAACGTCTCTCTACTCCCAGGATGCAGAACTCCGCTAAACCGCGTCTCTCTACATCCAGGTTACAGAACTCCCTTAAGCTGCGTCTGCTACACTCAGGCTACGGGAATCCCATATACAGCGTATGCCTACTCCAAGGCTGCCGAACTCTTGTAAACTGCTTCTCTCTACACAAGGATACAGACCTCCGGTAAAATGCTTCTCACTATGTTCAGGTGGCAGAACTACCGTAAGCTGCATCTGCTGCACTCAGGATACAGAAAACCCGCATATGGCGAAAGCCTACTCCCAGGCTTCAGAACTACCGTAAACAACTTCTCTCTACGCCCAGGATGCACAACTCCAGTAAACTGCATCTCTGTACGTCTAGGTTACAGAACTCCCGTAAGCTGCGTCTGATACACTCAGGCCATAGGAATCCCGTATACAGCGTATGCCTACTCCCAGGCCGCAGAACCCCGGGAAACAGCTTCTCTGTACATTCAACCTACAGAACTCCTGGACACTGCATCTCTCGACACTTAGGTTACAGACCTCACAGAAGTTGCAACTCCTACACTCAGGATACAGACAACGCACATATAGCGAGTGGCTCTTTACAGTCTACAGAACTCCAGGAAACAGCTAGCTCCTCTCTACACAAAGGATAGAGAACTCCTGGAAACCGCGCCGCTCTACATCCATTTTACAGAAATCCCGAAAGTTGCGTCTGCAAAACACACTCAGCATACAAAAAACCCACATATAGCGAATACCTACTTCTAAGCTACAGAACTCCAGGAAAGAGCTCCTCTCTACACCAAGGACAGAGAACTCCTGGAAACTGCGTCGATCTGCATCCAGGTAACAGAGCTCCCGTAAGCTGCGTCTCCTACACTCAGGCTTCAGAAATCCCATGCACTGCGTATGCCTATTGCCAGGCTACAGACCTCTTGGAAACCACTGCTCTCAGCACTCAGATACAGAACTCCGGTAAACTGCGTCTCTCTACATGCAGGTTACAGAATTCCCCGTAAGCATCGTGTGCTCCACTCAGGCTGCAGGACTCCTGGAAACTGTGTCTCTCGATATCCGTGGTACAGAACACCCGTAAGCTGGCTATCCTACACTCAGGGTACAGTAAACCCGCGTGTTGTGTATGCCTAATTCCAGGATACGGAAGTCCCGTAAACTGCCTCTCCCTACACCCAGGATACCTAACTCCGCTAAGCTGTGTCTCTCTACATTCAGGGGGCAGAACTCCTGTAAGCTGCATCTCCTACACACAGGATACAGAAAACCCGCACATTGTGAATGCCTAATTCCAGGCTACAGAACTCCCGTAAACAACGTCTCTCTACTCGCAGGATGCAGAACTCCGCTAAACCGTGTCTCTCTACATCCAGGTTACAGAACTCCCTTAAGCTGCGTCTGCTACACTCAGGCTACGGGAATCCCATATACAGCGTATGCCTACTCCAAGGCTGCCGAACTCTTGTAAACTGCTTCTCTCTACACAAGGATACAGACCTCCGGTAAAATGCTTCTCACTACGTTCAGGTGGCAGAACTACCGTAAGCTGCATCTGCTGCACTCAGGATACAGAAAACCCGCATATGGCGAAAGCCTACTCCCAGGCTTCAGAACTCCCGTAAACAACTTCTCTCTACGCCCAGGATGCACAACTCCAGTAAACTGCATCTCTGTACGTCTAGGTTACAGAACTCCCGTAAGCTGCGCCTGATAAACTCAGGCCATAGGAATCCCGTATACAGCGTATGCCTACTCCCAGGCCGCAGAACCCCGGGAAACAGCTTCTCTGTACATTCAACCTACAGAACTCCTGGACACTGCATCTCTCGACACTTAGGTTACAGACCTCACAGAAGTTGCAACTCCTACACTCAGGATACAGACAACGCACATATAGCGAGTGGCTAATTACAGTCTACAGAACTCCAGGAAACAGCTAGCTCCTCTCTACACAAAGGATAGAGAACTCCTGGAAACCGCGCCGCTCTACATCCATTTTACAGAAATCCCGAAAGTTGCGTCTGCTACACACACTCAGCATACAAAAAACCCGCATATAGCGAATACCTACTTCTAAGCTACAGAACTCCAGGAAAGAGCTCCTCTCTACACCAAGGACAGAGAACTCCTGGAAACTGCGTCGATCTGCATCCTGGTAACAGAGCTCCCGTAAGCTGCGTCTCCTACACTCAGGCTTCATTAATCCCATGCACTGCGTATGCCTATTGCCAGGCTACAGACCTCTTGGAAACCACTGCTCTCAGCACTCAGATACAGAACTCCGGTAAACTGCGTCTCTCTACATGCAGGTTACAGAATTCCCCGTAAGCATCGTGTGCTCCACTCAGGCTGCAGGACTCCTGGAAACTGTGTCTCTCGATATCCGTGGTACAGAACACCCGTAAGCTGGCTATCCTACACTCAGGGTACAGTAAACCCGCGTGTTGTGTATGCCTAATTCCAGGATACGGAAGTCCCGTAAACTGCTTCTCCCTACACCCAGGATACCTAACTCTGCTAAGCTGTGTCTCTCTACATTCAGGGGGCAGAACTCCTGTAAGCTGCATCTCCTACACACAGGATACAGAAAACCCGCATATTGTGTATGCCTGACTCCAGGCTACAGAACTCCCGTAAACAACGTCTCTCTACTCCCAGGATGCAGAACTCCGCTAAACCGCGTCTCTCTACATCCAGGTTACAGAACTCCCTTAAGCTGCATCTGCTACACTCAGGCTACGGGAATCCCATATACAGCGTATGCCTACTCCAAGGCTGCCGAACTCTTGTAAACTGCTTCTCTCTACACAAGGATACAGACCTCCGGTAAAATGCTTCTCACTACGTTCAGGTGGCAGAACTACTGTAAGCTGCATCTGCTGCACTCAGGATACAGAAAACCCGCATATGGCGAAAGCCTACTCCCAGGCTTCAGAACTCCCGTAAACAACTTCTCTCTACGCCCAGGATGCACAACTCCAGTAAACTGCATCTCTGTACGTCTAGGTTACAGAACTCCCGTAAGCTGCGCCTGATACACTCAGGCCATAGGAATCCCGTATACAGCGTATGCCTACTCCCAGGCCGCAGAACCCCGGGAAACAGCTTCTCTGTACATTCAACCTACAGAACTCCTGGACACTGCATCTCTCGACACTTAGGTTACAGACCTCACAGAAGTTGCAACTCCTACACTCAGGATACAGACAACGCACATATAGCGAGTGGCTAATTACAGTCTACAGAACTCCAGGAAACAGCTAGCTCCTCTCTACACAAAGGATAGAGAACTCCTGGAAACCGCGCCGCTCTACATCCATTTTACAGAAATCCCAAAAGTTGCGTCTGCTACACACACTCAGCATACAAAAAACCCGCATATAGCGAATACCTACTTCTAAGCTACAGAACTCCAGGAAAGAGCTCCTCTCTACACCAAGGACAGAGAACTCCTGGAAACTGCGTCGATCTGCATCCAGGTAACAGAGCTCCCGTAAGCTGTGTCTCCTACACTCAGGCTTCAGAAATCCCATGCACTGCGTATGCCTATTGCCAGGCTACAGACCTCTTGGAAACCACTGCTCTCAGCACTCAGATACAGAACTCCGGTAAACTGCGTCTCTCTACATGCAGGTTACAGAATTCCCCGTAAGCATCGTGTGCTCCACTCAGGCTGCAGGACTCCTGGAAACTGTGTCTCTCGATCCGTGGTACAGTACACCCGTAAGCTGGCTATCCTACACTCAGGGTACAGTAAACCCGCGTATTGTGTATGCCTAATTCCAGGATACGGAAGTCCCGTAAACTGCTTCTCCCTACACCCAGGATACCTAACTCCGCTAAGCTGTGTCTCTCTACATTCAGGGGGCAGAACTCCTGTAAGCTGCATCTCCTACACACAGGATACAGAAAACCCGCACATTGTGAATGCCTAATTCCAGGCTACAGAACTCCCGTAAACAACGTCTCTCTACTCCCAGGATGCAGAACTCCGCTAAACCGCGTCTCTCTACATCCAGGTTACAGAACTCCCTTAAGCTGCGTCTGCTACACTCAGGCTACGGGAATCCCATATACAGCGTATGCCTACTCCAAGGCTGCCGAACTCTTGTAAACTGCTTCTCTCTACACAAGGATACAGACCTCCGGTAAAATGCTTCTCACTACGTTCAGGTGGCAGAACTACCGTAAGCTGCATCTGCTGCACTCAGGATACAGAAAACCCGCATATGGCGAAAGCCTACTCCCAGGCTTCAGAACTCCCGTAAACAACTTCTCTCTACGCCCAGGATGCACAACTCCAGTAAACTGCATCTCTGTACGTCTAGGTTACAGAACTCCCGTAAGCTGCGCCTGATACACTCAGGCCATAGGAATCCCGTATACAGCGTATGCCTACTCCCAGGCCGCAGAACCCCGGGAAACAGCTTCTCTGTACATTCAACCTACAGAACTCCTGGACACTGCATCTCTCGACACTTAGGTTACAGACCTCACAGAAGTTGCAACTCCTACACTCAGGATACAGACAACGCACATATAGCGAGTGGCTCTTTACAGTCTACAGAACTCCAGGAAACAGCTAGCTCCTCTCTACACAAAGGATAGAGAACTCCTGGAAACCGCGCCGCTCTACATCCATTTTACAGAAATCCCGAAAGTTGCGTCTGCTACACACACTCAGCATACAAAAAACCCGCATATAGCGAATACCTACTTCTAAGCTACAGAACTCCAGGAAAGAGCTCCTCTCTACACCAAGGACAGAGAACTCCTGGAAACTGCGTCGATCTGCATCCAGGTAACAGAGCTCCCGTAAGCTGCGTCTCCTACACTCAGGCTTCAGAAATCCCATGCACTGCGTATGCCTATTGCCAGGCTACAGACCTCTTGGAAACCACTGCTCTCAGCACTCAGATACAGAACTCCGGTAAACTGCGTCTCTCTACATATAGGTTACAGAATTCCCTGTAAGCATCGTGTGCTCCACTCAGGCTACAGGACTCCTGGAAACTGTGTCTCTCGATATCCGTGGTACAGAACACCTGTAAGCTGGCTATCCTACACTCAGGGTACAGTAAACCCGCGTATTGTGTATGCCTAATTCCAGGATACGGAAGTCCCGTAAACTGCTTCTCCCTACACCCAGGATACCTAACTCCGCTAAGCTGTGTCTCTCTACATTCAGGGGGCAGAACTCCCTTAAGCTGCGTCTGCTACACTCAGGCTACGGGAATCCCATATACAGCGTATGCCTACTCCAAGGCTGCCGAACTCTTGTAAACTGCTTCTCTCTACACAAGGATACAGACCTCCGGTAAAATGCTTCTCACTACGTTCAGGTGGCAGAAGTACCGTAAGCTGCATCTGCTGCACTCAGGATACAGAAAACCCGCATATGGCGAAAGCCTACTCCCAGGCTTCAGAACTCCCGTAAACAACTTCTCTCTACGCCCAGGATGCACAACTCCAGTAAACTGCATCTCTGTACGTCTAGGTTACAGAACTCCCGTAAGCTGCGCCTGATACACTCAGGCCATAGGAATCCCGTATACAGCGTATGCCTACTCCCAGGCCGCAGAACCCCGGGAAACAGCTTCTCTGTACATTCAACCTACAGAACTCCTGGACACTGCATCTCTCGACACTTAGGTTACAGACCTCACAGAAGTTGCAACTCCTACACTCAGGATACAGACAACGCACATATAGCGAGTGGCTAATTACAGTCTACAGAACTCCAGGAAACAGCTAGCTCCTCTCTACACAAAGGATAGAGAACTCCTGGAAACCGCGCCGCTCTACATCCATTTTACAGAAATCCCGAAAGTTGCGTCTGCAAAACACACTCAGCATACAAAAAACCCGCATATAGCGAATACCTACTTCTAAGCTACAGAACTCCAGGAAAGAGCTCCTCTCTACACCAAGGACAGAGAACTCCTGGAAACTGCGTCGATCTGCATCCTGGTAACAGAGCTCCCGTAAGCTGCGTCTCCTACACTCAGGCTTCAGAAATCCCATGCACTGCGTATGCCTATTGCCAGGCTACAGACCTCTTGGAAACCACTGCTCTCAGCACTCAGATACAGAACTCCGGTAAACTGCGTCTCTCTACATGCAGGTTACAGAATTCCCCGTAAGCATCGTGTGCTCCACTCAGGCTGCAGGACTCCTGGAAACTGTGTCTCTCGATATCCGTGGTACAGAACACCCGTAAGCTGGCTATCCTACACTCAGGGTACAGTAAACCCGCGTGTTGTGTATGCCTAATTCCAGGATACGGAAGTCCCGTAAACTGCTTCTCCCTACACCCAGGATACCTAACTCTGCTAAGCTGTGTCTCTCTACATTCAGGGGGCAGAACTCCTGTAAGCTGCATCTCCTACACACAGGATACAGAAAACCCGCATATTGTGTATGCCTGACTCCAGGCTACAGAACTCCCGTAAACAACGTCTCTCTACTCCCAGGATGCAGAACTCCGCTAAACCGCGTCTCTCTACATCCAGGTTACAGAACTCCCTTAAGCTGCATTTGCTACACTCAGGCTACGGGAATCCCATATACAGCGTATGCCTACTCCAAGGCTGCCGAACTCTTGTAAACTGCTTCTCTCTACACAAGGATACAGACCTCCGGTAAAATGCTTCTCACTATGTTCAGGTGGCAGAACTACCGTAAGCTGCATCTGCTGCACTCAGGATACAGAAAACCCGCATATGGCGAAAGCCTACTCCCAGGCTTCAGAACTCCCGTAAACAACTTCTCTCTACGCCCAGGATGCACAACTCCAGTAAACTGCATCTCTGTACGTCTAGGTTACAGAACTCCCGTAAGCTGCGTCTGATACACTCAGGCCATAGGAATCCCGTATACAGCGTATGCCTACTCCCAGGCCGCAGAACCCCGGGAAACAGCTTCTCTGTACATTCAACCTACAGAACTCCTGGACACTGCATCTCTCGACACTTAGGTTACAGACCTCACAGAAGTTGCAACTCCTACACTCAGGATACAGACAACGCACATATAGCGAGTGGCTAATTACAGTCTACAGAACTCCAGGAAACAGCTAGCTCCTCTCTACACAAAGGATAGAGAACTCCTGGAAACCGCGCCGCTCTACATCCATTTTACAGAAATCCCGAAAGTTGCGTCTGCTACACACACTCAGCATACAAAAAACCCGCATATAGCGAATACCTACTTCTAAGCTACAGAACTCCAGGAAAGAGCTCCTCTCTACACCAAGGACAGAGAACTCCTGGAAACTGCGTCGATCTGCATCCAGGTAACAGAGCTCCCGTAAGCTGTGTCTCCTACACTCAGGCTTCAGAAATCCCATGCACTGCGTATGCCTATTGCCAGGCTACAGACCTCTTGGAAACCACTGCTCTCAGCACTCAGATACAGAACTCCGGTAAACTGCGTCTCTCTACATGCAGGTTACAGAATTCCCCGTAAGCATCGTGTGCTCCACTCAGGCTGCAGGACTCCTGGAAACTGTGTCTCTCGATCCGTGGTACAGTACACCCGTAAGCTGGCTATCCTACACTCAGGGTACAGTAAACCCGCGTATTGTGTATGCCTAATTCCAGGATACGGAAGTCCCGTAAACTGCTTCTCCCTACACCCAGGATACCTAACTCCGCTAAGCTGTGTCTCTCTACATTCAGGGGGCAGAACTCCTGTAAGCTGCATCTCCTACACACAGGATACAGAAAACCCGCACATTGTGAATGCCTAATTCCAGGCTACAGAACTCCCGTAAACAACGTCTCTCTACTCGCAGGATGCAGAACTCCGCTAAACCGTGTCTCTCTACATCCAGGTTACAGAACTCCCTTAAGCTGCGTCTGCTACACTCAGGCTACGGGAATCCCATATACAGCGTATGCCTACTCCAAGGCTGCCGAACTCTTGTAAACTGCTTCTCTCTACACAAGGATACAGACCTCCGGTAAAGTGCTTCTCACTACATTCAGGTGGCAGAACTACCGTAAGCTGCATCTGCTGCACTCAGGATACAGAAAACCCGCATATGGCGAAAGCCTACTCCCAGGCTTCAGAACTCCCGTAAACAACTTCTCTCTACGCCCAGGATGCACAACTCCAGTAAACTGCATCTCTGTACGTCTAGGTTACAGAACTCCCGTAAGCTGCGCCTGATACACTCAGGCCATAGGAATCCCGTATACAGCGTATGCCTACTCCCAGGCCGCAGAACCCCGGGAAACAGCTTCTCTGTACATTCAACCTACAGAACTCCTGGACACTGCATCTCTCGACACTTAGGTTACAGACCTCACAGAAGTTGCAACTCCTACACTCAGGATACAGACAACGCACATATAGCGAGTGGCTCTTTACAGTCTACAGAACTCCAGGAAACAGCTAGCTCCTCTCTACACAAAGGATAGAGAACTCCTGGAAACCGCGCCGCTCTACATCCATTTTACAGAAATCCCGAAAGTTGCGTCTGCAAAACACACTCAGCATACAAAAAACCCACATATAGCGAATACCTACTTCTAAGCTACAGAACTCCAGGAAAGAGCTCCTCTCTACACCAAGGACAGAGAACTCCTGGAAACTGCGTCGATCTGCATCCAGGTAACAGAGCTCCCGTAAGCTGCGTCTCCTACACTCAGGCTTCAGAAATCCCATGCACTGCGTATGCCTATTGCCAGGCTACAGACCTCTTGGAAACCACTGCTCTCAGCACTCAGATACAGAACTCCGGTAAACTGTGTCTCTCTACATGCAGGTTACAGAATTCCCCGTAAGCATCGTGTGCTCCACTCAGGCTGCAGGACTCCTGGAAACTGTGTCTCTCGATATCCGTGGTACAGAACACCCGTAAGCTGGCTATCCTACACTCAGGGTACAGTAAACCCGCGTGTTGTGTATGCCTAATTCCAGGATACGGAAGTCCCGTAAACTGCCTCTCCCTACACCCAGGATACCTAACTCCGCTAAGCTGTGTCTCTCTACATTCAGGGGGCAGAACTCCTGTAAGCTGCATCTCCTACACACAGGATACAGAAAACCCGCACATTGTGAATGCCTAATTCCAGGCTACAGAACTCCCGTAAACAACGTCTCTCTACTCGCAGGATGCAGAACTCCGCTAAACCGTGTCTCTCTACATCCAGGTTACAGAACTCCCTTAAGCTGCGTCTGCTACACTCAGGCTACGGGAATCCCATATACAGCGTATGCCTACTCCAAGGCTGCCGAACTCTTGTAAACTGCTTCTCTCTACACAAGGATACAGACCTCCGGTAAAATGCTTCTCACTACGTTCAGGTGGCAGAACTACCGTAAGCTGCATCTGCTGCACTCAGGATACAGAAAACCCGCATATGGCGAAAGCCTACTCCCAGGCTTCAGAACTCCCGTAAACAACTTCTCTCTACGCCCAGGATGCACAACTCCAGTAAACTGCATCTCTGTACGTCTAGGTTACAGAACTCCCGTAAGCTGCGCCTGATACACTCAGGCCATAGGAATCCCGTATACAGCGTATGCCTACTCCCAGGCCGCAGAACCCCGGGAAACAGCTTCTCTGTACATTCAACCTACAGAACTCCTGGACACTGCATCTCTCGACACTTAGGTTACAGACCTCACAGAAGTTGCAACTCCTACACTCAGGATACAGACAACGCACATATAGCGAGTGGCTAATTACAGTCTACAGAACTCCAGGAAACAGCTAGCTCCTCTCTACACAAAGGATAGAGAACTCCTGGAAACCGCGCTGCTCTACATCCATTTTACAGAAATCCCGAAAGTTGCTTCTGCTACACACACTCAGCATACAAAAAACCCGCATATAGCGAATACCTACTTCTAAGCTACAGAACTCCAGGAAAGAGCTCCTCTCTACACCAAGGACAGAGAACTCCTGGAAACTGCGTCGATCTGCATCCAGGTAACAGAGCTCCCGTAAGCTGCGTCTCCTACACTCAGGCTTCAGAAATCCCATGCACTGCGTATGCCTATTGCCAGGCTACAGACCTCTTGGAAACCACTGCTCTCAGCACTCAGATACAGAACTCCGGTAAACTGCGTCTCTCTACATGCAGGTTACAGAATTCCCCGTAAGCATCGTGTGCTCCACTCAGGCTGCAGGACTCCTGGAAACTGTGTCTCTCGATATCCGTGGTACAGAACACCCGTAAGCTGGCTATCCTACACTCAGGGTACAGTAAACCCGCGTATTGTGTATGCCTAATTCCAGGATACGGAAGTCCCGTAAACTGCCTCTCCCTACGCCCAGGACACCTAACTCCGCTAAGCTGTGTCTCTCTACATTCAGGGGGCAGAACTCCTGTAAGCTGCATCTCCTACACACAGGATACAGAAAACCCGCACATTGTGAATGCCTAATTCCAGGCTACAGAACTCCCGTAAACAACGTCTCTCTACTCCCAGGATGCAGAACTCCGCTAAACCGCGTCTCTCTACATCCAGGTTACAGAACTCCCTTAAGCTGCGTCTGCTACACTCAGGCTACGGGAATCCCATATACAGCGTATGCCTACTCCAAGGCTGCCGAACTCTTGTAAACTGCTTCTCTCTACACAAGGATACAGACCTCCGGTAAAATGCTTCTCACTACGTTCAGGTGGCAGAACTACCGTAAGCTGCATCTGCTGCACTCAGGATACAGAAAACCCGCATATGGCGAAAGCCTACTCCCAGGCTTCAGAACTCCCGTAAACAACTTCTCTCTACGCCCAGGATGCACAACTCCAGTAAACTGCATCTCTGTACGTCTAGGTTACAGAACTCCCGTAAGCTGCGCCTGATACACTCAGGCCATAGGAATCCCGTATACAGCGTATGCCTACTCCCAGGCTGCAGAACCCCGGGAAACAGCTTCTCTGTACATTCAACCTACAGAACTCCTGGACACTGCATCTCTCGACACTTAGGTTACAGACCTCACAGAAGTTGCAACTCCTACACTCAGGATACAGACAACGCACATATAGCGAGTGGCTAATTACAGTCTACAGAACTCCAGGAAACAGCTAGCTCCTCTCTACACAAAGGATAGAGAACTCCTGGAAACCGCGCCGCTCTACATCCATTTTACAGAAATCCCGAAAGTTGCGTCTGCTACACACACTCAGCATACAAAAAACCCGCATATAGCGAATACCTACTTCTAAGCTACAGAACTCCAGGAAAGAGCTCCTCTCTACACCAAGGACAGAGAACTCCTGGAAACTGCGTCGATCTGCATCCAGGTAACAGAGCTCCCGTAAGCTGCGTCTCCTACACTCAGGCTTCAGAAATCCCATGCACTGCGTATGCCTATTGCCAGGCTACAGACCTCTTGGAAACCACTGCTCTCAGCACTCAGATACAGAACTCCGGTAAACTGCGTCTCTCTACATGCAGGTTACAGAATTCCCCGTAAGCATCGTGTGCTCCACTCAGGCTGCAGGACTCCTGGAAACTGTGTCTCTCGATATCCGTGGTACAGAACACCCGTAAGCTGGCTATCCTACACTCAGGGTACAGTAAACCCGCGTATTGTGTATGCCTAATTCCAGGATACGGAAGTCCCGTAAACTGCCTCTCCCTACACCCCGGATACCTAACTCCGCTAAGCTGTGTCTCTCTACATTCAGGGGACAGAACTCCTGTAAGCTGCATCTCCTACACACAGGATACAGAAAACCCGCACATTGTGAATGCCTAATTCCAGGCTACAGAACTCCCGTAAACAACGTCTCTCTACTCCCAGGATGCAGAACTCCGCTAAACCGCGTCTCTCTACATCCAGGTTACAGAACTCCCTTAAGCTGCGTCTGCTACACTCAGGCTACGGGAATCCCATATACAGCGTATGCCTACTCCAAGGCTGCCGAACTCTTGTAAACTGCTTCTCTCTACACAAGGATACAGACCTCCGGTAAAGTGCTTCTCACTACGTTCAGGTGGCAGAAGTACCGTAAGCTACATCTGCTGCACTCAGGATACAGAAAACCCGCATATGGCGAAAGCCTACTCCCAGGCTTCAGAACTCCCGTAAACAACTTCTCTCTATGCCCAGGATGCACAACTCCAGTAAACTGCATCTCTGTACGTCTAGGTTACAGAACTCCCGTAAGCTGCGTCTGATACACTCAGGCCATAGGAATCCCGTATACAGCGTATGCCTACTCCCAGGCCGCAGAACCCCGGGAAACAGCTTCTCTGTACATTCAACCTACAGAACTCCTGGACACTGCATCTCTCGACACTTAGGTTACAGACCTCACAGAAGTTGCAACTCCTACACTCAGGATACAGACAACGCACATATAGCGAGTGGCTCTTTACAGTCTACAGAACTCCAGGAAACAGCTAGCTCCTCTCTACACAAAGGATAGAGAACTCCTGGAAACCGCGCCGCTCTACATCCATTTTACAGAAATCCCGAAAGTTGCGTCTGCAAAACACACTCAGCATACAAAAAACCCACATATAGCGAATACCTACTTCTAAGCTACAGAACTCCAGGAAAGAGCTCCTCTCTACACCAAGGACAGAGAACTCCTGGAAACTGCGTCGATCTGCATCCAGGTAACAGAGCTCCCGTAAGCTGCGTCTCCTACACTCAGGCTTCAGAAATCCCATGCACTGCGTATGCCTATTGCCAGGCTACAGACCTCTTGGAAACCACTGCTCTCAGCACTCAGATACAGAACTCCGGTAAACTGCGTCTCTCTACATGCAGGTTACAGAATTCCCCGTAAGCATCGTGTGCTCCACTCAGGCTGCAGGACTCCTGGAAACTGTGTCTCTCGATATCCGTGGTACAGAACACCCGTAAGCTGGCTATCCTACACTCAGGGTACAGTAAACCCGCGTATTGTGTATGCCTAATTCCAGGATACGGAAGTCCCGTAAACTGCCTCTCCCTACACCCAGGATACCTAACTCCGCTAAGCTGTGTCTCTCTACATTCAGGGGGCAGAACTCCTGTAAGCTGCATCTCCTACACAGAGGATACAGAAAACCCGCACATTGTGAATGCCTAATTCCAGGCTACAGAACTCCCGTAAACAACGTCTCTCTACTCGCAGGATGCAGAACTCCGCTAAACCGTGTCTCTCTACATCCAGGTTACAGAACTCCCTTAAGCTGCGTCTGCTACACTCAGGCTACGGGAATCCCATATACAGCGTATGCCTACTCCAAGGCTGCCGAACTCTTGTAAACTGCTTCTCTCTACACAAGGATACAGACCTCCGGTAAAATGCTTCTCACTACGTTCAGGTGGCAGAACTACCGTAAGCTGCATCTGCTGCACTCAGGATACAGAAAACCCGCATATGGCGAAAGCCTACTCCCAGGCTTCAGAACTCCCGTAAACAACTTCTCTCTACGCCCAGGATGCACAACTCCAGTAAACTGCATCTCTGTACGTCTAGGTTACAGAACTCCCGTAAGCTGCGCCTGATACACTCAGGCCATAGGAATCCCGTATACAGCGTATGCCTACTCCCAGGCCGCAGAACCCCGGGAAACAGCTTCTCTGTACATTCAACCTACAGAACTCCTGGACACTGCATCTCTCGACACTTAGGTTACAGACCTCACAGAAGTTGCAACTCCTACACTCAGGATACAGACAACGCACATATAGCGAGTGGCTAATTACAGTCTACAGAACTCCAGGAAACAGCTAGCTCCTCTCTACACAAAGGATAGAGAACTCCTGGAAACCGCGCCGCTCTACATCCATTTTACAGAAATCCCGAAAGTTGCGTCTGCTACACACACTCAGCATACAAAAAACCCGCATATAGCGAATACCTACTTCTAAGCTACAGAACTCCAGGAAAGAGCTCCTCTCTACACCAAGGACAGAGAACTCCTGGAAACTGCGTCGATCTGCATCCTGGTAACAGAGCTCCCGTAAGCTGCGTCTCCTACACTCAGGCTTCAGAAATCCCATGCACTGCGTATGCCTATTGCCAGGCTACAGACCTCTTGGAAACCACTGCTCTCAGCACTCAGATACAGAACTCCGGTAAACTGCGTCTCTCTACATGCAGGTTACAGAATTCCCCGTAAGCATCGTGTGCTCCACTCAGGCTGCAGGACTCCTGGAAACTGTGTCTCTCGATCCGTGGTACAGTACACCCGTAAGCTGGCTATCCTACACTCAGGGTACAGTAAACCCGCGTATTGTGTATGCCTAATTCCAGGATACGGAAGTCCCGTAAACTGCCTCTCCCTACACCCAGGACACCTAACTCCGCTAAGCTGTGTCTCTCTACATTCAGGGGGCAGAACTCCTGTAAGCTGCATCTCCTACACACAGGATCCAGAAAACCCGCACATTGTGAATGCCTAATTCCAGGCTACAGAACTCCCGTAAACAACGTCTCTCTACTCCCAGGATGCAGAACTCCGCTAAACCGCGTCTCTCTACATCCAGGTTACAGAACTCCCTTAAGCTGCGTCTGCTACACTCAGGCTATGGGAATCCCATATACAGCGTATGCCTACTCCAAGGCTGCCGAACTCTTGTAAACTGCTTCTCTCTACACAAGGATACAGACCTCCGGTAAAATGCTTCTCACTACGTTCAGGTGGCAGAACTACCGTAAGCTGCATCTGCTGCACTCAGGATACAGAAAACCCGCATATGGCGAAAGCCTACTCCCAGGCTTCAGAACTCCCGTAAACAACTTCTCTCTACGCCCAGGATGCACAACTCCAGTAAACTGCATCTCTGTACGTCTAGGTTACAGAACTCCCGTAAGCTGCGCCTGATACACTCAGGCCATAGGAATCCCGTATACAGCGTATGCCTACTCCCAGGCCGCAGAACCCCGGGAAACAGCTTCTCTGTACATTCAACCTACAGAACTCCTGGACACTGCATCTCTCGACACTTAGGTTACAGACCTCACAGAAGTTGCAACTCCTACACTCAGGATACAGACAACGCACATATAGCGAGTGGCTAATTACAGTCTACAGAACTCCAGGAAACAGCTAGCTCCTCTCTACACAAAGGATAGAGAACTCCTGGAAACCGCGCCGCTCTACATCCATTTTACAGAAATCCCGAAAGTTGCTTCTGCTACACACACTCAGCATACAAAACACCCGCATATAGCGAATACCTACTTCTAAGCTACAGAACTCCAGGAAAGAGCTCCTCTCTACACCAAGGACAGAGAACTCCTGGAAACTGCGTCGATCTGCATCCAGGTAACAGAGCTCCCGTAAGCTGCGTCTCCTACACTCAGGCTTCAGAAATCCCATGCACTGCGTATGCCTATTGCCAGGCTACAGACCTCTTGGAAACCACTGCTCTCAGCACTCAGATACAGAACTCCAGTAAACTGCGTCTCTCTACATGCAGGTTACAGAATTCCCCGTAAGCATCGTGTGCTCCACTCAGGCTGCAGGACTCCTGGAAACTGTGTCTCTCGATATCCGTGGTACAGAACACCCGTAAGCTGGCTATCCTACACTCAGGGTACAGTAAACCCGCGTATTGTGTATGCCTAATTCCAGGATACGGAAGTCCCGTAAACTGCCTCTCCCTACACCCAGGACACCTAACTCCGCTAAGCTGTGTCTCTCTACATTCAGGGGGCAGAACTCCTGTAAGCTGCATCTCCTACACACAGGATACAGAAAACCCGCACATTGTGAATGCCTAATTCCAGGCTACAGAACTCCCGTAAACAACGTCTCTCTACTCCCAGGATGCAGAACTCCACTAAACCGCGTCTCTCTACATCCAGGTTACAGAACTCCCTTAAGCTGCGTCTGCTACACTCAGGCTACGGGAATCCCATATACAGCGTATGCCTACTCCAAGGCTGCCGAACTCTTGTAAACTGCTTCTCTCTACACAAGGATACAGACCTCCGGTAAAATGCTTCTCACTACGTTCAGGTGGCAGAACTACCGTAAGCTGCATCTGCTGCACTCAGGATACAGAAAACCCGCATATGGCGAAAGCCTACTCCCAGGCTTCAGAACTCCCGTAAACAACTTCTCTCTACGCCCAGGATGCACAACTCCAGTAAACTGCATCTCTGTACGTCTAGGTTACAGAACTCCCGTAAGCTGCGCCTGATACACTCAGGCCATAGGAATCCCGTATACAGCGTATGCCTACTCCCAGGCCGCAGAACCCCGGGAAACAGCTTCTCTGTACATTCAACCTACAGAACTCCTGGACACTGCATCTCTCGACACTTAGGTTACAGACCTCACAGAAGTTGCAACTCCTACACTCAGGATACAGACAACGCACATATAGCGAGTGGCTAATTACAGTCTACAGAACTCCAGGAAACAGCTAGCTCCTCTCTACACAAAGGATAGAGAACTCCTGGAAACCGCGCCGCTCTACATCCATTTTACAGAAATCCCGAAAGTTGCTTCTGCTACACACACTCAGCATACAAAAAACCCGCATATAGCGAATACCTACTTCTAAGCTACAGAACTCCAGGAAAGAGCTCCTCTCTACACCAAGGACAGAGAACTCCTGGAAACTGCGTCGATCTGCATCCAGGTAACAGAGCTCCCGTAAGCTGCGTCTCCTACACTCAGGCTTCAGAAATCCCATGCACTGCGTATGCCTATTGCCAGGCTACAGACCTCTTGGAAACCACTGCTCTCAGCACTCAGATACAGAACTCCGGTAAACTGCGTCTCTCTACATGCAGGTTACAGAATTCCCCGTAAGCATCGTGTGCTCCACTCAGGCTGCAGGACTCCTGGAAACTGTGTCTCTCGATATCCGTGGTACAGAACACCCGTAAGCTGGCTATCCTACACTCAGGGTACAGTAAACCCGCGTATTGTGTATGCCTAATTCCAGGATACGGAAGTCCCGTAAACTGCCTCTCCCTACACCCAGGACACCTAACTCCGCTAAGCTGTGTCTCTCTACATTCAGGGGGCAGAACTCCTGTAAGCTGCATCTCCTACACACAGGATACAGAAAACCCGCACATTGTGAATGCCTAATTCCAGGCTACAGAACTCCCGTAAACAACGTCTCTCTACTCCCAGGATGCAGAACTCCACTAAACCGCGTCTCTCTACATCCAGGTTACAGAACTCCCTTAAGCTGCGTCTGCTACACTCAGGCTACGGGAATCCCATATACAGCGTATGCCTACTCCAAGGCTGCCGAACTCTTGTAAACTGCTTCTCTCTACACAAGGATACAGACCTCCGGTAAAATGCTTCTCACTACGTTCAGGTGGCAGAACTACCGTAAGCTGCATCTGCTGCACTCAGGATACAGAAAACCCGCATATGGCGAAAGCCTACTCCCAGGCTTCAGAACTCCCGTAAACAACTTCTCTCTACGCCCAGGATGCACAACTCCAGTAAACTGCATCTCTGTACGTCTAGGTTACAGAACTCCCGTAAGCTGCGCCTGATACACTCAGGCCATAGGAATCCCGTATACAGCGTATGCCTACTCCCAGGCCGCAGAACCCCGGGAAACAGCTTCTCTGTACATTCAACCTACAGAACTCCTGGACACTGCATCTCTCGACACTTAGGTTACAGACCTCACAGAAGTTGCAACTCCTACACTCAGGATACAGACAACGCACATATAGCGAGTGGCTAATTACAGTCTACAGAACTCCAGGAAACAGCTAGCTCCTCTCTACACAAAGGATAGAGAACTCCTGGAAACCGCGCCGCTCTACATCCATTTTACAGAAATCCCGAAAGTTGCGTCTGCTACACACACTCAGCATACAAAAAACCCGCATATAGCGAATACCTACTTCTAAGCTACAGAACTCCAGGAAAGAGCTCCTCTCTACACCAAGGACAGAGAACTCCTGGAAACTGCGTCGATCTGCATCCAGGTAACAGAGCTCCCGTAAGCTGCGTCTCCTACACTCAGGCTTCAGAAATCCCATGCACTGCGTATGCCTATTGCCAGGCTACAGACCTCTTGGAAACCACTGCTCTCAGCACTCAGATACAGAACTCCGGTAAACTGCGTCTCTCTACATGCAGGTTACAGAATTCCCCGTAAGCATCGTGTGCTCCACTCAGGCTGCAGGACTCCTGGAAACTGTGTCTCTCGATCCGTGGTACAGTACACCCGTAAGCTGGCTATCGTACACTCAGGGTACAGTAAACCCGCGTATTGTGTATGCCTAATTCCAGGATACGGAAGTCCCGTAAACTGCTTCTCCCTACACCCAGGATACCTAACTCCGCTAAGCTGTGTCTCTCTACATTCAGGGGGCAGAACTCCTGTAAGCTGCATCTCCTACACACAGGATACAGAAAACCCGCACATTGTGAATGCCTAATTCCAGGCTACAGAACTCCTGTAAACAACGTCTCTCGACTCCCAGGATGCAGAACTCCGCTAAACCGCGTCTCTCTACATCCAGGTTACAGAACTCCCTTAAGCTGCGTCTGCTACACTCAGGCTACGGGAATCCCATATACAGCGTATGCCTACTCCAAGGCTGCCGAACTCTTGTAAACTGCTTCTCTCTACACAAGGATACAGACCTCCGGTAAAATGCTTCTCACTACGTTCAGGTGGCAGAACTACCGTAAGCTGCATCTGCTGCACTCAGGATACAGAAAACCCGCATATGGCGAAAGCCTACTCCCAGGCTTCAGAACTCCCGTAAACAACTTCTCTCTACGCCCAGGATGCACAACTCCAGTAAACTGCATCTCTGTACGTCTAGGTTACAGAACTTCCCGTAAGCTGCGCCTGATACACTCAGGCCATAGGAATCCCGTATACAGCGTATGCCTACTCCCAGGCCGCAGAACCCCGGGAAACAGCTTCTCTGTACATTCAACCTACAGAACTCCTGGACACTGCATCTCTCGACACTTAGGTTACAGACCTCACAGAAGTTGCAACTCCTACACTCAGGATACAGACAACGCACATATAGCGAGTGGCTAATTACAGTCTACAGAACTCCAGGAAACAGCTAGCTCCTCTCTACACAAAGGATAGAGAACTCCTGGAAACCGCGCCGCTCTACATCCATTTTACAGAAATCCCGAAAGTTGCGTCTGCAAAACACACTCAGCATACAAAAAACCCGCATATAGCGAATACCTACTTCTAAGCTACAGAACTCCAGGAAAGACCTCCTCTCTACACCAAGGACAGAGAACTCCTGGAAACTGCGTCGATCTGCATCCTGGTAACAGAGCTCCCGTAAGCTGCGTCTCCTTCACTCAGGCTTCAGAAATCCCATGCACTGCGTATGCCTATTGCCAGGCTACAGACCTCTTGGAAACCACTGCTCTCAGCACTCAGATACAGAACTCCGGTAAACCGCGTCTCTCTACATGCAGGTTACAGAATTCCCCGTAAGCATCGTGTGCTCCACTCAGGCTGCAGGACTCCTGGAAACTGTGTCTCTCTATATCCGTGGTACAGAACACCCGTAAGCTGGCTATCCTACACTCAGGGTACAGTAAACCCGCGTGTTGTGTATGCCTAATTCCAGGATACGGAAGTCCCGTAAACTGCCTCTCCCTACACCCAGGACACCTAACTCCGCTAAGCTGTGTCTCTCTACATTCAGGGGGCAGAACTCCTGTAAGCTGAATCTCCTACACACAGGATACAGAAAACCCGCATATTGTGTATGCCTAACTCCAGGCTACAGAACTCCCGTAAACAACGTCTCTCTACTCCCAGGATGCAGAACTCCGCTAAACCGCGTCTCTCTACATCCAGGTTACAGAACTCCCTTAAGCTGCATCTGCTACACTCAGGCTACGGGAATCCCATATACAGCGTATGCCTACTCCAAGGCTGCCGAACTCTTGTAAACTGCTTCTCTCTACACAAGGATACAGACCTCCGGTAAAATGCTTCTCACTACGTTCAGGTGGCAGAACTACCGTAAGCTGCATCTGCTGCACTCAGGATACAGAAAACCCGCATATGGCGAAAGCCTACTCCCAGGCTTCAGAACTCCCGTAAACAACTTCTCTCTACGCCCAGGATGCACAACTCCAGTAAACTGCATCTCTGTACGTCTAGGTTACAGAACTCCCGTAAGCTGCGCCTGATACACTCAGGCCATAGGAATCCCGTATACAGCGTATGCCTACTCCCAGGCCGCAGAACCCCGGGAAACAGCTTCTCTGTACATTCAACCTACAGAACTCCTGGACACTGCATCTCTCGACACTTAGGTTACAGACCTCACAGAAGTTGCAACTCCTACACTCAGGATACAGACAACGCACATATAGCGAGTGGCTAATTACAGTCTACAGAACTCCAGGAAACAGCTAGCTCCTCTCTACACAAAGGATAGAGAACTCTGGAAACCGCGCCGCTCTACATCCATTTTACAGAAATCCCGAAAGTTGCTTCTGCTACACACACTCAGCATACAAAAAACCCGCATATAGCGAATACCTACTTCTAAGCTACAGAACTCCAGGAAAGAGCTCCTCTCTACACCAAGGACAGAGAACTCCTGGAAACTGCGTCGATCTGCATCCAGGTAACAGAGCTCCCGTAAGCTGCGTCTCCTACACTCAGGCTTCAGAAATCCCATGCACTGCGTATGCCTATTGCCAGGCTACAGACCTCTTGGAAACCACTGCTCTCAGCACTCAGATACAGAACTCCGGTAAACTGCGTCTCTCTACATGCAGGTTACAGAATTCCCCGTAAGCATCGTGTGCTCCACTCAGGCTGCAGGACTCCTGGAAACTGTGTCTCTCGATATCCGTGGTACAGAACACCCGTAAGCTGGCTATCCTACACTCAGGGTACAGTAAACCCGCGTATTGTGTATGCCTAATTCCAGGATACGGAAGTCCCGTAAACTGCCTCTCCCTACACCCAGGACACCTAACTCCGCTAAGCTGTGTCTCTCTACATTCAGGGGGCAGAACTCCTGTAAGCTGCATCTCCTACACACAGGATACAGAAAACCCGCACATTGTGAATGCCTAATTCCAGGCTACAGAACTCCCGTAAACAACGTCTCTCTACTCCCAGGATGCAGAACTCCACTAAACCGCGTCTCTCTACATCCAGGTTACAGAACTCCCTTAAGCTGCGTCTGCTACACTCAGGCTACGGGAATCCCATATACAGCGTATGCCTACTCCAAGGCTGCCGAACTCTTGTAAACTGCTTCTCTCTACACAAGGATACAGACCTCCGGTAAAATGCTTCTCACTACGTTCAGGTGGCAGAACTACCGTAAGCTGCATCTGCTGCACTCAGGATACAGAAAACCCGCATATGGCGAAAGCCTACTCCCAGGCTTCAGAACTCCCGTAAACAACTTCTCTCTACGCCCAGGATGCACAACTCCAGTAAACTGCATCTCTGTACGTCTAGGTTACAGAACTTCCCGTAAGCTGCGCCTGATACACTCAGGCCATAGGAATCCCGTATACAGCGTATGCCTACTCCCAGGCCGCAGAACCCCGGGAAACAGCTTCTCTGTACATTCAACCTACAGAACTCCTGGACACTGCATCTCTCGACACTTAGGTTACAGACCTCACAGAAGTTGCAACTCCTACACTCAGGATACAGACAACGCACATATAGCGAGTGGCTAATTACAGTCTACAGAACTCCAGGAAACAGCTAGCTCCTCTCTACACAAAGGATAGAGAACTCCTGGAAACCGCGCCGCTCTACATCCATTTTACAGAAATCCCGAAAGTTGCGTCTGCTACACACACTCAGCATACAAAAAACCCGCATATAGCGAATACCTACTTCTAAGCTACAGAACTCCAGGAAAGAGCTCCTCTCTACACCAAGGACAGAGAACTCCTGGAAACTGCGTCGATCTGCATCCTGGTAACAGAGCTCCCGTAAGCTGCGTCTCCTTCACTCAGGCTTCAGAAATCCCATGCACTGCGTATGCCTATTGCCAGGCTACAGACCTCTTGGAAACCACTGCTCTCAGCACTCAGATACAGAACTCCGGTAAACCGCGTCTCTCTACATGCAGGTTACAGAATTCCCCGTAAGCATCGTGTGCTCCACTCAGGCTGCAGGACTCCTGGAAACTGTGTCTCTCGATCCGTGGTACAGTACACCCGTAAGCTGGCTATCGTACACTCAGGGTACAGTAAACCCGCGTATTGTGTATGCCTAATTCCAGGATACGGAAGTCCCGTAAACTGCTTCTCCCTACACCCAGGATACCTAACTCCGCTAAGCTGTGTCTCTCTACATTCAGGGGGCAGAACTCCCTTAAGCTGCGTCTGCTACACTCAGGCTACGGGAATCCCATATACAGCGTATGCCTACTCCAAGGCTGCCGAACTCTTGTAAACTGCTTCTCTCTACACAAGGATACAGACCTCCGGTAAAATTCTTCTCACTACGTTCAGGTGGCAGAACTACCGTAAGCTGCATCTGCTGCACTCAGGATACAGAAAACCCGCATATGGCGAAAGCCTACTCCCAGGCTTCAGAACTCCCGTAAACAACTTCTCTCTACGCCCAGGATGCACAACTCCAGTAAACTGCATCTCTGTACGTCTAGGTTACAGAACTTCCCGTAAGCTGCGCCTGATACACTCAGGCCATAGGAATCCCGTATACAGCGTATGCCTACTCCCAGGCCGCAGAACCCCGGGAAACAGCTTCTCTGTACATTCAACCTACAGAACTCCTGGACACTGCATCTCTCGACACTTAGGTTACAGACCTCACAGAAGTTGCAACTCCTACACTCAGGATACAGACAACGCACATATAGCGAGTGGCTAATTACAGTCTACAGAACTCCAGGAAACAGCTAGCTCCTCTCTACACCAAGGACAGAGAACTCCTGGAAACTGCGTCGATCTGCATCCAGGTAACAGAGCTCCCATAAGCTGTGTCTCCTACACTCAGGCTTCAGAAATCCCATGCACTGCGTATGCCTATTGCCAGGCTACAGACCTCTTGGAAACCACTGCTCTCAGCACTCAGATACAGAACTCCGGTAAACTGCGTCTCTCTACATGCAGGTTACAGAATTCCCCGTAAGCATCGTGTGCTCCACTCAGGCTGCAGGACTCCTGGAAACTGTGTCTCTCGATATCCGTGGTACAGAACACCCGTAAGCTGGCTATCCTACACTCAGGGTACAGTAAACCCGCGTATTGTGTATGCCTAATTCCAGGATACGGAAGTCCCGTAAACTGCCTCTCCCTACACCCCGGACACCTAACTCCGCTAAGCTGTGTCTCTCTACATTCAAGGGGCAGAACTCCTGTAAGCTGCATCTCCTACACACAGGATACAGAAAACCCGCACATTGTGAATGCCTAATTCCAGGCTACAGAACTCCCGTAAACAACGTCTCTCTACTCCCAGGATGCAGAACTCCGCTAAACCGCGTCTCTCTACATCCAGGTTACAGAACTCCCTTAAGCTGCGTCTGCTACACTCAGGCTACGGGAATCCCATATACAGCGTATGCCTACTCCAAGGCTGCCGAACTCTTGTAAACTGCTTCTCTCTACACAAGGATACAGACCTCCGGTAAAATGCTTCTCACTACGTTCAGGTGGCAGAACTACCGTAAGCTGCATCTGCTGCACTCAGGATACAGAAAACCCGCATATGGCGAAAGCCTACTCCCAGGCTTCAGAACTCCCGTAAACAACTTCTCTCTACGCCCAGGATGCACAACTCCAGTAAACTGCATCTCTGTACGTCTAGGTTACAGAACTCCCGTAAGCTGCGTCTGATACACTCAGGCCATAGGAATCCCATATACAGCGTATGCCTACTCCCAGGCCGCAGAACCCCGGGAAACAGCTTCTCTGTACATTCAACCTACAGAACTCCTGGACACTGCATCTCTCGACACTTAGGTTACAGACCTCACAGAAGTTGCAACTCCTACACTCAGGATACAGACAACGCACATATAGCGAGTGGCTAATTACAGTCTACAGAAATCCAGGAAACAGCTAGCTCCTCTCTACACAAAGGATAGAGAACTCCTGGAAACCGCGCCGCTCTACATCCATTTTACAGAAATCCCGAAAGTTGCGTCTGCTACACACACTCAGCATACAAAAAACCCGCATATAGCGAATACCTACTTCTAAGCTACAGAACTCCAGGAAAGAGCTCCTCTCTACACCAAGGACAGAGAACTCCTGGAAACTGCGTCGATCTGCATCCAGGTAACAGAGCTCCCGTAAGCTGCGTCTCCTACACTCAGGCTTCAGAAATCCCATGCACTGCGTATGCCTATTGCCAGGCTACAGACCTCTTGGAAACCACTGCTCTCAGCACTCAGATACAGAACTCCGGTAAACTGCGTCTCTCTACATGCAGGTTACAGAATTCCCTGTGAGCATCGTGTGCTCCACTCAGGCTGCAGGACTCCTGGAAACTGTGTCTCTCGATATCCGTGGTACAGAACACCCGTAAGCTGGCTATCCTACACTCAGGGTACAGTAAACCCGCGTGTTGTGTATGCCTAATTCCAGGATACGGAAGTCCCGTAAACTGCTTCTCCCTACACCTAGGATACCTAACTCCGCTAAGCTGTGTCTCTCTACATTCAAGGGGCAGAACTCCTGTAAGCTGCATCTCCTACACACAGGATACAGAAAACCCGCATATTGTGTATGCCTGATTCCAGGCTACAGAACTCCCGTAAACAACGTCTCTCTACTCCCAGGATGCAGAACTCCACTAAACCGCGTCTCTCTACATCCAGGTTACAGAACTCCCTTAAGCTGCGTCTGCTACACTCAGGCTACGAGAATCCCATATACAGCGTATGCCTACTTCAAGGCTGCCGAATTCTTGTAAACTGCTTCTCTCTACACAAGGATACAGACCTCCGGTAAAATGCTTCTCACTACGTTCAGGTGGCAGAACTACCGTAAGCTGCATCTGCTGCACTCAGGATACTGAAAACCCGCCTATGGCGAAAGCCTACTCCCAGGCTTCAGAACCTCTGTAAACAACTTCTCTCTACGCCCAGGATGCACAACTCCAGTAAACTGCATCTCTGTACGTCTAGGTTACAGAACTCCCGTAAGCTGCGCCTGATACACTCAGGCCATAGGAATCCCGTATACAGCGTATGCCTACTCCCAGGCCGCAGAACCCCGGGAAACAGCTTCTCTGTACATTCAACCTACAGAACTCCTGGACACTGCATCTCTCGACACTTAGGTTACAGACCTCACAGAAGTTGCAACTCCTACACTCAGGATACAGACAACGCACATATAGCGAGTGGCTAATTACAGTCTACAGAACTCCAGGAAACAGCTAGCTCCTCTCTACACAAAGGATAGAGAACTCCTGGAAACCGCGCCGCTCTACATCCATTTTACAGAAATCCCGAAAGTTGCTTCTGCTACACACACTCAGCATACAAAAAACCCGCATATAGCGAATACCTACTTCTAAGCTACAGAACTCCAGGAAAGAGCTCCTCTCTACACCAAGGACAGAGAACTCCTGGAAACTGCGTCGATCTGCATCCAGGTAACAGAGCTCCCGTAAGCTGCGTCTCCTACACTCAGGCTTCAGAAATCCCATGCACTGCGTATGCCTATTGCCAGGCTACAGACCTCTTGGAAACCACTGCTCTCAGCACTCAGATACAGAACTCCGGTAAACTGCGTCTCTCTACATGCAGGTTACAGAATTCCCCGTAAGCATCGTGTGCTCCACTCAGGCTGCAGGACTCCTGGAAACTGTGTCTCTCGATATCCGTGGTACAGAACACCCGTAAGCTGGCTATCCTACACTCAGGGTACAGTAAACCCGCGTATTGTGTATGCCTAATTCCAGGATACGGAAGTCCCGTAAACTGCCTCTCCCTACACCCAGGATACCTAACTCCGCTAAGCTGTGTCTCTCTACATTCAGGGGGCAGAACTCCTGTAAGCTGCATCTCCTACACACAGGATACAGAAAACCCGCACATTGTGAATGCCTAATTCCAGGCTACAGAACTCCCGTAAACAACGTCTCTCTACTCGCAGGATGCAGAACTCCGCTAAACCGTGTCTCTCTACATCCAGGTTACAGAACTCCCTTAAGCTGCGTCTGCTACACTCAGGCTACGGGAATCCCATATACAGCGTATGCCTACTCCAAGGCTGCCGAACTCTTGTAAACTGCTTCTCTCTACACAAGGATACAGACCTCCGGTAAAGTGCTTCTCACTACGTTCAGGTGGCAGAAGTACCGTAAGCTGCATCTGCTGCACTCAGGATACAGAAAACCCGCATATGGCGAAAGCCTACTCCCAGGCTTCAGAACTACCGTAAACAACTTCTCTCTACGCCCAGGATGCACAACTCCAGTAAACTGCATCTCTGTACGTCTAGGTTACAGAACTCCCGTAAGCTGCGTCTGATACACTCAGGCCATAGGAATCCCGTATACAGCGTATGCCTACTCCCAGGCCGCAGAACCCCGGGAAACAGCTTCTCTGTACATTCAACCTACAGAACTCCTGGACACTGCATCTCTCGACACTTAGGTTACAGACCTCACAGAAGTTGCAACTCCTACACTCAGGATACAGACAACGCACATATAGCGAGTGGCTAATTACAGTCTACAGAACTCCAGGAAACAGCTAGCTCCTCTCTACACAAAGGATAGAGAACTCCTGGAAACCGCGCCGCTCTACATCCATTTTACAGAAATCCCGAAAGTTGCGTCTGCTACACACACTCAGCATACAAAAAACCCGCATATAGCGAATACCTACTTCTAAGCTACAGAACTCCAGGAAAGAGCTCCTCTCTACACCAAGGACAGAGAACTCCTGGAAACTGCGTCGATCTGCATCCAGGTAACAGAGCTCCCGTAAGCTGTGTCTCCTACACTCAGGCTTCAGAAATCCCATGCACTGCGTATGCCTATTGCCAGGCTACAGACCTCTTGGAAACCACTGCTCTCAGCACTCAGATACAGAACTCCGGTAAACTGCGTCTCTCTACATGCAGGTTACAGAATTCCCTGTGAGCATCGTGTGCTCCACTCAGGCTGCAGGACTCCTGGAAACTGTGTCTCTCGATATCCGTGGTACAGAACACCCGTAAGCTGGCTATCCTACACTCAGGGTACAGTAAACCCGCGTGTTGTGTATGCCTAATTCCAGGATACGGAAGTCCCGTAAACTGCTTCTCCCTACACCTAGGATACCTAACTCCGCTAAGCTGTGTCTCTCTACATTCAAGGGGCAGAACTCCTGTAAGCTGCATCTCCTACACACAGGATACAGAAAACCCGCATATTGTGTATGCCTGATTCCAGGCTACAGAACTCCCGTAAACAACGTCTCTCTACTCCCAGGATGCAGAACTCCACTAAACCGCGTCTCTCTACATCCAGGTTACAGAACTCCCTTAAGCTGCGTCTGCTACACTCAGGCTACGAGAATCCCATATACAGCGTATGCCTACTTCAAGGCTGCCGAATTCTTGTAAACTGCTTCTCTCTACACAAGGATACAGACCTCCGGTAAAATGCTTCTCACTACGTTCAGGTGGCAGAACTACCGTAAGCTGCATCTGCTGCACTCAGGATACTGAAAACCCGCCTATGGCGAAAGCCTACTCCCAGGCTTCAGAACCTCTGTAAACAACTTCTCTCTACGCCCAGGATGCACAACTCCAGTAAACTGCATCTCTGTACGTCTAGGTTACAGAACTCCCGTAAGCTGCGCCTGATACACTCAGGCCATAGGAATCCCCTATACAGCGTATGCCTACTCCCAGGCCGCAGAACCCCGGGAAACAGCTTCTCTGTACATTCAACCTACAGAACTCCTGGACACTGCATCTCTCGACACTTAGGTTACAGACCTCACAGAAGTTGCAACTCCTACACTCAGGATACAGACAACGCACATATAGCGAGTGGCTAATTACAGTCTACAGAACTCCAGGAAACAGCTAGCTCCTCTCTACACAAAGGATAGAGAACTCCTGGAAACCGCGCCGCTCTACATCCATTTTACAGAAATCCCGAAAGTTGCGTCTGCTACACACACTCAGCATACAAAAAACCCGCATATAGCGAATACCTACTTCTAAGCTACAGAACTCCAGGAAAGAGCTCCTCTCTACACCAAGGACAGAGAACTCCTGGAAACTGCGTCGATCTGCATCCAGGTAACAGAGCTCCCGTAAGCTGCGTCTCCTACACTCAGGCTTCAGAAATCCCATGCACTGCGTATGCCTATTGCCAGGCTACAGACCTCTTGGAAACCACTGCTCTCAGCACTCAGATACAGAACTCCGGTAAACTGCGTCTCTCTACATGCAGGTTACAGAATTCCCCGTAAGCATCGTGTGCTCCACTCAGGCTGCAGGACTCCTGGAAACTGTGTCTCTCGATATCCGTGGTACAGAACACCCGTAAGCTGGCTATCCTACACTCAGGGTACAGTAAACCCGTGTATTGTGTATGCCTAATTCCAGGATACGGAAGTCCCGTAAACTGCCTCTCCCTACACCCAGGATACCTAACTCCGCTAAGCTGTGTCTCTCTACATTCAGGGGGCAGAACTCCTGTAAGCTGCATCTCCTACACACAGGATACAGAAAACCCGCACATTGTGAATGCCTAATTCCAGGCTACAGAACTCCCGTAAACAACGTCTCTCTACTCGCAGGATGCAGAACTCCGCTAAACCGTGTCTCTCTACATCCAGGTTACAGAACTCCCTTAAGCTGCGTCTGCTACACTCAGGCTACGGGAATCCCATATACAGCGTATGCCTACTCCAAGGCTGCCGAATTCTTGTAAACTGCTTCTCTCTACACAAGGATACAGACCTCCGGTAAAGTGCTTCTCACTACGTTCAGGTGGCAGAAGTACCGTAAGCTGCATCTGCTGCACTCAGGATACAGAAAACCCGCATATGGCGAAAGCCTACTCCCAGGCTTCAGAACTACCGTAAACAACTTCTCTCTACGCCCAGGATGCACAACTCCAGTAAACTGCATCTCTGTACGTCTAGGTTACAGAACTCCCGTAAGCTGCGCCTGATACACTCAGGCCATAGGAATCCCGTATACAGCGTATGCCTACTCCCAGGCCGCAGAACCCCGGGAAACAGCTTCTCTGTACATTCAACCTACAGAACTCCTGGACACTGCATCTCTCGACACTTAGGTTACAGACCTCACAGAAGTTGCAACTCCTACACTCAGGATACAGACAACGCACATATAGCGAGTGGCTAATTACAGTCTACAGAACTCCAGGAAACAGCTAGCTCCTCTCTACACAAAGGATAGAGAACTCCTGGAAACCGCGCCACTCTACATCCATTTTACAGAAATCCCGAAAGTTGCGTCTGCTACACACACTCAGCATACAAAAAACCCGCATATAGCGAATACCTACTTCTAAGCTACAGAACTCCAGGAAAGAGCTCCTCTCTACACCAAGGACAGAGAACTCCTGGAAACTGCGTCGATCTGCATCCAGGTAACAGAGCTCCCGTAAGCTGTGTCTCCTACACTCAGGCTTCAGAAATCCCATGCACTGCGTATGCCTATTGCCAGGCTACAGACCTCTTGGAAACCACTGCTCTCAGCACTCAGATACAGAACTCCGGTAAACTGCGTCTCTCTACATGCAGGTTACAGAATTCCCCGTAAGCATCGTGTGCTCCACTCAGGCTGCAGGACTCCTGGAAACTGTGTCTCTCGATATCCGTGGTACAGAACACCCGTAAGCTGGCTATCCTACACTCAGGGTACAGTAAACCCGCGTATTGTGTATGCCTAATTCCAGGATACGGAAGTCCCGTAAACTGCCTCTCCCTACACCCAGGACACCTAACTCCGCTAAGCTGTGTCTCTCTACATTCAGGGGGCAGAACTCCTGTAAGCTGCATCTCCTACACACAGGATACAGAAAACCCGCACATTGTGAATGCCTAATTCCAGGCTATAGAACTCCCGTAAACAACGTCTCTCTACTCCCAGGATGCAGAACTCCGCTAAACCGCGTCTCTCTACATCCAGGTTACAGAACTCCCTTAAGCTGCGTCTGCTACACTCAGGCTACGGGAATCCCATATACAGCGTATGCCTACTCCAAGGCTGCCGAACTCTTGTAAACTGCTTCTCTCTACACAAGGATACAGACCTCCGGTAAAATGCTTCTCACTACGTTCAGGTGGCAGAACTACCGTAAGCTGCATCTGCTGCACTCAGGATACAGAAAACCCGCATATGGCGAAAGCCTACTCCCAGGCTTCAGAACTCCCGTAAACAACTTCTCTCTACGCCCAGGATGCACAACTCCAGTAAACTGCATCTCTGTACGTCTAGGTTACAGAACTCCCGTAAGCTGCGCCTGATACACTCAGGCCATAGGAATCCCGTATACAGCGTATGCCTACTCCCAGGCCGCAGAACCCCGGGAAACAGCTTCTCTGTACATTCAACCTACAGAACTCCTGGACACTGCATCTCTCGACACTTAGGTTACAGACCTCACAGAAGTTGCAACTCCTACACTCAGGATACAGACAACGCACATATAGCGAGTGGCTAATTACAGTCTACAGAACTCCAGGAAACAGCTAGCTCCTCTCTACACAAAGGATAGAGAACTCCTGGAAACCGCGCCGCTCTACATCCATTTTACAGAAATCCCGAAAGATGCTTCTGCTACACACACTCAGCATACAAAAAACCCGCATATAGCGAATACCTACTTCTAAGCTACAGAACTCCAGGAAAGAGCTCCTCTCTACACCAAGGACAGAGAACTCCTGGAAACTGCGTCGATCTGCATCCAGGTAACAGAGCTCCCGTAAGCTGCGTCTCCTACACTCAGGCTTCAGAAATCCCATGCACTGCGTATGCCTATTGCCAGGCTACAGACCTCTTGGAAACCACTGCTCTCAGCACTCAGATACAGAACTCCGGTAAACTGCGTCTCTCTACATGCAGGTTACAGAATTCCCCGTAAGCATCGTGTGCTCCACTCAGGCTGCAGGACTCCTGGAAACTGTGTCTCTCGATATCCGTGGTACAGAACACCCGTAAGCTGGCTATCCTACACTCAGGGTACAGTAAACCCGCGTATTGTGTATGCCTAATTCCAGGATACGGAAGTCCCGTAAACTGCCTCTCCCTACGCCCAGGACACCTAACTCCGCTAAGCTGTGTCTCTCTACATTCAGGGGGCAGAACTCCTGTAAGCTGCATCTCCTACACACAGGATACAGAAAACCCGCACATTGTGAATGCCTAATTCCAGGCTACAGAACTCCCGTAAACAACGTCTCTCTACTCCCAGGATGCAGAACTCCGCTAAACCGCGTCTCTCTACATCCAGGTTACAGAACTCCCTTAAGCTGCGTCTGCTACACTCAGGCTACGGGAATCCCATATACAGCGTATGCCTACTCCAAGGCTGCCGAACTCTTGTAAACTGCTTCTCTCTACACAAGGATACAGACCTCCGGTAAAATGCTTCTCACTACGTTCAGGTGGCAGAACTACCGTAAGCTGCATCTGCTGCACTCAGGATACAGAAAACCCGCATATGGCGAAAGCCTACTCCCAGGCTTCAGAACTCCCGTAAACAACTTCTCTCTACGCCCAGGATGCACAACTCCAGTAAACTGCATCTCTGTACGTCTAGGTTACAGAACTCCCGTAAGCTGCGCCTGATACACTCAGGCCATAGGAATCCCGTATACAGCGTATGCCTACTCCCAGGCCGCAGAACCCCGGGAAACAGCTTCTCTGTACATTCAACCTACAGAACTCCTGGACACTGCATCTCTCGACACTTAGGTTACAGACCTCACAGAAGTTGCAACTCCTACACTCAGGATACAGACAACGCACATATAGCGAGTGGCAATTACAGTCTACAGAACTCCAGGAAACAGCTAGCTCCTCTCTACACAAAGGATAGAGAACTCCTGGAAACCGCGCTGCTCAACATCCATTTTACAGAAATCCCGAAAGTTGCTTCTGCTACACACACTCAGCATACAAAAAACCCGCATATAGCGAATACCTACTTCTAAGCTACAGAACTCCAGGAAAGAGCTCCTCTCTACACCAAGGACAGAGAACTCCTGGAAACTGCGTCGATCTGCATCCAGGTAACAGAGCTCCCGTAAGCTGCGTCTCCTACACTCAGGCTTCAGAAATCCCATGCACTGCGTATGCCTATTGCCAGGCTACAGACCTCTTGGAAACCACTGCTCTCAGCACTCAGATACAGAACTCCGGTAAACTGCGTCTCTCTACATGCAGGTTACAGAATTCCCCGTAAGCATCGTGTGCTCCACTCAGGCTGCAGGACTCCTGGAAACTGTGTCTCTCGATATCCGTGGTACAGAACACCCGTAAGCTGGCTATCCTACACTCAGGGTACAGTAAACCCGCGTATTGTGTATGCCTAATTCCAGGACACGGAAGTCCCATAAACTGCCTCTCCCTACACCCAGGACACCTAACTCCGCTAAGCTGTGTCTCTCTACATTCAGGGGGCAGAACTCCTGTAAGCTGCATCTCCTACACACAGGATACAGAAAACCCGCACATTGTGAATGCGTAATTCCAGGCTACAGAACTCCCGTAAACAACGTCTCTCTACTCCCAGGATGCAGAACTCCGCTAAACCGCGTCTCTCTACATCCAAGTTACAGAACTCCCTTAAGCTGCGTCTGCTACACTCAGGCTACGGGAATCCCATATACAGCGTATGCCTACTCCAAGGCTGCCGAACTCTTGTAAACTGCTTCTCTCTACACAAGGATACAGACCTCCGGTAAAATGCTTCTCACTACGTTCAGGTGGCAGAACTACCGTAAGCTGCATCTGCTGCACTCAGGATACAGAAAACCCGCATATGGCGAAAGCCTACTCCCAGGCTTCAGAACTCCCGTAAACAACTTCTCTCTACGCCCAGGATGCACAACTCCAGTAAACTGCATCTCTGTACGTCTAGGTTACAGAACTCCCGTAAGCTGCGCCTGATACACTCAGGCCATAGGAATCCCGTATACAGCGTATGCCTACTCCCAGGCCGCAGAACCCCGGGAAACAGCTTCTCTGTACATTCAACCTACAGAACTCCTGGACACTGCATCTCTCGACACTTAGGTTACAGACCTCACAGAAGTTGCAACTCCTACACTCAGGATACAGACAACGCACATATAGCGAGTGGCTAATTACAGTCTACAGAACTCCAGGAAACAGCTAGCTCCTCTCTACACAAAGGATAGAGAACTCCTGGAAACCGCGCCGCTCTACATCCATTTTACAGAAATCCCGAAAGTTGCTTCTGCTACACACACTCAGCATACAAAAAACCCGCATATAGCGAATACCTACTTCTAAGCTACAGAACTCCAGGAAAGAGCTCCTCTCTACACCAAGGACAGAGAACTCCTGGAAACTGCGTCGATCTGCATCCAGGTAACAGAGCTCCCGTAAGCTGCGTCTCCTACACTCAGGCTTCAGAAATCCCATGCACTGCGTATGCCTATTGCCAGGCTACAGACCTCTTGGAAACCACTGCTCTCAGCACTCAGATACAGAACTCCGGTAAACTGCGTCTCTCTACATGCAGGTTACAGAATTCCCCGTAAGCATCGTGTGCTCCACTCAGGCTGCAGGACTCCTGGAAACTGTGTCTCTCGATATCCGTGGTACAGAACACCCGTAAGCTGGCTATCCTACACTCAGGGTACAGTAAACCCGCGTATTGTGTATGCCTAATTCCAGGATACGGAAGTCCCGTAAACTGCCTCTCCCTACACCCAGGACACCTAACTCCGCTAAGCTTGTCTCTCTACATTCAGGGGGCAGAACTCCTGTAAGCTGCATCTCCTACACACAGGATACAGAAAACCCGCACATTGTGAATGCCTAATTCCAGGCTACAGAACTCCCGTAAACAACGTCTCTCTACTCCCAGGATGCAGAACTCCGCTAAACCGCGTCTCTCTACATCCAGGTTACAGAACTCCCTTAAGCTGCGTCTGCTACACTCAGGCTACGGGAATCCCATATACAGCGTATGCCTACTCCAAGGCTGCCGAACTCTTGTAAACTGCTTCTCTCTACACAAGGATACAGACCTCCGGTAAAATGCTTCTCACTACGTTCAGGTGGCAGAACTACCGTAAGCTGCATCTGCTGCACTCAGGATACAGAAAACCCGCATATGGCGAAAGCCTACTCCCAGGCTTCAGAACTCCCGTAAACAACTTCTCTCTACGCCCAGGATGCACAACTCCAGTAAACTGCATCTCTGTACGTCTAGGTTACAGAACTCCCGTAAGCTGCGCCTGATACACTCAGGCCATAGGAATCCCGTATACAGCGTATGCCTACTCCCAGGCCGCAGAACTCCGGGAAACAGCTTCTCTGTACATTCAACCTACAGAACTCCTGGACACTGCATCTCTCGACACTTAGGTTACAGACCTCACAGAAGTTGCAACTCCTACACTCAGGATACAGACAACGCACATATAGCGAGTGGCTAATTACAGTCTACAGAACTCCAGGAAACAGCTAGCTCCTCTCTACACAAAGGATAGAGAACTCCTGGAAACCGCGCTGCTCTACATCCATTTTACAGAAATCCCGAAAGTTGCTTCTGCTACACACACTCAGCATACAAAAAACCCGCATATAGCGAATACCTACTTCTAAGCTACAGAACTCCAGGAAAGAGCTCCTCTCTACACCAAGGACAGAGAACTCCTGGAAACTGCGTCGATCTGCATCCAGGTAACAGAGCTCCCGTAAGCTGCGTCTCCTACACTCAGGCTTCAGAAATCCCATGCACTGCGTATGCCTATTGCCAGGCTACAGACCTCTTGGAAACCACTGCTCTCAGCACTCAGATACAGAACTCCGGTAAACTGCGTCTCTCTACATGCAGGTTACAGAATTCCCTGTGAGCATCGTGTGTTCCACTCAGGCTGCAGGACTCCTGGAAACTGTGTCTCTCGATATCCGTGGTACAGAACACCCGTAAGCTGGCTATCCTACACTCAGGGTACAGTAAACCCGCGTGTTGTGTATGCCTAATTCCAGGATACGGAAGTCCCGTAAACTGCCTCTCCCTACACCCCGGATACCTAACTCCGCTAAGCTGTGTCTCTCTACATTCAGGGGGCAGAACTCCTGTAAGCTGCATCTCCTACACACAGGATACAGAAAACCCGCACATTGTGAATGCCTAATTCCAGGCTACAGAACTCCCGTAAACAACGTCTCTCTACTCCCAGGATGCAGAACTCCGCTAAACCGTGTCTCTCTACATCCAGGTTGCAGAACTCCCTTAAGCTGCGTCTGCTACACTCAGGCTACGGGAATCCCATATACAGCGTATGCCTACTCCAAGGCTGCCGAACTCTTGTAAACTGCTTCTCTCTACACAAGGATACAGACCTCCGGTAAAGTGCTTCTCACTACGTTCAGGTGGCAGAAGTACCGTAAGCTGCATCTGCTGCACTCAGGATACAGAAAACCCGCATATGGCGAAAGCCTACTCCCAGGCTTCAGAACTACCGTAAACAACTTCTCTCTACGCCCAGGATGCACAACTCCAGTAAACTGCATCTCTGTACGTCTAGGTTACAGAACTCCCGTAAGCTGCGTCTGATACACTCAGGCCATAGGAATCCCGTATACAGCGTATGCCTACTCCCAGGCCGCAGAACCCCGGGAAACAGCTTCTCTGTACATTCAACCTACAGAACTCCTGGACACTGCATCTCTCGACACTTAGGTTACAGACCTCACAGAAGTTGCAACTCCTACACTCAGGATACAGACAATGCACATATAGCGAGTGGCTCTTTACAGTCTACAGAACTCCAGGAAACAGCTAGCTCCTCTCTACACAAAGGATAGAGAACTCCTGGAAACCGCGCCGCTCTACATCCATTTTACAGAAATCCCGAAAGTTGCGTCTGCAAAACACACTCAGCATACAAAAAACCCACATATAGCGAATACCTACTTCTAAGCTACAGAACTCCAGGAAAGAGCTCCTCTCTACACCAAGGACAGAGAACTCCTGGAAACTGCGTCGATCTGCATCCAGGTAACAGAGCTCCCGTAAGCTGCGTCTCCTACACTCAGGCTTCAGAAATCCCATGCAGTGCGTATGCCTATTGCCAGGCTACAGACCTCTTGGAAACCACTGCTCTCAGCACTCAGATACAGAACTCCGGTAAACTGCGTCTCTCTACATGCAGGTTACAGAATTCCCCGTAAGCATCGTGTGCTCCACTCAGGCTGCAGGACTCCTGGAAACTGTGTCTCTCGATATCCGTGGTACAGAACACCCGTAAGCTGGCTATCCTACACTCAGGGTACAGTAAACCCGCGTGTTGTGTATGCCTAATTCCAGGATACGGAAGTCCCGTAAACTGCCTCTCCCTACACCCAGGATACCTAACTCCGCTAAGCTGTGTCTCTCTACATTCAGGGGGCAGAACTCCTGTAAGCTGCATCTCCTACACACAGGATACAGAAAACCCGCACATTGTGAATGCCTAATTCCAGGCTACAGAACTCCCGTAAACAACGTCTCTCTACTCCCAGGATGCAGAACTCCGCTAAACCGCGTCTCTCTACATCCAGGTTACAGAACTCCCTTAAGCTGCATCTGCTACACTCAGGCTACGGGAATCCCATATACAGCGTATGCCTACTCCAAAGCTGCCGAACTCTTGTAAACTGCTTCTCTCTACACAAGGATACAGACCTCTGGTAAAATGCTTCTCACTACGTTCAGGTGGCAGAACTACTGTAAGCTGCATCTGCTGCACTCAGGATACAGAAAACCCGCATATGGCGAAAGCCTACTCCCAGGCTTCAGAACTACCGTAAACAACTTCTCTCTACGCCCAGGATGCACAACTCCAGTAAACTGCATCTCTGTATGTCTAGGTTACAGAACTCCCGTAAGCTGCGCCTGATACACTCAGGCCATAGGAATCCCGTATACAGCGTATGCCTACTCCCAGGCCGCAGAACCCCGGGAAACAGCTTCTCTGTACATTCAACCTACAGAACTCCTGGACACTGCATCTCTCGACACTTAGGTTACAGACCTCACAGAAGTTGCAACTCCTACACTCAGGATACAGACAACGCACATATAGCGAGTGGCTAATTACAGTCTACAGAACTCCAGGAAACAGCTAGCTCCTCTCTACACAAAGGATAGAGAACTCCTGGAAACCGCGCCACTCTACATCCATTTTACAGAAATCCCGAAAGTTGCGTCTGCTACACACACTCAGCATACAAAAAACCCGCATATAGCGAATACCTACTTCTAAGCTACAGAACTCCAGGAAAGAGCTCCTCTCTACACCAAGGACAGAGAACTCCTGGAAACTGCGTCGATCTGCATCCAGGTAACAGAGCTCCCGTAAGCTGTGTCTCCTACACTCAGGCTTCAGAAATCCCATGCACTGCGTATGCCTATTGCCAGGCTACAGACCTCTTGGAAACCACTGCTCTCAGCACTCAGATACAGAACTCCGGTAAACTGCGTCTCTCTACATGCAGGTTACAGAATTCCCCGTAAGCATCGTGTGCTCCACTCAGGCTGCAGGACTCCTGGAAACTGTGTCTCTCGATATCCGTGGTACAGAACACCCGTAAGCTGGCTATCCTACACTCAGGGTACAGTAAACCCGCGTATTGTGTATGCCTAATTCCAGGATACGGAAGTCCCGTAAACTGCCTCTCCCTACACCCAGGACACCTAACTCCGCTAAGCTGTGTCTCTCTACATTCAGGGGGCAGAACTCCTGTAAGCTGCATCTCCTACACACAGGATACAGAAAACCCGCACATTGTGAATGCCTAATTCCAGGCTATAGAACTCCCGTAAACAACGTCTCTCTACTCCCAGGATGCAGAACTCCGCTAAACCGCGTCTCTCTACATCCAGGTTACAGAACTCCCTTAAGCTGCGTCTGCTACACTCAGGCTACGGGAATCCCATATACAGCGTATGCCTACTCCAAGGCTGCCGAACTCTTGTAAACTGCTTCTCTCTACACAAGGATACAGACCTCCGGTAAAATGCTTCTCACTACGTTCAGGTGGCAGAACTACCGTAAGCTGCATCTGCTGCACTCAGGATACAGAAAACCCGCATATGGCGAAAGCCTACTCCCAGGCTTCAGAACTCCCGTAAACAACTTCTCTCTACGCCCAGGATGCACAACTCCAGTAAACTGCATCTCTGTACGTCTAGGTTACAGAACTCCCGTAAGCTGCGCCTGATACACTCAGGCCATAGGAATCCCGTATACAGCGTATGCCTACTCCCAGGCCGCAGAACCCCGGGAAACAGCTTCTCTGTACATTCAACCTACAGAACTCCTGGACACTGCATCTCTCGACACTTAGGTTACAGACCTCACAGAAGTTGCAACTCCTACACTCAGGATACAGACAACGCACATATAGCGAGTGGCTAATTACAGTCTACAGAACTCCAGGAAACAGCTAGCTCCTCTCTACACAAAGGATAGAGAACTCCTGGAAACCGCGCCGCTCTACATCCATTTTACAGAAATCCCGAAAGATGCTTCTGCTACACACACTCAGCATACAAAAAACCCGCATATAGCGAATACCTACTTCTAAGCTACAGAACTCCAGGAAAGAGCTCCTCTCTACACCAAGGACAGAGAACTCCTGGAAACTGCGTCGATCTGCATCCAGGTAACAGAGCTCCCGTAAGCTGCGTCTCCTACACTCAGGCTTCAGAAATCCCATGCACTGCGTATGCCTATTGCCAGGCTACAGACCTCTTGGAAACCACTGCTCTCAGCACTCAGATACAGAACTCCGGTAAACTGCGTCTCTCTACATGCAGGTTACAGAATTCCCCGTAAGCATCGTGTGCTCCACTCAGGCTGCAGGACTCCTGGAAACTGTGTCTCTCGATATCCGTGGTACAGAACACCCGTAAGCTGGCTATCCTACACTCAGGGTACAGTAAACCCGCGTATTGTGTATGCCTAATTCCAGGATACGGAAGTCCCGTAAACTGCCTCTCCCTACGCCCAGGACACCTAACTCCGCTAAGCTGTGTCTCTCTACATTCAGGGGGCAGAACTCCTGTAAGCTGCATCTCCTACACACAGGATACAGAAAACCCGCACATTGTGAATGCCTAATTCCAGGCTACAGAACTCCCGTAAACAACGTCTCTCTACTCCCAGGATGCAGAACTCCGCTAAACCGCGTCTCTCTACATCCAGGTTACAGAACTCCCTTAAGCTGCGTCTGCTACACTCAGGCTACGGGAATCCCATATACAGCGTATGCCTACTCCAAGGCTGCCGAACTCTTGTAAACTGCTTCTCTCTACACAAGGATACAGACCTCCGGTAAAATGCTTCTCACTACGTTCAGGTGGCAGAACTACCGTAAGCTGCATCTGCTGCACTCAGGATACAGAAAACCCGCATATGGCGAAAGCCTACTCCCAGGCTTCAGAACTCCCGTAAACAACTTCTCTCTACGCCCAGGATGCACAACTCCAGTAAACTGCATCTCTGTACGTCTAGGTTACAGAACTCCCGTAAGCTGCGCCTGATACACTCAGGCCATAGGAATCCCGTATACAGCGTATGCCTACTCCCAGGCCGCAGAACCCCGGGAAACAGCTTCTCTGTACATTCAACCTACAGAACTCCTGGACACTGCATCTCTCGACACTTAGGTTACAGACCTCACAGAAGTTGCAACTCCTACACTCAGGATACAGACAACGCACATATAGCGAGTGGCAATTACAGTCTACAGAACTCCAGGAAACAGCTAGCTCCTCTCTACACAAAGGATAGAGAACTCCTGGAAACCGCGCCGCTCAACATCCATTTTACAGAAATCCCGAAAGTTGCTTCTGCTACACACACTCAGCATACAAAAAACCCGCATATAGCGAATACCTACTTCTAAGCTACAGAACTCCAGGAAAGAGCTCCTCTCTACACCAAGGACAGAGAACTCCTGGAAACTGCGTCGATCTGCATCCAGGTAACAGAGCTCCCGTAAGCTGCGTCTCCTACACTCAGGCTTCAGAAATCCCATGCACTGCGTATGCCTATTGCCAGGCTACAGACCTCTTGGAAACCACTGCTCTCAGCACTCAGATACAGAACTCCGGTAAACTGCGTCTCTCTACATGCAGGTTACAGAATTCCCCGTAAGCATCGTGTGCTCCACTCAGGCTGCAGGACTCCTGGAAACTGTGTCTCTCGATATCCGTGGTACAGAACACCCGTAAGCTGGCTATCCTACACTCAGGGTACAGTAAACCCGCGTATTGTGTATGCCTAATTCCAGGACACGGAAGTCCCATAAACTGCCTCTCCCTACACCCAGGACACCTAACTCCGCTAAGCTGTGTCTCTCTACATTCAGGGGGCAGAACTCCTGTAAGCTGCATCTCCTACACACAGGATACAGAAAACCCGCACATTGTGAATGCGTAATTCCAGGCTACAGAACTCCCGTAAACAACGTCTCTCTACTCCCAGGATGCAGAACTCCGCTAAACCGCGTCTCTCTACATCCAAGTTACAGAACTCCCTTAAGCTGCGTCTGCTACACTCAGGCTACGGGAATCCCATATACAGCGTATGCCTACTCCAAGGCTGCCGAACTCTTGTAAACTGCTTCTCTCTACACAAGGATACAGACCTCCGGTAAAATGCTTCTCACTACGTTCAGGTGGCAGAACTACCGTAAGCTGCATCTGCTGCACTCAGGATACAGAAAACCCGCATATGGCGAAAGCCTACTCCCAGGCTTCAGAACTCCCGTAAACAACTTCTCTCTACGCCCAGGATGCACAACTCCAGTAAACTGCATCTCTGTACGTCTAGGTTACAGAACTCCCGTAAGCTGCGCCTGATACACTCAGGCCATAGGAATCCCGTATACAGCGTATGCCTACTCCCAGGCCGCAGAACCCCGGGAAACAGCTTCTCTGTACATTCAACCTACAGAACTCCTGGACACTGCATCTCTCGACACTTAGGTTACAGACCTCACAGAAGTTGCAACTCCTACACTCAGGATACAGACAACGCACATATAGCGAGTGGCTAATTACAGTCTACAGAACTCCAGGAAACAGCTAGCTCCTCTCTACACAAAGGATAGAGAACTCCTGGAAACCGCGCCGCTCTACATCCATTTTACAGAAATCCCGAAAGTTGCTTCTGCTACACACACTCAGCATACAAAAAACCCGCATATAGCGAATACCTACTTCTAAGCTACAGAACTCCAGGAAAGAGCTCCTCTCTACACCAAGGACAGAGAACTCCTGGAAACTGCGTCGATCTGCATCCAGGTAACAGAGCTCCCGTAAGCTGCGTCTCCTACACTCAGGCTTCAGAAATCCCATGCACTGCGTATGCCTATTGCCAGGCTACAGACCTCTTGGAAACCACTGCTCTCAGCACTCAGATACAGAACTCCGGTAAACTGCGTCTCTCTACATGCAGGTTACAGAATTCCCCGTAAGCATCGTGTGCTCCACTCAGGCTGCAGGACTCCTGGAAACTGTGTCTCTCGATATCCGTGGTACAGAACACCCGTAAGCTGGCTATCCTACACTCAGGGTACAGTAAACCCGCGTATTGTGTATGCCTAATTCCAGGATACGGAAGTCCCGTAAACTGCCTCTCCCTACACCCAGGACACCTAACTCCGCTAAGCTTGTCTCTCTACATTCAGGGGGCAGAACTCCTGTAAGCTGCATCTCCTACACACAGGATACAGAAAACCCGCACATTGTGAATGCCTAATTCCAGGCTACAGAACTCCCGTAAACAACGTCTCTCTACTCCCAGGATGCAGAACTCCGCTAAACCGCGTCTCTCTACATCCAGGTTACAGAACTCCCTTAAGCTGCGTCTGCTACACTCAGGCTACGGGAATCCCATATACAGCGTATGCCTACTCCAAGGCTGCCGAACTCTTGTAAACTGCTTCTCTCTACACAAGGATACAGACCTCCGGTAAAATGCTTCTCACTACGTTCAGGTGGCAGAACTACCGTAAGCTGCATCTGCTGCACTCAGGATACAGAAAACCCGCATATGGCGAAAGCCTACTCCCAGGCTTCAGAACTCCCGTAAACAACTTCTCTCTACGCCCAGGATGCACAACTCCAGTAAACTGCATCTCTGTACGTCTAGGTTACAGAACTCCCGTAAGCTGCGCCTGATACACTCAGGCCATAGGAATCCCGTATACAGCGTATGCCTACTCCCAGGCCGCAGAACACCGGGAAACAGCTTCTCTGTACATTCAACCTACAGAACTCCTGGACACTGCATCTCTCGACACTTAGGTTACAGACCTCACAGAAGTTGCAACTCCTACACTCAGGATACAGACAACGCACATATAGCGAGTGGCTAATTACAGTCTACAGAACTCCAGGAAACAGCTAGCTCCTCTCTACACAAAGGATAGAGAACTCCTGGAAACCGCGCTGCTCTACATCCATTTTACAGAAATCCCGAAAGTTGCTTCTGCTACACACACTCAGCATACAAAAAACCCGCATATAGCGAATACCTACTTCTAAGCTACAGAACTCCAGGAAAGAGCTCCTCTCTACACCAAGGACAGAGAACTCCTGGAAACTGCGTCGATCTGCATCCAGGTAACAGAGCTCCCGTAAGCTGCGTCTCCTACACTCAGGCTTCAGAAATCCCATGCACTGCGTATGCCTATTGCCAGGCTACAGACCTCTTGGAAACCACTGCTCTCAGCACTCAGATACAGAACTCCGGTAAACTGCGTCTCTCTACATGCAGGTTACAGAATTCCCCGTGAGCATCGTGTGCTCCACTCAGGCTGCAGGACTCCTGGAAACTGTGTCTCTCGATATCCGTGGTACAGAACACCCGTAAGCTGGCTATCCTACACTCAGGGTACAGTAAACCCGCGTGTTGTGTATGCCTAATTCCAGGATACGGAAGTCCCGTAAACTGCCTCTCCCTACACCCCGGATACCTAACTCCGCTAAGCTGTGTCTCTCTACATTCAGGGGGCAGAACTCCTGTAAGCTGCATCTCCTACACACAGGATACAGAAAACCCGCACATTGTGAATGCCTAATTCCAGGCTACAGAACTCCCGTAAACAACGTCTCTCTACTCGCAGGATGCAGAACTCCGCTAAACCGTGTCTCTCTACATCCAGGTTGCAGAACTCCCTTAAGCTGCGTCTGCTACACTCAGGCTACGGGAATCCCATATACAGCGTATGCCTACTCCAAGGCTGCCGAACTCTTGTAAACTGCTTCTCTCTACACAAGGATACAGACCTCCGGTAAAGTGCTTCTCACTACGTTCAGGTGGCAGAAGTACCGTAAGCTGCATCTGCTGCACTCAGGATACAGAAAACCCGCATATGGCGAAAGCCTACTCCCAGGCTTCAGAACTACCGTAAACAACTTCTCTCTACGCCCAGGATGCACAACTCCAGTAAACTGCATCTCTGTACGTCTAGGTTACAGAACTCCCGTAAGCTGCGTCTGATACACTCAGGCCATAGGAATCCCGTATACAGCGTATGCCTACTCCCAGGCCGCAGAACCCCGGGAAACAGCTTCTCTGTACATTCAACCTACAGAACTCCTGGACACTGCATCTCTCGACACTTAGGTTACAGACCTCACAGAAGTTGCAACTCCTACACTCAGGATACAGACAATGCACATATAGCGAGTGGCTCTTTACAGTCTACAGAACTCCAGGAAACAGCTAGCTCCTCTCTACACAAAGGATAGAGAACTCCTGGAAACCGCGCCGCTCTACATCCATTTTACAGAAATCCCGAAAGTTGCGTCTGCAAAACACACTCAGCATACAAAAAACCCACATATAGCGAATACCTACTTCTAAGCTACAGAACTCCAGGAAAGAGCTCCTCTCTACACCAAGGACAGAGAACTCCTGGAAACTGCGTCGATCTGCATCCAGGTAACAGAGCTCCCGTAAGCTGCGTCTCCTACACTCAGGCTTCAGAAATCCCATGCAGTGCGTATGCCTATTGCCAGGCTACAGACCTCTTGGAAACCACTGCTCTCAGCACTCAGATACAGAACTCCGGTAAACTGCGTCTCTCTACATGCAGGTTACAGAATTCCCCGTAAGCATCGTGTGCTCCACTCAGGCTGCAGGACTCCTGGAAACTGTGTCTCTCGATATCCGTGGTACAGAACACCCGTAAGCTGGCTATCCTACACTCAGGGTACAGTAAACCCGCGTGTTGTGTATGCCTAATTCCAGGATACGGAAGTCCCGTAAACTGCCTCTCCCTACACCCAGGATACCTAACTCCGCTAAGCTGTGTCTCTCTACATTCAGGGGGCAGAACTCCTGTAAGCTGCATCTCCTACACACAGGATACAGAAAACCCGCACATTGTGAATGCCTAATTCCAGGCTACAGAACTCCCGTAAACAACGTCTCTCTACTCCCAGGATGCAGAACTCCGCTAAACCGCGTCTCTCTACATCCAGGTTACAGAACTCCCTTAAGCTGCATCTGCTACACTCAGGCTACGGGAATCCCATATACAGCGTATGCCTACTCCAAAGCTGCCGAACTCTTGTAAACTGCTTCTCTCTACACAAGGATACAGACCTCTGGTAAAATGCTTCTCACTACGTTCAGGTGGCAGAACTACTGTAAGCTGCATCTGCTGCACTCAGGATACAGAAAACCCGCATATGGCGAAAGCCTACTCCCAGGCTTCAGAACTCCCGTAAACAACTTCTCTCTACGCCCAGGATGCACAACTCCAGTAAACTGCATCTCTGTACGTCTAGGTTACAGAACTCCCGTAAGCTGCGCCTGATACACTCAGGCCATAGGAATCCCGTATACAGCGTATGCCTACTCCCAGGCCGCAGAACCCCGGGAAACAGCTTCTCTGTACATTCAACCTACAGAACTCCTGGACACTGCATCTCTCGACACTTAGGTTACAGACCTCACAGAAGTTGCAACTCCTACACTCAGGATACAGACAACGCACATATAGCGAGTGGCTAATTACAGTCTACAGAACTCCAGGAAACAGCTAGCTCCTCTCTACACAAAGGATAGAGAACTCCTGGAAACCGCGCCGCTCTACATCCATTTTACAGAAATCCCGAAAGTTGCGTCTGCTACACACACTCAGCATACAAAAAACCCGCATATAGCGAATACCTACTTCTAAGCTACAGAACTCCAGGAAAGAGCTCCTCTCTACACCAAGGACAGAGAACTCCTGGAAACTGCGTCGATCTGCATCCAGGTAACAGAGCTCCCGTAAGCTGTGTCTCCTACACTCAGGCTTCAGAAATCCCATGCACTGCGTATGCCTATTGCCAGGCTACAGACCTCTTGGAAACCACTGCTCTCAGCACTCAGATACAGAACTCCGGTAAACTGCGTCTCTCTACATGCAGGTTACAGAATTCCCCGTAAGCATCGTGTGCTCCACTCAGGCTGCAGGACTCCTGGAAACTGTGTCTCTCGATCCGTGGTACAGTACACCCGTAAGCTGGCTATCCTACACTCAGGGTACAGTAAACCCGCGTATTGTGTATGCCTAATTCCAGGATACGGAAGTCCCGTAAACTGCCTCTCCCTACACCCAGGATACCTAACTCCGCTAAGCTGTGTCTCTCTACATTCAGGGGGCAGAACTCCTGTAAGCTGCATCTCCTACACACAGGATACAGAAAACCCGCACATTGTGAATGCCTAATTCCAGGCTACAGAACTCCCGTAAACAACGTCTCTCTACTCGCAGGATGCAGAACTCCGCTAAACCGCGTCTCTCTACATCCAGGTTACAGAACTCCCTTAAGCTGCGTCTGCTACACTCAGGCTACGGGAATCCCATATACAGCGTATGCCTACTCCAAGGCTGCCGAACTCTTGTAAACTGCTTCTCTCTACACAAGGATACAGACCTCCGGTAAAATGCTTCTCACTACGTTCAGGTGGCAGAACTACCGTAAGCTGCATCTGCTGCACTCAGGATACAGAAAACCCGCATATGGCGAAAGCCTACTCCCAGGCTTCAGAACTCCCGTAAACAACTTCTCTCTACGCCCAGGATGCACAACTCCAGTAAACTGCATCTCTGTACGTCTAGGTTACAGAACTCCCGTAAGCTGCGCCTGATACACTCAGGCCATAGGAATCCCCTATACAGCGTATGCCTACTCCCAGGCCGCAGAACCCCGGGAAACAGCTTCTCTGTACATTCAACCTACAGAACTCCTGGACACTGCATCTCTCGACACTTAGGTTACAGACCTCACAGAAGTTGCAACTCCTACACTCAGGATACAGACAACACACATATAGCGAGTGGCTAATTACAGTCTACAGAACTCCAGGAAACAGCTAGCTCCTCTCTACACAAAGGATAGAGAACTCCTGGAAACCGCGCCGCTCTACATCCATTTTACAGAAATCCCGAAAGTTGCGTCTGCAAAACACACTCAGCATACAAAAAACCCGCATATAGCGAATACCTACTTCTAAGCTACAGAACTCCAGGAAAGAGCTCCTCTCTACACCAAGGACAGAGAACTCCTGGAAACTGCGTCGATCTGCATCCAGGTAACAGAGCTCCCGTAAGCTGCGTCTCCTACACTCAGGCTTCAGAAATCCCATGCACTGCGTATGCCTATTGCCAGGCTACAGACCTCTTGGAAACCACTGCTCTCAGCACTCAGATACAGAACTCCGGTAAACCGCGTCTCTCTACATGCAGGTTACAGAATTCCCCGTAAGCATCGTGTGCTCCACTCAGGCTGCAGGACTCCTGGAAACTGTGTCTCTCGATATCCGTGGTACAGAACACCCGTAAGCTGGCTATCCTACACTCAGGGTACAGTAAACCCGCGTGTTGTGTATGCCTAATTCCAGGATACGGAAGTCCCGTAAACTGCTTCTCCCTACACCCAGGATACCTAACTCTGCTAAGCTGTGTCTCTCTACATTCAGGGGGCAGAACTCCTGTAAGCTGAATCTCCTACACACAGGATACAGAAAACCCGCATATTGTGTATGCCTGACTCCAGGCTACAGAACTCCCGTAAACAACGTCTCTCTACTCCCAGGATGCAGAACTCCGCTAAACCGCGTCTCTCTACATCCAGGTTACAGAACTCCCTTAAGCTGCATCTGCTACACTCAGGCTACGGGAATCCCATATACAGCGTATGCCTACTCCAAGGCTGCCGAACTCTTGTAAACTGCTTCTCTCTACACAAGGATACAGACCTCCGGTAAAATGCTTCTCACTACGTTCAGGTGGCAGAACTACCGTAAGCTGCATCTGCTGCACTCAGGATACAGAAAACCCACATATGGCGAAAGCCTACTCCCAGGCTTCAGAACTCCCGTAAACAACTTCTCTCTACGCCCAGGATGCACAACTCCAGTAAACTGCATCTCTGTACGTCTAGGTTACAGAACTCCCGTAAGCTGCGCCTGATACACTCAGGCCATAGGAATCCCGTATACAGCGTATGCCTACTCCCAGGCCGCAGAACCCCGGGAAACAGCTTCTCTGTACATTCAACCTACAGAACTCCTGGACACTGCATCTCTCGACACTTAGGTTACAGACCTCACAGAAGTTGCAACTCCTACACTCAGGATACAGACAACGCACATATAGCGAGTGGCTAATTACAGTCTACAGAACTCCAGGAAACAGCTAGCTCCTCTCTACACAAAGGATAGAGAACTCCTGGAAACCGCGCCGCTCTACATCCATTTTACAGAAATCCCGAAAGTTGCTTCTGCTACACACACTCAGCATACAAAAAACCCGCATATAGCGAATACCTACTTCTAAGCTACAGAACTCCAGGAAAGAGCTCCTCTCTACACCAAGGACAGAGAACTCCTGGAAACTGCGTCGATCTGCATCCAGGTAACAGAGCTCCCGTAAGCTGTGTCTCCTACACTCAGGCTTCAGAAATCCCATGCACTGCGTATGCCTATTGCCAGGCTACAGACCTCTTGGAAACCACTGCTCTCAGTACTCAGATACAGAACTCCGGTAAACTGCGTCTCTCTACATGCAGGTTACAGAATTCCCCGTAAGCATCGTGTGCTCCACTCAGGCTGCAGGACTCCTGGAAACTGTGTCTCTCGATCCGTGGTACAGTACACCCGTAAGCTGGCTATCGTACACTCAGGGTACAGTAAACCCGCGTATTGTGTATGCCTAATTCCAGGATACGGAAGTCCCGTAAACTGCTTCTCCCTACACCCAGGATACCTAACTCCGCTAAGCTGTGTCTCTCTACATTCAGGGGGCAGAACTCCCTTAAGCTGCGTCTGCTACACTCAGGCTACGGGAATCCCATATACAGCGTATGCCTACTCCAAGGCTGCCGAACTCTTGTAAACTGCTTCTCTCTACACAAGGATACAGACCTCCGGTAAAATGCTTCTCACTACGTTCAGGTGGCAGAACTACCGTAAGCTGCATCTGCTGCACTCAGGATACAGAAAACCCGCATATGGCGAAAGCCTACTCCCAGGCTTCAGAACTCCCGTAAACAACTTCTCTCTACGCCCAGGATGCACAACTCCAGTAAACTGCATCTCTGTACGTCTAGGTTACAGAACTCCCGTAAGCTGCGCCTGATACACTCAGGCCATAGGAATCCCGTATACAGCGTATGCCTACTCCCAGGCCGCAGAACCCCGGGAAACAGCTTCTCTGTACATTCAACCTACAGAACTCCTGGACACTGCATCTCTCGACACTTAGGTTACAGACCTCACAGAAGTTGCAACTCCTACACTCAGGATACAGACAACGCACATATAGCGAGTGGCTAATTACAGTCTACAGAACTCCAGGAAACAGCTAGCTCCTCTCTACACAAAGGATAGAGAACTCCTGGAAACCGCGCCGCTCTACATCCATTTTACAGAAATCCCGAAAGTTGCGTCTGCTACACACACTCAGCATACAAAAAACCCGCATATAGCGAATACCTACTTCTAAGCTACAGAACTCCAGGAAAGAGCTCCTCTCTACACCAAGGACAGAGAACTCCTGGAAACTGCGTCGATCTGCATCTAGGTAACAGAGCTCCCATAAGCTGCATCTCCTTCACTCAGGCTTCAGAAATCCCATGCACTGCGTATGCCTATTGCCAGGCTACAGACCTCTTGGAAACCACTGCTCTCAGCACTCAGATACAGAACTCCGGTAAACCGCGTCTCTCTACATGCAGGTTACAGAATTCCCCGTAAGCATCGTGTGCTCCACTCAGGCTGCAGGACTCCTGGAAACTGTGTCTCTCGATATCCGTGGTACAGAACACCCGTAAGCTGGCTATCCTACACTCAGGGTACAGTAAACCCGCGTATTGTGTATGCCTAATTCCAGGATACGGAAGTCCCGTAAACTGCCTCTCCCTACACCCAGGACACCTAACTCCGCTAAGCTGTGTCTCTCTACATTCAGGGGGCAGAACTCCTGTAAGCTGCATCTCCTACACACAGGATACAGAAAACCCGCACATTGTGAATGCCTAATTCCAGGCTACAGAACTCCCGTAAACAACGTCTCTCTACTCCCAGGATGCAGAACTCCGCTAAACCGCGTCTCTCTACATCCAGGTTACAGAACTCCCTTAAGCTGCGTCTGCTACACTCAGGCTACGGGAATCCCATATACAGCGTATGCCTACTCCAAGGCTGCCGAACTCTTGTAAACTGCTTCTCTCTACACAAGGATACAGACCTCCGGTAAAATGCTTCTCACTACGTTCAGGTGGCAGAACTACCGTAAGCTGCATCTGCTGCACTCAGGATACAGAAAACCCGCTTATGGCGAAAGCCTACTCCCAGGCTTCAGAACTCCCGTAAACAACTTCTCTCTACGCCCAGGATGCACAACTCCAGTAAACTGCATCTCTGTACGTCTAGGTTACAGAACTCCCGTAAGCTGCGCCTGATACACTCAGGCCATAGGAATCCCCTATACAGCGTATGCCTACTCCCAGGCCGCAGAACCCCGGGAAACAGCTTCTCTGTACATTCAACCTACAGAACTCCTGGACACTGCATCTCTCGACACTTAGGTTACAGACCTCACAGAAGTTGCAACTCCTACACTCAGGATACAGACAACGCACATATAGCGAGTGGCTAATTACAGTCTACAGAACTCCAGGAAACAGCTAGCTCCTCTCTACACAAAGGATAGAGAACTCCTGGAAACCGCGCCGCTCTACATCCATTTTACAGAAATCCCGAAAGTTGCGTCTGCTAAACACACTCAGCAAACAAAAACCCCCATATAGCGAATACCTACTTCTAAGCTACAGAACTCCAGGAAAGAGCTCCTCTCTACACCAAGGACAGAGAACTCCTGGAAACTGCGTCGATCTGCATCCAGGTAACAGAGCTCCCGTAAGCTGCGTCTCCTACACTCAGGCTTCAGAAATCCCATGCACTGCGTATGCCTATTGCCAGGCTACAGACCTCTTGGAAACCACTGCTCTCAGCACTCAGATACAGAACTCCGGTAAACTGCATCTCTCTACATGCAGGTTACAGAATTCCCCGTAAGCATCGTGTGCTCCACTCAGGCTGCAGGACTCCTGGAAACTGTGTCTCTCGATATCCGTGGTACAGAACACCCGTAAGCGGGCTATCCTACACTCAGGGTACAGTAAACCCGCGTGTTGTGTATGCCTAATTCCAGGATACGGAAGTCCCGTAAACTGCCTCTCCCTACACCCAGGACACCTAACTCCGCTAAGCTGTGTCTCTCTACATTCAGGGGGCAGAACTCCTGTAAGCTGCATCTCCTACACACAGGATACAGAAAACCCGCACATTGTGAATGCCTAATTCCAGGCTACAGAACTCCCGTAAACAACGTCTCTCTACTCCCAGGATGCAGAACTCCGCTAAACCGCGTCTCTCTACATCCAGGTTACAGAACTCCCTTAAGCTGCGTCTGCTACACTCAGGCTACGGGAATCCCATATACAGCGTATGCCTACTCCAAGGCTGCCGAACTCTTGTAAACTGCTTCTCTCTACACAAGGATACAGACCTCCGGTAAAATGCTTCTCACTACGTTCAGGTGGCAGAACTACCGTAAGCTGCATCTGCTGCACTCAGGATACAGAAAACCCGCATATGGCGAAAGCCTACTCCCAGGCTTCAGAACTCCCATAAACAACTTCTCTCTACGCCCAGGATGCACAACTCCAGTAAACTGCATCTCTGTACGTCTAGGTTACAGAACTCCCGTAAGCTGCGCCTGATACACTCAGGCCATAGGAATCCCGTATACAGCGTATGCCTACTCCCAGGCCGCAGAACCCCGGGAAACAGCTTCTCTGTACATTCAACCTACAGAACTCCTGGACACTGCATCTCTCGACACTTAGGTTACAGACCTCACAGAAGTTGCAACTCCTACACTCAGGATACAGACAACGCACATATAGCGAGTGGCTAATTACAGTCTACAGAACTCCAGGAAACAGCTAGCTCCTCTCTACACAAAGGATAGAGAACTCCTGGAAACCGCGCCGCTCTACATCCATTTTACAGAAATCCCGAAAGTTGCTTCTGCTACACACACTCAGCATACAAAAAACCCGCATATAGCGAATACCTACTTCTAAGCTACAGAACTCCAGGAAAGAGCTCCTCTCTACACCAAGGACAGAGAACTCCTGGAAACTGCGTCGATCTTCATCCAGGTAACAGAGCTCCCGTAAGCTGCGTCTCCTTCACTCAGGCTTCAGAAATCCCATGCACTGCGTATGCCTATTGCCAGGCTACAGACCTCTTGGAAACCACTGCTCTCAGCACTCAGATACAGAACTCCGGTAAACTGCATCTCTCTACATGCAGGTTACAGAATTCCCCGTAAGCATCGTGTGCTCCACTCAGGCTGCAGGACTCCTGGAAACTGTGTCTCTCGATATCCGTGGTACAGAACACCCGTAAGCTGGCTATCCTACACTCAGGGTACAGTAAACCCGCGTATTGTGTATGCCTAATTCCAGGATACGGAAGTCCCGTAAACTGCCTCTCCCTACACCCAGGACACCTAACTCCGCTAAGCTGTGTCTCTCTACATTCAGGGGGCAGAACTCCTGTAAGCTGCATCTCCTACACACAGGATACAGAAAACCCGCACATTGTGAATGCCTAATTCCAGGCTACAGAACTCCCGTAAACAACGTCTCTCTACTCCCAGGATGCAGAACTCCGCTAAACCGCGTCTCTCTACATCCAGGTTACAGAACTCCCTTAAGCTGCGTCTGCTACACTCAGGCTACGGGAATCCCATATACAGCGTATGCCTACTCCAAGGCTGCCGAACTCTTGTAAACTGCTTCTCTCTACACAAGGATACAGACCTCCGGTAAAATGCTTCTCACTACGTTCAGGTGGCAGAACTACCGTAAGCTGCATCTGCTGCACTCAGGATACAGAAAACCCGCATATGGCGAAAGCCTACTCCCAGGCTTCAGAACTCCCGTAAACAACTTCTCTCTACGCCCAGGATGCACAACTCCAGTAAACTGCATCTCTGTACGTCTAGGTTACAGAACTCCCGTAAGCTGCGCCTGATACACTCAGGCCATAGGAATCCCCTATACAGCGTATGCCTACTCCCAGGCCGCAGAACCCCGGGAAACAGCTTCTCTGTACATTCAACCTACAGAACTCCTGGACACTGCATCTCTCGACACTTAGGTTACAGACCTCACAGAAGTTGCAACTCCTACACTCAGGATACAGACAACGCACATATAGCGAGTGGCTAATTACAGTCTACAGAACTCCAGGAAACAGCTAGCTCCTCTCTACACAAAGGATAGAGAACTCCTGGAAACCGCGCCGCTCTACATCCATTTTACAGAAATCCCGAAAGTTGCTTCTGCTACACACACTCAGCATACAAAAAACCCGCATATAGCGAATACCTACTTCTAAGCTACAGAACTCCAGGAAAGAGCTCCTCTCTACACCAAGGACAGAGAACTCCTGGAAACTGCGTCGATCTGCATCCAGGTAACAGAGCTCCCGTAAGCTGCGTCTCCTTCACTCAGGCTTCAGAAATCCCATGCACTGCGTATGCCTATTGCCAGGCTACAGACCTCTTGGAAACCACTGCTCTCAGCACTCAGATACAGAACTCCGGTAAACTGCATCTCTCTACATGCAGGTTACAGAATTCCCCGTAAGCATCGTGTGCTCCACTCAGGCTGCAGGACTCCTGGAAACTGTGTCTCTCGATATCCGTGGTACAGAACACCCGTAAGCGGGCTATCCTACACTCAGGGTACAGTAAACCCGCGTGTTGTGTATGCCTAATTCCAGGATACGGAAGTCCCGTAAACTGCCTCTCCCTACACCCAGGACACCTAACTCCGCTAAGCTGTGTCTCTCTACATTCAGGGGGCAGAACTCCTGTAAGCTGCATCTCCTACACACAGGATACAGAAAACCCGCACATTGTGAATGCCTAATTCCAGGCTACAGAACTCCCGTAAACAACGTCTCTCTACTCCCAGGATGCAGAACTCCGCTAAACCGCGTCTCTCTACATCCAGGTTACAGAACTCCCTTAAGCTGCGTCTGCTACACTCAGGCTATGGGAATCCCATATACAGCGTATGCCTACTCCAAGGCTGCCGAACTCTTGTAAACTGCTTCTCTCTACACAAGGATACAGACCTCCGGTAAAATGCTTCTCACTACGTTCAGGTGGCAGAACTACCGTAAGCTGCATCTGCTGCACTCAGGATACAGAAAACCCGCATATGGCGAAAGCCTACTCCCAGGCTTCAGAACTCCCGTAAACAACTTCTCTCTACGCCCAGGATGCACAACTCCAGTAAACTGCATCTCTGTACGTCTAGGTTACAGAACTCCCGTAAGCTGCGCCTGATACACTCAGGCCATAGGAATCCCGTATACAGCGTATGCCTACTCCCAGGCCGCAGAACCCCGGGAAACAGCTTCTCTGTACATTCAACCTACAGAACTCCTTCCTGGACACTGCATCTCTCGACACTTAGGTTACAGACCTCACAGAAGTTGCAACTCCTACACTCAGCATACAGACAACGCACATATAGCGAGTGGCTAATTACAGTCTACAGAACTCCAGGAAACAGCTAGCTCCTCTCAACACAAAGGATAGAGAACTCCTGGAAACCGCGCCGCTCTACATCCATTTTACAGAAATCCCGAAAGTTGCGTCTGCTACACACACTCAGCATACAAAAAACCCGCATATAGCGAATACCTACTTCTAAGCTACAGAACTCCAGGAAAGAGCTCCTCTCTACACCAAGGACAGAGAACTCCTGGAAACTGCGTTGATCTGCATCCAGGTAACAGAGCTCCCGTAAGCTGCGTCTCCTTCACTCAGGCTTCAGAAATCCCATGCACTGCGTATGCCTATTGCCAGGCTACAGACCTCTTGGAAACCACTGCTCTCAGCACTCAGATACAGAACTCCGGTAAACTGCATCTCTCTACATGCAGGTTACAGAATTCCCCGTAAGCATCGTGTGCTCCACTCAGGCTGCAGGACTCCTGGAAACTGTGTCTCTCGATATCCGTGGTACAGAACACCCGTAAGCTGGCTATCCTACACTCAGGGTACAGTAAACCCGCGTATTGTGTATGCCTAATTCCAGGATACGGAAGTCCCGTAAACTGCCTCTCCCTACACCCAGGACACCTAACTCCGCTAAGCTGTGTCTCTCTACATTCAGGGGGCAGAACTCCTGTAAGCTGCATCTCCTACACACAGGATACAGAAAACCCGCACATTGTGAATGCCTAATTCCAGGCTACAGAACTCCCGTAAACAACGTCTCTCTACTCCCAGGATGCAGAACTCCGCTAAACCGCGTCTCTCTACATCCAGGTTACAGAACTCCCTTAAGCTGCGTCTGCTACACTCAGGCTACGGGAATCCCATATACAGCGTATGCCTACTCCAAGGCTGCCGAACTCTTGTAAACTGCTTCTCTCTACACAAGGATACAGACCTCCGGTAAAATGCTTCTCACTACGTTCAGGTGGCAGAACTACCGTAAGCTGCATCTGCTGCACTCAGGATACAGAAAACCCGCATATGGCGAAAGCCTACTCCCAGGCTTCAGAACTCCCGTAAACAACTTCTCTCTACGCCCAGGATGCACAACTCCAGTAAACTGCATCTCTGTACGTCTAGGTTACAGAACTCCCGTAAGCTGCGCCTGATACACTCAGGCCATAGGAATCCCGTATACAGCGTATGCCTACTCCCAGGCCGCAGAACCCCGGGAAACAGCTTCTCTGTACATTCAACCTACAGAACTCCTGGACACTGCATCTCTCGACACTTAGGTTACAGACCTCACAGAAGTTGCAACTCCTACACTCAGGATACAGACAACGCACATATAGCGAGTGGCTAATTACAGTCTACAGAACTCCAGGAAACAGCTAGCTCCTCTCTACACAAAGGATAGAGAACTCCTGGAAACCGCGCCGCTCTACATCCATTTTACAGAAATCCCGAAAGTTGCTTCTGCTACACACACTCAGCATACAAAAAACCCGCATATAGCGAATACCTACTTCTAAGCTACAGAACTCCAGGAAAGAGCTCCTCTCTACACCAAGGACAGAGAACTCCTGGAAACTGCGTCGATCTGCATCCAGGTAACAGAGCTCCCGTAAGCTGCGTCTCCTTCACTCAGGCTTCAGAAATCCCATGCACTGCGTATGCCTATTGCCAGGCTACAGACCTCTTGGAAACCACTGCTCTCAGCACTCAGATACAGAACTCCGGTAAACTGCATCTCTCTACATGCAGGTTACAGAATTCCCCGTAAGCATCGTGTGCTCCACTCAGGCTGCAGGACTCCTGGAAACTGTGTCTCTCGATATCCGTGGTACAGAACACCCGTAAGCGGGCTATCCTACACTCAGGGTACAGTAAACCCGCGTGTTGTGTATGCCTAATTCCAGGATACGGAAGTCCCGTAAACTGCCTCTCCCTACACCCAGGACACCTAACTCCGCTAAGCTGTGTCTCTCTACATTCAGGGGGCAGAACTCCTGTAAGCTGCATCTCCTACACACAGGATACAGAAAACCCGCACATTGTGAATGCCTAATTCCAGGCTACAGAACTCCCGTAAACAACGTCTCTCTACTCCCAGGATGCAGAACTCCGCTAAACCGCGTCTCTCTACATCCAGGTTACAGAACTCCCTTAAGCTGCGTCTGCTACACTCAGGCTATGGGAATCCCATATACAGCGTATGCCTACTCCAAGGCTGCCGAACTCTTGTAAACTGCTTCTCTCTACACAAGGATACAGACCTCCGGTAAAATGCTTCTCACTACGTTCAGGTGGCAGAACTACCGTAAGCTGCATCTGCTGCACTCAGGATACAGAAAACCCGCATATGGCGAAAGCCTACTCCCAGGCTTCAGAACTCCCGTAAACAACTTCTCTCTACGCCCAGGATGCACAACTCCAGTAAACTGCATCTCTGTACGTCTAGGTTACAGAACTCCCGTAAGCTGCGCCTGATACACTCAGGCCATAGGAATCCCGTATACAGCGTATGCCTACTCCCAGGCCGCAGAACCCCGGGAAACAGCTTCTCTGTACATTCAACCTACAGAACTCCTTCCTGGACACTGCATCTCTCGACACTTAGGTTACAGACCTCACAGAAGTTGCAACTCCTACACTCAGCATACAGACAACGCACATATAGCGAGTGGCTAATTACAGTCTACAGAACTCCAGGAAACAGCTAGCTCCTCTCAACACAAAGGATAGAGAACTCCTGGAAACCGCGCCGCTCTACATCCATTTTACAGAAATCCCGAAAGTTGCGTCTGCTACACACACTCAGCATACAAAAAACCCGCATATAGCGAATACCTACTTCTAAGCTACAGAACTCCAGGAAAGAGCTCCTCTCTACACCAAGGACAGAGAACTCCTGGAAACTGCGTTGATCTGCATCCAGGTAACAGAGCTCCCGTAAGCTGCGTCTCCTTCACTCAGGCTTCAGAAATCCCATGCACTGCGTATGCCTATTGCCAGGCTACAGACCTCTTGGAAACCACTGCTCTCAGCACTCAGATACAGAACTCCGGTAAACTGCATCTCTCTACATGCAGGTTACAGAATTCCCCGTAAGCATCGTGTGCTCCACTCAGGCTGCAGGACTCCTGGAAACTGTGTCTCTCGATATCCGTGGTACAGAACACCCGTAAGCTGGCTATCCTACACTCAGGGTACAGTAAACCCGCGTATTGTGTATGCCTAATTCCAGGATACGGAAGTCCCGTAAACTGCCTCTCCCTACACCCAGGACACCTAACTCCGCTAAGCTGTGTCTCTCTACATTCAGGGGGCAGAACTCCTGTAAGCTGCATCTCCTACACACAGGATACAGAAAACCCGCACATTGTGAATGCCTAATTCCAGGCTACAGAACTCCCGTAAACAACGTCTCTCTACTCCCAGGATGCAGAACTCCGCTAAACCGCGTCTCTCTACATCCAGGTTACAGAACTCCCTTAAGCTGCGTCTGCTACACTCAGGCTACGGGAATCCCATATACAGCGTATGCCTACTCCAAGGCTGCCGAACTCTTGTAAACTGCTTCTCTCTACACAAGGATACAGACCTCCGGTAAAATGCTTCTCACTACGTTCAGGTGGCAGAACTACCGTAAGCTGCATCTGCTGCACTCAGGATACAGAAAACCCGCATATGGCGAAAGCCTACTCCCAGGCTTCAGAACTCCCGTAAACAACTTCTCTCTACGCCCAGGATGCACAACTCCAGTAAACTGCATCTCTGTACGTCTAGGTTACAGAACTCCCGTAAGCTGCGCCTGATACACTCAGGCCATAGGAATCCCCTATACAGCGTATGCCTACTCCCAGGCCGCAGAACCCCGGGAAACAGCTTCTCTGTACATTCAACCTACAGAACTCCTGGACACTGCATCTCTCGACACTTAGGTTACAGACCTCACAGAAGTTGCAACTCCTACACTCAGGATACAGACAACGCACATATAGCGAGTGGCTAATTACAGTCTACAGAACTCCAGGAAACAGCTAGCTCCTCTCTACACAAAGGATAGAGAACTCCTGGAAACCGCGCCGCTCTACATCCATTTTACAGAAATCCCGAAAGTTGCTTCTGCTACACACACTCAGCATACAAAAAACCCGCATATAGCGAATACCTACTTCTAAGCTACAGAACTCCAGGAAAGAGCTCCTCTCTACACCAAGGACAGAGAACTCCTGGAAACTGCGTCGATCTGCATCCAGGTAACAGAGCTCCCGTAAGCTGCGTCTCCTTCACTCAGGCTTCAGAAATCCCATGCACTGCGTATGCCTATTGCCAGGCTACAGACCTCTTGGAAACCACTGCTCTCAGCACTCAGATACAGAACTCCGGTAAACTGCATCTCTCTACATGCAGGTTACAGAATTCCCCGTAAGCATCGTGTGCTCCACTCAGGCTGCAGGACTCCTGGAAACTGTGTCTCTCGATATCCGTGGTACAGAACACCCGTAAGCGGGCTATCCTACACTCAGGGTACAGTAAACCCGCGTGTTGTGTATGCCTAATTCCAGGATACGGAAGTCCCGTAAACTGCCTCTCCCTACACCCAGGACACCTAACTCCGCTAAGCTGTGTCTCTCTACATTCAGGGGGCAGAACTCCTGTAAGCTGCATCTCCTACACACAGGATACAGAAAACCCGCACATTGTGAATGCCTAATTCCAGGCTACAGAACTCCCGTAAACAACGTCTCTCTACTCCCAGGATGCAGAACTCCGCTAAACCGCGTCTCTCTACTTCCAGGTTACAGAACTCCCTTAAGCTGCGTCTGCTACACTCAGGCTACGGGAATCCCATATACAGCGTATGCCTACTTCAAGGCTGCCGAACTCTTGTAAACTGCTTCTCTCTACACAAGGATACAGACCTCCGGTAAAATGCTTCTCACTACGTTCAGGTGGCAGAACTACCGTAAGCTGCATCTGCTGCACTCAGGATACAGAAAACCCGCATATGGCGAAAGCCTACTCCCAGGCTTCAGAACTCCCATAAACAACTTCTCTCTACGCCCAGGATGCACAACTCCAGTAAACTGCATCTCTGTACGTCTAGGTTACAGAACTCCCGTAAGCTGCGCCTGATACACTCAGGCCATAGGAATCCCGTATACAGCGTATGCCTACTCCCAGGCCGCAGAACCCCGGGAAACAGCTTCTCTGTACATTCAACCTACAGAACTCCTGGACACTGCATCTCTCGACACTTAGGTTACAGACCTCACAGAAGTTGCAACTCCTACACTCAGGATACAGACAACGCACATATAGCGAGTGGCTAATTACAGTCTACAGAACTCCAGGAAACAGCTAGCTCCTCTCTACACAAAGGATAGAGAACTCCTGGAAACCGCGCCGCTCTACATCCATTTTACAGAAATCCCGAAAGTTGCTTCTGCTACACACACTCAGCATACAAAAAACCCGCATATAGCGAATACCTACTTCTAAGCTACAGAACTCCAGGAAAGAGCTCCTCTCTACACCAAGGACAGAGAACTCCTGGAAACTGCGTCGATCTGCATCCAGGTAACAGAGCTCCCGTAAGCTTCGTCTCCTTCACTCAGGCTTCAGAAATCCCATGCACTGCGTATGCCTATTGCCAGGCTACAGACCTCTTGGAAACCACTGCTCTCAGCACTCAGATACAGAACTCCGGTAAACTGCATCTCTCTACATGCAGGTTACAGAATTCCCCGTAAGCATCGTGTGCTCCACTCAAGCTGCAGGACTCCTGGAAACTGTGTCTCTCGATATCCGTGGTACAGAACACCCGTAAGCTGGCTATCCTACACTCAGGGTACATTAAACCCGCGTATTGTGTATGCCTAATTCCAGGATACGGAAGTCCCGTAAACTGCCTCTCCCTACACCCAGGACACCTAACTCCGCTAAGCTGTGTCTCTCTACATTCAGGGGGCAGAACTCCTGTAAGCTGCATCTCCTACACACAGGATACAGAAAACCCGCACATTGTGAATGCCTAATTCCAGGCTACAGAACTCCCGTAAACAACGTCTCTCTACTCCCAGGATGCAGAACTCCGCTAAACCGCGTCTCTCTACATCCAGGTTACAGAACTCCCTTAAGCTGCGTCTGCTACACTCAGGCTACGGGAATCCCATATACAGCGTATGCCTACTCCAAGGCTGCCGAACTCTTGTAAACTGCTTCTCTCTACACAAGGATACAGACCTCCGGTAAAATGCTTCTCACTACGTTCAGGTGGCAGAACTACCGTAAGCTGCATCTGCTGCACTCAGGATACAGAAAACCCGCATATGGCGAAAGCCTACTCCCAGGCTTCAGAACTCCCGTAAACAACTTCTCTCTACGCCCAGGATGCACAACTCCAGTAAACTGCATCTCTGTACGTCTAGGTTACAGAACTCCCGTAAGCTGCGCCTGATACACTCAGGCCATAGGAATCCCGTATACAGCGTATGCCTACTCCCAGGCCGCAGAACCCCGGGAAACAGCTTCTCTGTACATTCAACCTACAGAACTCCTGGACACTGCATCTCTCGACACTTAGGTTACAGACCTCACAGAAGTTGCAACTCCTACACTCAGGATACAGACAACGCACATATAGCGAGTGGCTAATTACAGTCTACAGAACTCCAGGAAACAGCTAGCTCCTCTCTACACAAAGGATAGAGAACTCCTGGAAACCGCGCCGCTCTACATCCATTTTACAGAAATCCCGAAAGTTGCTTCTGCTACACACACTCAGCATACAAAAAACCCGCATATAGCGAATACCTACTTCTAAGCTACAGAACTCCAGGAAAGAGCTCCTCTCTACACCAAGGACAGAGAACTCCTGGAAACTGCGTCGATCTGCATCCAGGTAACAGAGCTCCCGTAAGCTGCGTCTCCTTCACTCAGGCTTCAGAAATCCCATGCACTGCGTATGCCTATTGCCAGGCTACAGACCTCTTGGAAACCACTGCTCTCAGCACTCAGATACAGAACTCCGGTAAACTGCGTCTCTCTACATGCAGGTTACAGAATTCCCCGTAAGCATCGTGTGCTCCACTCAGGCTGCAGGACTCCTGGAAACTGTGTCTCTCGATATCCGTGGTACAGAACACCCGTAAGCTGGCTATCCTACACTCAGGGTACAGTAAACCCGCGTATTGTGTATGCCTAATTCCAGGATACGGAAGTCCCGTAAACTGCCTCTCCCTACACCCAGGACACCTAACTCCGCTAAGCTGTGTCTCTCTACATTCAGGGGGCAGAACTCCTGTAAGCTGCATCTCCTACACACAGGATACAGAAAACCCGCACATTGTGAATGCCTAATTCCAGGCTACAGAACTCCCGTAAACAACGTCTCTCTACTCCCAGGATGCAGAACTCCGCTAAACCGCGTCTCTCTACATCCAGGTTACAGAACTCCCTTAAGCTGCGTCTGCTACACTCAGGCTACGGGAATCCCATATACAGCGTATGCCTACTCCAAGGCTGCCGAACTCTTGTAAACTGCTTCTCTCTACACAAGGATACAGACCTCCGGTAAAATGCTTCTCACTACGTTCAGGTGGCAGAACTACCGTAAGCTGCATCTGCTGCACTCAGGATACAGAAAACCCGCATATGGCGAAAGCCTACTCCCAGGCTTCAGAACTCCCGTAAACAACTTCTCTCTACGCCCAGGATGCACAACTCCAGTAAACTGCATCTCTGTACGTCTAGGTTACAGAACTCCCGTAAGCTGCGCCTGATACACTCAGGCCATAGGAATCCCCTATACAGCGTATGCCTACTCCCAGGCCGCAGAACCCCGGGAAACAGCTTCTCTGTACATTCAACCTACAGAACTCCTGGACACTGCATCTCTCGACACTTAGGTTACAGACCTCACAGAAGTTGCAACTCCTACACTCAGGATACAGACAACGCACATATAGCGAGTGGCTAATTACAGTCTACAGAACTCCAGGAAACAGCTAGCTCCTCTCTACACAAAGGATAGAGAACTCCTGGAAACCGCGCCGCTCTACATCCATTTTACAGAAATCCCGAAAGTTGCTTCTGCTACACACACTCAGCATACAAAAAACCCGCATATAGCGAATACCTACTTCTAAGCTACAGAACTCCAGGAAAGAGCTCCTCTCTACACCAAGGACAGAGAACTCCTGGAAACTGCGTCGATCTGCATCCAGGTAACAGAGCTCCCGTAAGCTTCGTCTCCTTCACTCAGGCTTCAGAAATCCCATGCACTGCGTATGCCTATTGCCAGGCTACAGACCTCTTGGAAACCACTGCTCTCAGCACTCAGATACAGAACTCCGGTAAACTGCATCTCTCTACATGCAGGTTACAGAATTCCCCGTAAGCATCGTGTGCTCCACTCAAGCTGCAGGACTCCTGGAAACTGTGTCTCTCGATATCCGTGGTACAGAACACCCGTAAGCTGGCTATCCTACACTCAGGGTACATTAAACCCGCGTATTGTGTATGCCTAATTCCAGGATACGGAAGTCCCGTAAACTGCCTCTCCCTACACCCAGGACACCTAACTCCGCTAAGCTGTGTCTCTCTACATTCAGGGGGCAGAACTCCTGTAAGCTGCATCTCCTACACACAGGATACAGAAAACCCGCACATTGTGAATGCCTAATTCCAGGCTACAGAACTCCCGTAAACAACGTCTCTCTACTCCCAGGATGCAGAACTCCGCTAAACCGCGTCTCTCTACATCCAGGTTACAGAACTCCCTTAAGCTGCGTCTGCTACACTCAGGCTACGGGAATCCCATATACAGCGTATGCCTACTCCAAGGCTGCCGAACTCTTGTAAACTGCTTCTCTCTACACAAGGATACAGACCTCCGGTAAAATGCTTCTCACTACGTTCAGGTGGCAGAACTACCGTAAGCTGCATCTGCTGCACTCAGGATACAGAAAACCCGCATATGGCGAAAGCCTACTCCCAGGCTTCAGAACTCCCGTAAACAACTTCTCTCTACGCCCAGGATGCACAACTCCAGTAAACTGCATCTCTGTACGTCTAGGTTACAGAACTCCCGTAAGCTGCGCCTGATACACTCAGGCCATAGGAATCCCGTATACAGCGTATGCCTACTCCCAGGCCGCAGAACCCCGGGAAACAGCTTCTCTGTACATTCAACCTACAGAACTCCTGGACACTGCATCTCTCGACACTTAGGTTACAGACCTCACAGAAGTTGCAACTCCTACACTCAGGATACAGACAACGCACATATAGCGAGTGGCTAATTACAGTCTACAGAACTCCAGGAAACAGCTAGCTCCTCTCTACACAAAGGATAGAGAACTCCTGGAAACCGCGCCGCTCTACATCCATTTTACAGAAATCCCGAAAGTTGCTTCTGCTACACACACTCAGCATACAAAAAACCCGCATATAGCGAATACCTACTTCTAAGCTACAGAACTCCAGGAAAGAGCTCCTCTCTACACCAAGGACAGAGAACTCCTGGAAACTGCGTCGATCTGCATCCAGGTAACAGAGCTCCCGTAAGCTGCGTCTCCTTCACTCAGGCTTCAGAAATCCCATGCACTGCGTATGCCTATTGCCAGGCTACAGACCTCTTGGAAACCACTGCTCTCAGCACTCAGATACAGAACTCCGGTAAACTGCGTCTCTCTACATGCAGGTTACAGAATTCCCCGTAAGCATCGTGTGCTCCACTCAGGCTGCAGGACTCCTGGAAACTGTGTCTCTCGATATCCGTGGTACAGAACACCCGTAAGCTGGCTATCCTACACTCAGGGTACAGTAAACCCGCGTATTGTGTATGCCTAATTCCAGGATACGGAAGTCCCGTAAACTGCCTCTCCCTACACCCAGGACACCTAACTCCGCTAAGCTGTGTCTCTCTACATTCAGGGGGCAGAACTCCTGTAAGCTGCATCTCCTACACACAGGATACAGAAAACCCGCACATTGTGAATGCCTAATTCCAGGCTACAGAACTCCCGTAAACAACGTCTCTCTACTCCCAGGATGCAGAACTCCGCTAAACCGCGTCTCTCTACATCCAGGTTACAGAACTCCCTTAAGCTGCGTCTGCTACACTCAGGCTACGGGAATCCCATATACAGCGTATGCCTACTCCAAGGCTGCCGAACTCTTGTAAACTGCTTCTCTCTACACAAGGATACAGACCTCCGGTAAAATGCTTCTCACTACGTTCAGGTGGCAGAACTACCGTAAGCTGCATCTGCTGCACTCAGGATACAGAAAACCCGCATATGGCGAAAGCCTACTCCCAGGCTTCAGAACTCCCGTAAACAACTTCTCTCTACGCCCAGGATGCACAACTCCAGTAAACTGCATCTCTGTACGTCTAGGTTACAGAACTCCCGTAAGCTGCGCCTGATACACTCAGGCCATAGGAATCCCCTATACAGCGTATGCCTACTCCCAGGCCGCAGAACCCCGGGAAACAGCTTCTCTGTACATTCAACCTACAGAACTCCTGGACACTGCATCTCTCGACACTTAGGTTACAGACCTCACAGAAGTTGCAACTCCTACACTCAGGATACAGACAACGCACATATAGCGAGTGGCTAATTACAGTCTACAGAACTCCAGGAAACAGCTAGCTCCTCTCTACACAAAGGATAGAGAACTCCTGGAAACCGCGCCGCTCTACATCCATTTTACAGAAATCCCGAAAGTTGCTTCTGCTACACACACTCAGCATACAAAAAACCCGCATATAGCGAATACCTACTTCTAAGCTACAGAACTCCAGGAAAGAGCTCCTCTCTACACCAAGGACAGAGAACTCCTGGAAACTGCGTCGATCTGCATCTAGGTAACAGAGCTCCCGTAAGCTGCGTCTCCTTCACTCAGGCTTCAGAAATCCCATGCACTGCGTATGCCTATTGCCAGGCTACAGACCTCTTGGAAACCACTGCTCTCAGCACTCAGATACAGAACTCCGGTAAACTGCATCTCTCTACATGCAGGTTACAGAATTCCCCGTAAGCATCGTGTGCTCCACTCAGGCTGCAGGACTCCTGGAAACTGTGTCTCTCGATATCCGTGGTACAGAACACCCGTAAGCTGGCTATCCTACACTCAGGGTACAGTAAACCCGCGTATTGTGTATGCCTAATTCCAGGATACGGAAGTCCCGTAAACTGCCTCTCCCTACACCCAGGACACCTAACTCCGCTAAGCTGTGTCTCTCTACATTCAGGGGGCAGAACTCCTGTAAGCTGCATCTCCTACACACAGGATACAGAAAACCCGCACATTGTGAATGCCTAATTCCAGGCTACAGAACTCCCGTAAACAACGTCTCTCTACTCCCAGGATGCAGAACTCCGCTAAACCGCGTCTCTCTACATCCAGGTTACAGAACTCCCTTAAGCTGCGTCTGCTACACTCAGGCTATGGGAATCCCATATACAGTGTATGCCTACTCCAAGGCTGCCGAACTCTTGTAAACTGCTTCTCTCTACACAAGGATACAGACCTCCGGTAAAATGCTTCTCACTACGTTCAGGTGGCAGAACTACCGTAAGCTGCATCTGCTGCACTCAGGATACAGAAAACCCGCATATGGCGAAAGCCTACTCCCAGGCTTCAGAACTCCCGTAAACAACTTCTCTCTACGCCCAGGATGCACAACTCCAGTAAACTGCATCTCTGTACGTCTAGGTTACAGAACTCCCGTAAGCTGCGCCTGATACACTCAGGCCATAGGAATCCCCTATACAGCGTATGCCTACTCCCAGGCCGCAGAACCCCGGGAAACAGCTTCTCTGTACATTCAACCTACAGAACTCCTGGACACTGCATCTCTCGACACTTAGGTTACAGACCTCACAGAAGTTGCAACTCCTACACTCAGGATACAGACAACGCACATATAGCGAGTGGCTAATTACAGTCTACAGAACTCCAGGAAACAGCTAGCTCCTCTCTACACAAAGGATAGAGAACTCCTGGAAACCGCGCCGCTCTACATCCATTTTACAGAAATCCCGAAAGTTGCTTCTGCTACACACACTCAGCATACAAAAAACCCGCATATAGCGAATACCTACTTCTAAGCTACAGAACTCCAGGAAAGAGCTCCTCTCTACACCAAGGACAGAGAACTCCTGGAAACTGCGTCGATCTGCATCTAGGTAACAGAGCTCCCGTAAGCTGCGTCTCCTTCACTCAGGCTTCAGAAATCCCATGCACTGCGTATGCCTATTGCCAGGCTACAGACCTCTTGGAAACCACTGCTCTCAGCACTCAGATACAGAACTCCGGTAAACTGCATCTCTCTACATGCAGGTTACAGAATTCCCCGTAAGCATCGTGTGCTCCACTCAGGCTGCAGGACTCCTGGAAACTGTGTCTCTCGATATCCGTGGTACAGAACACCCGTAAGCTGGCTATCCTACACTCAGGGTACAGTAAACCCGCGTATTGTGTATGCCTAATTCCAGGATACGGAAGTCCCGTAAACTGCCTCTCCCTACACCCAGGACACCTAACTCCGCTAAGCTGTGTCTCTCTACATTCAGGGGGCAGAACTCCTGTAAGCTGCATCTCCTACACACAGGATACAGAAAACCCGCACATTGTGAATGCCTAATTCCAGGCTACAGAACTCCCGTAAACAACGTCTCTCTACTCCCAGGATGCAGAACTCCGCTAAACCGCGTCTCTCTACATCCAGGTTACAGAACTCCCTTAAGCTGCGTCTGCTACACTCAGGCTACGGGAATCCCATATACAGCGTATGCCTACTCCAAGGCTGCCGAACTCTTGTAAACTGCTTCTCTCTACACAAGGATACAGACCTCCGGTAAAATGCTTCTCACTACGTTCAGGTGGCAGAACTACCGTAAGCTGCATCTGCTGCACTCAGGATACAGAAAACCCGCATATGGCGAAAGCCTACTCCCAGGCTTCAGAACTCCCGTAAACAACTTCTCTCTACGCCCAGGATGCACAACTCCAGTAAACTGCATCTCTGTACGTCTAGGTTACAGAACTCCCGTAAGCTGCGCCTGATACACTCAGGCCATAGGAATCCCGTATACAGCGTATGCCTACTCCCAGGCCGCAGAACCCCGGGAAACAGCTTCTCTGTACATTCAACCTACAGAACTCCTGGACACTGCATCTCTCGACACTTAGGTTACAGACCTCACAGAAGTTGCAACTCCTACACTCAGGATACAGACAACGCACATATAGCGAGTGGCTAATTACAGTCTACAGAACTCCAGGAAACAGCTAGCTCCTCTCTACACAAAGGATAGAGAACTCCTGGAAACCGCGCCGCTCTACATCCATTTTACAGAAATCCCGAAAGTTGCTTCTGCTACACACACTCAGCATACAAAAAACCCGCATATAGCGAATACCTACTTCTAAGCTACAGAACTCCAGGAAAGAGCTCCTCTCTACACCAAGGACAGAGAACTCCTGGAAACTGCGTCGATCTGCATCCAGGTAACAGAGCTCCCGTAAGCTGCGTCTCCTTCACTCAGGCTTCAGAAATCCCATGCACTGCGTATGCCTATTGCCAGGCTACAGACCTCTTGGAAACCACTGCTCTCAGCACTCAGATACAGAACTCCGGTAAACTGCATCTCTCTACATGCAGGTTACAGAATTCCCCATAAGCATCGTGTGCTCCACTCAGGCTGCAGGACTCCTGGAAACTGTGTCTCTCGATATCCGTGGTACAGAACACACGTAAGCTGGCTATCCTACACTCAGGGTACAGTAAACCCGCGTATTGTGTATGCCTAATTCCAGGATACGGAAGTCCCGTAAACTGCCTCTCCCTACACCCAGGACACCTAACTCCGCTAAGCTGTGTCTCTCTACATTCAGGGGGCAGAACTCCTGTAAGCTGCATCTCCTACACACAGGATACAGAAAACCCGCACATTGTGAATGCCTAATTCCAGGCTACAGAACTCCCGTAAACAACGTCTCTCTACTCCCAGGATGCAGAACTCCGCTAAACCGCGTCTCTCTACATCCAGGTTACAGAACTCCCTTAAGCTGCGTCTGCTACACTCAGGCTACGGGAATCCCATATACAGCGTATGCCTACTCCAAGGCTGCCGAACTCTTGTAAACTGCTTCTCTCTACACAAGGATACAGACCTCCGGTAAAATGCTTCTCACTACGTTCAGGTGGCAGAACTACCGTAAGCTGCATCTGCTGCACTCAGGATACAGAAAACCCGCATATGGCGAAAGCCTACTCCCAGGCTTCAGAACTCCCGTAAACAACTTCTCTCTACGCCCAGGATGCACAACTCCAGTAAACTGCATCTCTGTACGTCTAGGTTACAGAACTCCCGTAAGCTGCGCCTGATACACTCAGGCCATAGGAATCCCCTATACAGCGTATGCCTACTCCCAGGCCGCAGAACCCCGGGAAACAGCTTCTCTGTACATTCAACCTACAGAACTCCTGGACACTGCATCTCTCGACACTTAGGTTACAGACCTCACAGAAGTTGCAACTCCTACACTCAGGATACAGACAACGCACATATAGCGAGTGGCTAATTACAGTCTACAGAACTCCAGGAAACAGCTAGCTCCTCTCTACACAAAGGATAGAGAACTCCTGGAAACCGCGCCGCTCTACATCCATTTTACAGAAATCCCGAAAGTTGCTTCTGCTACACACACTCAGCATACAAAAAACCCGCATATAGCGAATACCTACTTCTAAGCTACAGAACTCCAGGAAAGAGCTCCTCTCTACACCAAGGACAGAGAACTCCTGGAAACTGCGTCGATCTGCATCCAGGTAACAGAGCTCCCGTAAGCTGCGTCTCCTTCACTCAGGCTTCAGAAATCCCATGCACTGCGTATGCCTATTGCCAGGCTACAGACCTCTTGGAAACCACTGCTCTCAGCACTCAGATACAGAACTCCGGTAAACTGCGTCTCTCTACATGCAGGTTACAGAATTCCCCGTAAGCATCGTGTGCTCCACTCAGGCTGCAGGACTCCTGGAAACTGTGTCTCTCGATATCCGTGGTACAGAACACCCGTAAGCTGGCTATCCTACACTCAGGGTACAGTAAACCCGCGTATTGTGTATGCCTAATTCCAGGATACGGAAGTCCCGTAAACTGCCTCTCCCTACACCCAGGACACCTAACTCCGCTAAGCTGTGTCTCTCTACATTCAGGGGGCAGAACTCCTGTAAGCTGCATCTCCTACACACAGGATACAGAAAACCCGCACATTGTGAATGCCTAATTCCAGGCTACAGAACTCCCGTAAACAACGTCTCTCTACTCCCAGGATGCAGAACTCCGCTAAACCGCGTCTCTCTACATCCAGGTTACAGAACTCCCTTAAGCTGCGTCTGCTACACTCAGGCTACGGGAATCCCATATACAGCGTATGCCTACTCCAAGGCTGCCGAACTCTTGTAAACTGCTTCTCTCTACACAAGGATACAGACCTCCGGTAAAATGCTTCTCACTACGTTCAGGTGGCAGAACTACCGTAAGCTGCATCTGCTGCACTCAGGATACAGAAAACCCGCATATGGCGAAAGCCTACTCCCAGGCTTCAGAACTCCCGTAAACAACTTCTCTCTACGCCCAGGATGCACAACTCCAGTAAACTGCATCTCTGTACGTCTAGGTTACAGAACTCCCGTAAGCTGCGCCTGATACACTCAGGCCATAGGAATCCCGTATACAGCGTATGCCTACTCCCAGGCCGCAGAACCCCGGGAAACAGCTTCTCTGTACATTCAACCTACAGAACTCCTGGACACTGCATCTCTCGACACTTAGGTTACAGACCTCACAGAAGTTGCAACTCCTACACTCAGGATACAGACAACGCACATATAGCGAGTGGCTAATTACAGTCTACAGAACTCCAGGAAACAGCTAGCTCCTCTCTACACAAAGGATAGAGAACTCCTGGAAACCGCGCCGCTCTACATCCATTTTACAGAAATCCCGAAAGTTGCTTCTGCTACACACACTCAGCATACAAAAAACCCGCATATAGCGAATACCTACTTCTAAGCTACAGAACTCCAGGAAAGAGCTCCTCTCTACACCAAGGACAGAGAACTCCTGGAAACTGCGTCGATCTGCATCCAGGTAACAGAGCTCCCGTAAGCTGCGTCTCCTTCACTCAGGCTTCAGAAATCCCATGCACTGCGTATGCCTATTGCCAGGCTACAGACATCTTGGAAACCACTGCTCTCAGCACTCAGATACAGAACTCCGGTAAACTGCATCTCTCTACATGCAGGTTACAGAATTCCCCGTAAGCATCGTGTGCTCCACTCAGGCTGCAGGACTCCTGGAAACTGTGTCTCTCGATATCCGTGGTACAGAACACCCGTAAGCTGGCTATCCTACACTCAGGGTACAGTAAACCCGCGTATTGTGTATGCCTAATTCCAGGATACGGAAGTCCCGTAAACTGCCTCTCCCTACACCCAGGACACCTAACTCCGCTAAGCTGTGTCTCTCTACATTCAGGGGGCAGAACTCCTGTAAGCTGCATCTCCTACACACAGGATACAGAAAACCCGCACATTGTGAATGCCTAATTCCAGGCTACAGAACTCCCGTAAACAACGTCTCTCTACTCCCAGGATGCAGAACTCCGCTAAACCGCGTCTCTCTACATCCAGGTTACAGAACTCCCTTAAGCTGCGTCTGCTACACTCAGGCTACGGGAATCCCATATACAGCGTATGCCTACTCCAAGGCTGCCGAACTCTTGTAAACTGCTTCTCTCTACACAAGGATACAGACCTCCGGTAAAATGCTTCTCACTACGTTCAGGTGGCAGAACTACCGTAAGCTGCATCTGCTGCACTCAGGATACAGAAAACCCGCATATGGCGAAAGCCTACTCCCAGGCTTCAGAACTCCCGTAAACAACTTCTCTCTATGCCCAGGATGCACAACTCCAGTAAACTGCATCTCTGTACGTCTAGGTTACAGAACTCCCGTAAGCTGCGCCTGATACACTCAGGCCATAGGAATCCCGTATACAGCGTATGCCTACTCCCAGGCCGCAGAACCCCGGGAAACAGCTTCTCTGTACATTCAACCTACAGAACTCCTGGACACTGCATCTCTCGACACTTAGGTTACAGACCTCACAGAAGTTGCAACTCCTACACTCAGGATACAGACAACGCACATATAGCGAGTGGCTAATTACAGTCTACAGAACTCCAGGAAACAGCTAGCTCCTCTCTACACAAAGGATAGAGAACTCCTGGAAACCGCGCCGCTCTACATCCATTTTACAGAAATCCCGAAAGTTGCTTCTGCTACACACACTCAGCATACAAAAAACCCGCATATAGCGAATACCTACTTCTAAGCTACAGAACTCCAGGAAAGAGCTCCTCTCTACACCAAGGACAGAGAACTCCTGGAAACTGCGTCGATCTGCATCCAGGTAACAGAGCTCCCGTAAGCTGCGTCTCCTTCACTCAGGCTTCAGAAATCCCATGCACTGCGTATGCCTATTGCCAGGCTACAGACCTCTTGGAAACCACTGCTCTCAGCACTCAGATACAGAACTCCGGTAAACTGCGTCTCTCTACATGCAGGTTACAGAATTCCCCGTAAGCATCGTGTGCTCCACTCAGGCTGCAGGACTCCTGGAAACTGTGTCTCTCGATATCCGTGGTACAGAACACCCGTAAGCTGGCTATCCTACACTCAGGGTACAGTAAACCCGCGTATTGTGTATGCCTAATTCCAGGATACGGAAGTCCCGTAAACTACCTCTCCCTACACCCAGGACACCTAACTCCGCTAAGCTGTGTCTCTCTACATTCAGGGGGCAGAACTCCTGTAAGCTGCATCTCCTACACACAGGATACAGAAAACCCGCACATTGTGAATGCCTAATTCCAGGCTACAGAACTCCCGTAAACAACGTCTCTCTACTCCCAGGATGCAGAACTCCGCTAAACCGCGTCTCTCTACATCCAGGTTACAGAACTCCCTTAAGCTGCGTCTGCTACACTCAGGCTACGGGAATCCCATATACAGCGTATGCCTACTCCAAGGCTGCCGAACTCTTGTAAACTGCTTCTCTCTACACAAGGATACAGACCTCCGGTAAAATGCTTCTCACTACGTTCAGGTGGCAGAACTACCGTAAGCTGCATCTGCTGCACTCAGGATACAGAAAACCCGCATATGGCGAAAGCCTACTCCCAGGCTTCAGAACTCCCGTAAACAACTTCTCTCTACGCCCAGGATGCACAACTCCAGTAAACTGCATCTCTGTACGTCTAGGTTACAGAACTCCCGTAAGCTGCGCCTGATACACTCAGGCCATAGGAATCCCCTATACAGCGTATGCCTACTCCCAGGCCGCAGAACCCCGGGAAACAGCTTCTCTGTACATTCAACCTACAGAACTCCTGGACACTGCATCTCTCGACACTTAGGTTACAGACCTCACAGAAGTTGCAACTCCTACACTCAGGATACAGACAACGCACATATAGCGAGTGGCTAATTACAGTCTACAGAACTCCAGGAAACAGCTAGCTCCTCTCTACACAAAGGATAGAGAACTCCTGGAAACCGCGCCGCTCTACATCCATTTTACAGAAATCCCGAAAGTTGCTTCTGCTACACACACTCAGCATACAAAAAACCCGCATATAGCGAATACCTACTTCTAAGCTACAGAACTCCAGGAAAGAGCTCCTCTCTACACCAAGGACAGAGAACTCCTGGAAACTGCGTCGATCTGCATCCAGGTAACAGAGCTCCCGTAAGCTGCGTCTCCTTCACTCAGGCTTCAGAAATCCCATGCACTGCGTATGCCTATTGCCAGGCTACAGACCTCTTGGAAACCACTGCTCTCAGCACTCAGATACAGAACTCCGGTAAACTGCGTCTCTCTACATGCAGGTTACAGAATTCCCCGTAAGCATCGTGTGCTCCACTCAGGCTGCAGGACTCCTGGAAACTGTGTCTCTCGATATCCGTGGTACAGAACACCCGTAAGCTGGCTATCCTACACTCAGGGTACAGTAAACCCGCGTATTGTGTATGCCTAATTCCAGGATACGGAAGTCCCGTAAACTGCCTCTCCCTACACCCAGGACACCTAACTCCGCTAAGCTGTGTCTCTCTACATTCAGGGGGCAGAACTCCTGTAAGCTGCATCTCCTACACACAGGATACAGAAAACCCGCACATTGTGAATGCCTAATTCCAGGCTACAGAACTCCCGTAAACAACGTCTCTCTACTCCCAGGATGCAGAACTCCGCTAAACCGCGTCTCTCTACATCCAGGTTACAGAACTCCCTTAAGCTGCGTCTGCTACACTCAGGCTACGGGAATCCCATATACAGCGTATGCCTACTCCAAGGCTGCCGAACTCTTGTAAACTGCTTCTCTCTACACAAGGATACAGACCTCCGGTAAAATGCTTCTCACTACGTTCAGGTGGCAGAACTACCGTAAGCTGCATCTGCTGCACTCAGGATACAGAAAACCCGCATATGGCGAAAGCCTACTCCCAGGCTTCAGAACTCCCGTAAACAACTTCTCTCTACGCCCAGGATGCACAACTCCAGTAAACTGCATCTCTGTACGTCTAGGTTACAGAACTCCCGTAAGCTGCGCCTGATACACTCAGGCCATAGGAATCCCCTATACAGCGTATGCCTACTCCCAGGCCGCAGAACCCCGGGAAACAGCTTCTCTGTACATTCAACCTACAGAACTCCTGGACACTGCATCTCTCGACACTTAGGTTACAGACCTCACAGAAGTTGCAACTCCTACACTCAGGATACAGACAACGCACATATAGCGAGTGGCTAATTACAGTCTACAGAACTCCAGGAAACAGCTAGCTCCTCTCTACACAAAGGATAGAGAACTCCTGGAAACCGCGCCGCTCTACATCCATTTTACAGAAATCCCGAAAGTTGCTTCTGCTACACACACTCAGCATACAAAAAACCCGCATATAGCGAATACCTACTTCTAAGCTACAGAACTCCAGGAAAGAGCTCCTCTCTACACCAAGGACAGAGAACTCCTGGAAACTGCGTCGATCTGCATCCAGGTAACAGAGCTCCCATAAGCTGCGTCTCCTTCACTCAGGCTTCAGAAATCCCATGCACTGCGTATGCCTATTGCCAGGCTACAGACCTCTTGGAAACCACTGCTCTCAGCACTCAGATACAGAACTCCGGTAAACTGCGTCTCTCTACATGCAGGTTACAGAATTCCCCGTAAGCATCGTGTGCTCCACTCAGGCTGCAGGACTCCTGGAAACTGTCTCTCGATATCCGTGGTACAGAACACCCGTAAGCTGGCTATCCTACACTCAGGGTACAGTAAACCCGCGTATTGTGTATGCCTAATTCCAGGATACGGAAGTCCCGTAAACTACCTCTCCCTACACCCAGGACACCTAACTCCGCTAAGCTGTGTCTCTCTACATTCAGGGGGCAGAACTCCTGTAAGCTGCATCTCCTACACACAGGATACAGAAAACCCGCACATTGTGAATGCCTAATTCCAGGCTACAGAACTCCCGTAAACAACGTCTCTCTACTCCCAGGATGCAGAACTCCGCTAAACCGCGTCTCTCTACATCCAGGTTACAGAACTCCCTTAAGCTGCGTCTGCTACACTCAGGCTACGGGAATCCCATATACAGCGTATGCCTACTCCAAGGCTGCCGAACTCTTGTAAACTGCTTCTCTCTACACAAGGATACAGACCTCCGGTAAAATGCTTCTCACTACGTTCAGGTGGCAGAACTACCGTAAGCTGCATCTGCTGCACTCAGGATACAGAAAACCCGCATATGGCGAAAGCCTACTCCCAGGCTTCAGAACTCCTGTAAACAACTTCTCTCTACGCCCAGGATGCACAACTCCAGTAAACTGCATCTCTGTACGTCTAGGTTACAGAACTCCCGTAAGCTGCGCCTGATACACTCAGGCCATAGGAATCCCGTATACAGCGTATGCCTACTCCCAGGCCGCAGAACCCCGGGAAACAGCTTCTCTGTACATTCAACCTACAGAACTCCTGGACACTGCATCTCTCGACACTTAGGTTACAGACCTCACAGAAGTTGCAACTCCTACACTCAGGATACAGACAACGCACATATAGCGAGTGGCTAATTACAGTCTACAGAACTCCAGGAAACAGCTAGCTCCTCTCTACACAAAGGATAGAGAACTCCTGGAAACCGCGCCGCTCTACATCCATTTTACAGAAATCCCGAAAGTTGCTTCTGCTACACACACTCAGCATACAAAAAACCCGCATATAGCGAATACCTACTTCTAAGCTACAGAACTCCAGGAAAGAGCTCCTCTCTACACCAAGGACAGAGAACTCCTGGAAACTGCGTCGATCTGCATCCAGGTAACAGAGCTCCCGTAAGCTGCGTCTCCTTAACTCAGGCTTCAGAAATCCCATGCACTGCGTATGCCTATTGCCAGGCTACAGACCTCTTGGAAACCACTGCTCTCAGCACTCAGATACAGAACTCCGGTAAACTGCGTCTCTCTACATGCAGGTTACAGAATTCCCCGTAAGCATCGTGTGCTCCACTCAGGCTGCAGGACTCCTGGAAACTGTGTCTCTCGATATCCGTGGTACAGAACACCCGTAAGCTGGCTATCCTACACTCAGGGTACAGTAAACCCGCGTATTGTGTATGCCTAATTCCAGGATACGGAAGTCCCGTAAACTACCTCTCCCTACACCCAGGACACCTAACTCCGCTAAGCTGTGTCTCTCTACATTCAGGGGGCAGAACTCCTGTAAGCTGCATCTCCTACACACAGGATACAGAAAACCCGCACATTGTGAATGCCTAATTCCAGGCTACAGAACTCCCGTAAACAACGTCTCTCTACTCCCAGGATGCAGAACTCCGCTAAACCGCGTCTCTCTACATCCAGGTTACAGAACTCCCTTAAGCTGCGTCTGCTACACTCAGGCTACGGGAATCCCATATACAGCGTATGCCTACTCCAAGGCTGCCGAACTCTTGTAAACTGCTTCTCTCTACACAAGGATACAGACCTCCGGTAAAATGCTTCTCACTACGTTCAGGTGGCAGAACTACCGTAAGCTGCATCTGCTGCACTCAGGATACAGAAAACCCGCATATGGCGAAAGCCTACTCCCAGGCTTCAGAACTCCTGTAAACAACTTCTCTCTACGCCCAGGATGCACAACTCCAGTAAACTGCATCTCTGTACGTCTAGGTTACAGAACTCCCGTAAGCTGCGCCTGATACACTCAGGCCATAGGAATCCCCTATACAGCGTATGCCTACTCCCAGGCCGCAGAACCCCGGGAAACAGCTTCTCTGTACATTCAACCTACAGAACTCCTGGACACTGCATCTCTCGACACTTAGGTTACAGACCTCACAGAAGTTGCAACTCCTACACTCAGGATACAGACAACGCACATATAGCGAGTGGCTAATTACAGTCTACAGAACTCCAGGAAACAGCTAGCTCCTCTCTACACAAAGGATAGAGAACTCCTGGAAACCGCGCCGCTCTACATCCATTTTACAGAAATCCCGAAAGTTGCTTCTGCTACACACACTCAGCATACAAAAAACCCGCATATAGCGAATACCTACTTCTAAGCTACAGAACTCCAGGAAAGAGCTCCTCTCTACACCAAGGACAGAGAACTCCTGGAAACTGCGTCGATCTGCATCCAGGTAACAGAGCTCCCGTAAGCTGCGTCTCCTTCACTCAGGCTTCAGAAATCCCATGCACTGCGTATGCCTATTGCCAGGCTACAGACCTCTTGGAAACCACTGCTCTCAGCACTCAGATACAGAACTCCGGTAAACTGCATCTCTCTACATGCAGGTTACAGAATTCCCCGTAAGCATCGTGTGCTCCACTCAGGCTGCAGGACTCCTGGAAACTGTGTCTCTCGATATCCGTGGTACAGAACACCCGTAAGCGGGCTATCCTACACTCAGGGTACAGTAAACCCGCGTATTGTGTATGCCTAATTCCAGGATACGGAAGTCCCGTAAACTGCCTCTCCCTACACCCAGGACACCTAACTCCGCTAAGCTGTGTCTCTCTACATTCAGGGGGCAGAACTCCTGTAAGCTGCATCTCCTACACACAGGATACAGAAAACCCGCACATTGTGAATGCCTAATTCCAGGCTACAGAACTCCCGTAAACAACATCTCTCTACTCCCAGGATGCAGAACTCCACTAAACCGCGTCTCTCTACATCCAGGTTACAGAACTCCCTTAAGCTGCGTCTGCTACACTCAGGCTACGGGAATCCCATATACAGCGTATGCCTACTCCAAGGCTGCCGAACTCTTGTAAACTGCTTCTCTCTACACAAGGATACAGACCTCCGGTAAAATGCTTCTCACTACGTTCAGGTGGCAGAACTACCGTAAGCTGCATCTGCTGCACTCAGGATACAGAAAACCCGCATATGGCGAAAGCCTACTCCCAGGCTTCAGAACTCCCGTAAACAACTTCTCTCTACGCCCAGGATGCACAACTCCAGTAAACTGCATCTCTGTACGTCTAGGTTACAGAACTCCCGTAAGCTGCGCCTGATACACTCAGGCCATAGGAATCCCCTATACAGCGTATGCCTACTCCCAGGCCGCAGAACCCCGGGAAACAGCTTCTCTGTACATTCAACCTACAGAACTCCTGGACACTGCATCTCTCGACACTTAGGTTACAGACCTCACAGAAGTTGCAACTCCTACACTCAGGATACAGACAACGCACATATAGCGAGTGGCTAATTACAGTCTACAGAACTCCAGGAAACAGCTAGCTCCTCTCTACACAAAGGATAGAGAACTCCTGGAAACCGCGCCGCTCTACATCCATTTTACAGAAATCCCGAAAGTTGCTTCTGCTACACACACTCAGCATACAAAAAACCCGCATATAGCGAATACCTACTTCTAAGCTACAGAACTCCAGGAAAGAGCTCCTCTCTACACCAAGGACAGAGAACTCCTGGAAACTGCGTCGATCTGCATCCAGGTAACAGAGCTCCCGTAATCTGCGTCTCCTTCACTCAGGCTTCAGAAATCCCATGCACTGCGTATGCCTATTGCCAGGCTACAGACCTCTTGGAAACCACTGCTCTCAGCACTCAGATACAGAACTCCGGTAAACTGCGTCTCTCTACATGCAGGTTACAGAATTCCCCGTAAGCATCGTGTGCTCCACTCAGGCTGCAGGACTCCTGGAAACTGTGTCTCTCGATATCCGTGGTACAGAACACCCGTAAGCTGGCTATCCTACACTCAGGGTACAGTAAACCCGCGTATTGTGTATGCCTAATTCCAGGATACGGAAGTCCCGTAAACTGCCTCTCCCTACACCCAGGACACCTAACTCCGCTAAGCTGTGTCTCTCTACATTCAGGGGGCAGAACTCCTGTAAGCTGCATCTCCTACACACAGGATACAGAAAACCCGCACATTGTGAATGCCTAATTCCAGGCTACAGAACTCCCGTAAACAACGTCTCTCTACTCCCAGGATGCAGAACTCCGCTAAACCGCGTCTCTCTACATCCAGGTTACAGAACTCCCTTAAGCTGCGTCTGCTACACTCAGGCTACGGGAATCCCATATACAGCGTATGCCTACTCCAAGGCTGCCGAACTCTTGTAAACTGCTTCTCTCTACACAAGGATACAGACCTCCGGTAAAATGCTTCTCACTACGTTCAGGTGGCAGAACTACCGTAAGCTGCATCTGCTGCACTCAGGATACAGAAAACCCGCATATGGCGAAAGCCTACTCCCAGGCTTCAGAACTCCCGTAAACAACTTCTCTCTACGCCCAGGATGCACAACTCCAGTAAACTGCATCTCTGTACGTCTAGGTTACAGAACTCCCGTAAGCTGCGCCTGATACACTCAGGCCATAGGAATCCCGTATACAGCGTATGCCTACTCCCAGGCCGCAGAACCCCGGGAAACAGCTTCTCTGTACATTCAACCTACAGAACTCCTGGACACTGCATCTCTCGACACTTAGGTTACAGACCTCACAGAAGTTGCAACTCCTACACTCAGGATACAGACAACGCACATATAGCGAGTGGCTAATTACAGTCTACAGAACTCCAGGAAACAGCTAGCTCCTCTCTACACAAAGGATAGAGAACTCCTGGAAACCGCGCCGCTCTACATCCATTTTACAGAAATCCCGAAAGTTGCTTCTGCTACACACACTCAGCATACAAAAAACCCGCATATAGCGAATACCTACTTCTAAGCTACAGAACTCCAGGAAAGAGCTCCTCTCTACACCAAGGACAGAGAACTCCTGGAAACTGCGTCGATCTGCATCCAGGTAACAGAGCTCCCGTAAGCTGCGTCTCCTTCACTCAGGCTTCAGAAATCCCATGCACTGCGTATGCCTATTGCCAGGCTACAGACCTCTTGGAAACCACTGCTCTCAGCACTCAGATACAGAACTCCGGTAAACTGCATCTCTCTACATGCAGGTTACAGAATTCCCCGTAAGCATCGTGTGCTCCACTCAGGCTGCAGGACTCCTGGAAACTGTGTCTCTCGATATCCGTGGTACAGAACACCCGTAAGCTGGCTATCCTACACTCAGGGTACAGTAAACCCGCGTATTGTGTATGCCTAATTCCAGGATACGGAAGTCCCGTAAACTGCCTCTCCCTACACCCAGGACACCTAACTCCGCTAAGCTGTGTCTCTCTACATTCAGGGGGCAGAACTCCTGTAAGCTGCATCTCCTACACACAGGATACAGAAAACCCGCACATTGTGAATGCCTAATTCCAGGCTACAGAACTCCCGTAAACAACGTCTCTCTACTCCCAGGATGCAGAACTCCGCTAAACCGCGTCTCTCTACATCCAGGTTACAGAACTCCCTTAAGCTGCGTCTGCTACACTCAGGCTACGGGAATCCCATATACAGCGTATGCCTACTCCAAGGCTGCCGAACTCTTGTAAACTGCTTCTCTCTACACAAGGATACAGACCTCCGGTAAAATGCTTCTCACTACGTTCAGGTGGCAGAACTACCGTAAGCTGCATCTGCTGCACTCAGGATACAGAAAACCCGCATATGGCGAAAGCCTACTCCCAGGCTTCAGAACTCCCGTAAACAACTTCTCTCTATGCCCAGGATGCACAACTCCAGTAAACTGCATCTCTGTACGTCTAGGTTACAGAACTCCCGTAAGCTGCGCCTGATACACTCAGGCCATAGGAATCCCGTATACAGCGTATGCCTACTCCCAGGCCGCAGAACCCCGGGAAACAGCTTCTCTGTACATTCAACCTACAGAACTCCTGGACACTGCATCTCTCGACACTTAGGTTACAGACCTCACAGAAGTTGCAACTCCTACACTCAGGATACAGACAACGCACATATAGCGAGTGGCTAATTACAGTCTACAGAACTCCAGGAAACAGCTAGCTCCTCTCTACACAAAGGATAGAGAACTCCTGGAAACCGCGCCGCTCTACATCCATTTTACAGAAATCCCGAAAGTTGCTTCTGCTACACACACTCAGCATACAAAAAACCCGCATATAGCGAATACCTACTTCTAAGCTACAGAACTCCAGGAAAGAGCTCCTCTCTACACCAAGGACAGAGAACTCCTGGAAACTGCGTCGATCTGCATCCAGGTAACAGAGCTCCCGTAAGCTGCGTCTCCTTCACTCAGGCTTCAGAAATCCCATGCACTGCGTATGCCTATTGCCAGGCTACAGACCTCTTGGAAACCACTGCTCTCAGCACTCAGATACAGAACTCCGGTAAACTGCGTCTCTCTACATGCAGGTTACAGAATTCCCCGTAAGCATCGTGTGCTCCACTCAGGCTGCAGGACTCCTGGAAACTGTGTCTCTCGATATCCGTGGTACAGAACACCCGTAAGCTGGCTATCCTACACTCAGGGTACAGTAAACCCGCGTATTGTGTATGCCTAATTCCAGGATACGGAAGTCCCGTAAACTACCTCTCCCTACACCCAGGACACCTAACTCCACTAAGCTGTGTCTCTCTACATTCAGGGGGCAGAACTCCTGTAAGCTGCATCTCCTACACACAGGATACAGAAAACCCGCACATTGTGAATGCCTAATTCCAGGCTACAGAACTCCCGTAAACAACGTCTCTCTACTCCCAGGATGCAGAACTCCGCTAAACCGCGTCTCTCTACATCCAGGTTACAGAACTCCCTTAAGCTGCGTCTGCTACACTCAGGCTACGGGAATCCCATATACAGCGTATGCCTACTCCAAGGCTGCCGAACTCTTGTAAACTGCTTCTCTCTACACAAGGATACAGACCTCCGGTAAAATGCTTCTCACTACGTTCAGGTGGCAGAACTACCGTAAGCTGCATCTGCTGCACTCAGGATACAGAAAACCCGCATATGGCGAAAGCCTACTCCCAGGCTTCAGAACTCCTGTAAACAACTTCTCTCTACGCCCAGGATGCACAACTCCAGTAAACTGCATCTCTGTACGTCTAGGTTACAGAACTCCCGTAAGCTGCGCCTGATACACTCAGGCCATAGGAATCCCCTATACAGCGTATGCCTACTCCCAGGCCGCAGAACCCCGGGAAACAGCTTCTCTGTACATTCAACCTACAGAACTCCTGGACACTGCATCTCTCGACACTTAGGTTACAGACCTCACAGAAGTTGCAACTCCTACACTCAGGATACAGACAACGCACATATAGCGAGTGGCTAATTACAGTCTACAGAACTCCAGGAAACAGCTAGCTCCTCTCTACACAAAGGATAGAGAACTCCTGGAAACCGCGCCGCTCTACATCCATTTTACAGAAATCCCGAAAGTTGCTTCTGCTACACACACTCAGCATACAAAAAACCCGCATATAGCGAATACCTACTTCTAAGCTACAGAACTCCAGGAAAGAGCTCCTCTCTACACCAAGGACAGAGAACTCCTGGAAACTGCGTCGATCTGCATCCAGGTAACAGAGCTCCCGTAAGCTGCGTCTCCTTCACTCAGGCTTCAGAAATCCCATGCACTGCGTATGCCTATTGCCAGGCTACAGACCTCTTGGAAACCACTGCTCTCAGCACTCAGATACAGAACTCCGGTAAACTGCATCTCTCTACATGCAGGTTACAGAATTCCCCGTAAGCATCGTGTGCTCCACTCAGGCTGCAGGACTCCTGGAAACTGTGTCTCTCGATATCCGTGGTACAGAACACCCGTAAGCTGGCTATCCTACACTCAGGGTACAGTAAACCCGCGTATTGTGTATGCCTAATTCCAGGATACGGAAGTCCCGTAAACTGCCTCTCCCTACACCCAGGACACCTAACTCCGCTAAGCTGTGTCTCTCTACATTCAGGGGGCAGAACTCCTGTAAGCTGCATCTCCTACACACAGGATACAGAAAACCCGCACATTGTGAATGCCTAATTCCAGGCTACAGAACTCCCGTAAACAACGTCTCTCTACTCCCAGGATGCAGAACTCCGCTAAACCGCGTCTCTCTACATCCAGGTTACAGAACTCCCTTAAGCTGCGTCTGCTACACTCAGGCTACGGGAATCCCATATACAGCGTATGCCTACTCCAAGGCTGCCGAACTCTTGTAAACTGCTTCTCTCTACACAAGGATACAGACCTCCGGTAAAATGCTTCTCACTACGTTCAGGTGGCAGAACTACCGTAAGCTGCATCTGCTGCACTCAGGATACAGAAAACCCGCATATGGCGAAAGCCTACTCCCAGGCTTCAGAACTCCCGTAAACAACTTCTCTCTATGCCCAGGATGCACAACTCCAGTAAACTGCATCTCTGTACGTCTAGGTTACAGAACTCCCGTAAGCTGCGCCTGATACACTCAGGCCATAGGAATCCCGTATACAGCGTATGCCTACTCCCAGGCCGCAGAACCCCGGGAAACAGCTTCTCTGTACATTCAACCTACAGAACTCCTGGACACTGCATCTCTCGACACTTAGGTTACAGACCTCACAGAAGTTGCAACTCCTACACTCAGGATACAGACAACGCACATATAGCGAGTGGCTAATTACAGTCTACAGAACTCCAGGAAACAGCTAGCTCCTCTCTACACAAAGGATAGAGAACTCCTGGAAACCGCGCCGCTCTACATCCATTTTACAGAAATCCCGAAAGTTGCTTCTGCTACACACACTCAGCATACAAAAAACCCGCATATAGCGAATACCTACTTCTAAGCTACAGAACTCCAGGAAAGAGCTCCTCTCTACACCAAGGACAGAGAACTCCTGGAAACTGCGTCGATCTGCATCCAGGTAACAGAGCTCCCGTAAGCTGCGTCTCCTTCACTCAGGCTTCAGAAATCCCATGCACTGCGTATGCCTATTGCCAGGCTACAGACCTCTTGGAAACCACTGCTCTCAGCACTCAGATACAGAACTCCGGTAAACTGCGTCTCTCTACATGCAGGTTACAGAATTCCCCGTAAGCATCGTGTGCTCCACTCAGGCTGCAGGACTCCTGGAAACTGTGTCTCTCGATATCCGTGGTACAGAACACCCGTAAGCTGGCTATCCTACACTCAGGGTACAGTAAACCCGCGTATTGTGTATGCCTAATTCCAGGATACGGAAGTCCCGTAAACTACCTCTCCCTACACCCAGGACACCTAACTCCACTAAGCTGTGTCTCTCTACATTCAGGGGGCAGAACTCCTGTAAGCTGCATCTCCTACACACAGGATACAGAAAACCCGCACATTGTGAATGCCTAATTCCAGGCTACAGAACTCCCGTAAACAACGTCTCTCTACTCCCAGGATGCAGAACTCCGCTAAACCGCGTCTCTCTACATCCAGGTTACAGAACTCCCTTAAGCTGCGTCTGCTACACTCAGGCTACGGGAATCCCATATACAGCGTATGCCTACTCCAAGGCTGCCGAACTCTTGTAAACTGCTTCTCTCTACACAAGGATACAGACCTCCGGTAAAATGCTTCTCACTACGTTCAGGTGGCAGAACTACCGTAAGCTGCATCTGCTGCACTCAGGATACAGAAAACCCGCATATGGCGAAAGCCTACTCCCAGGCTTCAGAACTCCTGTAAACAACTTCTCTCTACGCCCAGGATGCACAACTCCAGTAAACTGCATCTCTGTACGTCTAGGTTACAGAACTCCCGTAAGCTGCGCCTGATACACTCAGGCCATAGGAATCCCCTATACAGCGTATGCCTACTCCCAGGCCGCAGAACCCCGGGAAACAGCTTCTCTGTACATTCAACCTACAGAACTCCTGGACACTGCATCTCTCGACACTTAGGTTACAGACCTCACAGAAGTTGCAACTCCTACACTCAGGATACAGACAACGCACATATAGCGAGTGGCTAATTACAGTCTACAGAACTCCAGGAAACAGCTAGCTCCTCTCTACACAAAGGATAGAGAACTCCTGGAAACCGCGCCGCTCTACATCCATTTTACAGAAATCCCGAAAGTTGCTTCTGCTACACACACTCAGCATACAAAAAACCCGCATATAGCGAATACCTACTTCTAAGCTACAGAACTCCAGGAAAGAGCTCCTCTCTACACCAAGGACAGAGAACTCGTGGAAACTGCGTCGATCTGCATCCAGGTAACAGAGCTCCCGTAAGCTGCGTCTCCTTCACTCAGGCTTCAGAAATCCCATGCACTGCGTATGCCTATTGCCAGGCTACAGACCTCTTGGAAACCACTGCTCTCAGCACTCAGATACAGAACTCCGGTAAACTGCGTCTCTCTACATGCAGGTTACAGAATTCCCCGTAAGCATCGTGTGCTCCACTCAGGCTGCAGGACTCCTGGAAACTGTCTCTCGATATCCGTGGTACAGAACACCCGTAAGCTGGCTATCCTACACTCAGGGTACAGTAAACCCGCGTATTGTGTATGCCTAATTCCAGGATACGGAAGTCCCGTAAACTGCCTCTCCCTACACCCAGGACACCTAACTCCGCTAAGCTGTGTCTCTCTACATTCAGGGGGCAGAACTCCTGTAAGCTGCATCTCCTACACACAGGATACAGAAAACCCGCACATTGTGAATGCCTAATTCCAGGCTACAGAACTCCCGTAAACAACGTCTCTCTACTCCCAGGATGCAGAACTCCGCTAAACCGCGTCTCTCTACATCCAGGTTACAGAACTCCCTTAAGCTGCGTCTGCTACACTCAGGCTACGGGAATCCCATATACAGCGTATGCCTACTCCAAGGCTGCCGAACTCTTGTAAACTGCTTCTCTCTACACAAGGATACAGACCTCCGGTAAAATGCTTCTCACTACGTTCAGGTGGCAGAACTACCGTAAGCTGCATCTGCTGCACTCAGGATACAGAAAACCCGCTTATGGCGAAAGCCTACTCCCAGGCTTCAGAACTCCCGTAAACAACTTCTCTCTACGCCCAGGATGCACAACTCCAGTAAACTGCATCTCTGTACGTCTAGGTTACAGAACTCCCGTAAGCTGCGCCTGATACACTCAGGCCATAGGAATCCCCTATACAGCGTATGCCTACTCCCAGGCCGCAGAACCCCGGGAAACAGCTTCTCTGTACATTCAACCTACAGAACTCCTGGACACTGCATCTCTCGACACTTAGGTTACAGACCTCACAGAAGTTGCAACTCCTACACTCAGGATACAGACAACGCACATATAGCGAGTGGCTAATTACAGTCTACAGAACTCCAGGAAACAGCTAGCTCCTCTCTACACAAAGGATAGAGAACTCCTGGAAACCGCGCCGCTCTACATCCATTTTACAGAAATCCCGAAAGTTGCTTCTGCTACACACACTCAGCATACAAAAAACCCGCATATAGCGAATACCTACTTCTAAGCTACAGAACTCCAGGAAAGAGCTCCTCTCTACACCAAGGACAGAGAACTCCTGGAAACTGCGTCGATCTGCATCCAGGTAACAGAGCTCCCGTAAGCTGCGTCTCCTTCACTCAGGCTTCAGAAATCCCATGCACTGCGTATGCCTATTGCCAGGCTACAGACCTCTTGGAAACCACTGCTCTCAGCACTCAGATACAGAACTCCGGTAAACTGCGTCTCTCTACATGCAGGTTACAGAATTCCCCGTAAGCATCGTGTGCTCCACTCAGGCTGCAGGACTCCTGGAAACTGTGTCTCTCGATATCCGTGGTACAGAACACCCGTAAGCTGGCTATCCTACACTCAGGGTACAGTAAACCCGCGTATTGTGTATGCCTAATTCCAGGATACGGAAGTCCCGTAAACTACCTCTCCCTACACCCAGGACACCTAACTCCGCTAAGCTGTGTCTCTCTACATTCAGGGGGCAGAACTCCTGTAAGCTGCATCTCCTACACACAGGATACAGAAAACCCGCACATTGTGAATGCCTAATTCCAGGCTACAGAACTCCCGTAAACAACGTCTCTCTACTCCCAGGATGCAGAACTCCGCTAAACCGCGTCTCTCTACATCCAGGTTACAGAACTCCCTTAAGCTGCGTCTGCTACACTCAGGCTACGGGAATCCCATATACAGCGTATGCCTACTCCAAGGCTGCCGAACTCTTGTAAACTGCTTCTCTCTACACAAGGATACAGACCTCCGGTAAAATGCTTCTCACTACGTTCAGGTGGCAGAACTACCGTAAGCTGCATCTGCTGCACTCAGGATACAGAAAACCCGCATATGGCGAAAGCCTACTCCCAGGCTTCAGAACTCCTGTAAACAACTTCTCTCTACGCCCAGGATGCACAACTCCAGTAAACTGCATCTCTGTACGTCTAGGTTACAGAACTCCCGTAAGCTGCGCCTGATACACTCAGGCCATAGGAATCCCCTATACAGCGTATGCCTACTCCCAGGCCGCAGAACCCCGGGAAACAGCTTCTCTGTACATTCAACCTACAGAACTCCTGGACACTGCATCTCTCGACACTTAGGTTACAGACCTCACAGAAGTTGCAACTCCTACACTCAGGATACAGACAACGCACATATAGCGAGTGGCTAATTACAGTCTACAGAACTCCAGGAAACAGCTAGCTCCTCTCTACACAAAGGATAGAGAACTCCTGGAAACCGCGCCGCTCTACATCCATTTTACAGAAATCCCGAAAGTTGCTTCTGCTACACACACTCAGCATACAAAAAACCCGCATATAGCGAATACCTACTTCTAAGCTACAGAACTCCAGGAAAGAGCTCCTCTCTACACCAAGGACAGAGAACTCCTGGAAACTGCGTCGATCTGCATCCAGGTAACAGAGCTCCCGTAAGCTGCGTCTCCTTCACTCAGGCTTCAGAAATCCCATGCACTGCGTATGCCTATTGCCAGGCTACAGACCTCTTGGAAACCACTGCTCTCAGCACTCAGATACAGAACTCCGGTAAACTGCATCTCTCTACATGCAGGTTACAGAATTCCCCGTAAGCATCGTGTGCTCCACTCAGGCTGCAGGACTCCTGGAAACTGTGTCTCTCGATATCCGTGGTACAGAACACCCGTAAGCGGGCTATCCTACACTCAGGGTACAGTAAACCCGCGTATTGTGTATGCCTAATTCCAGGATACGGAAGTCCCGTAAACTGCCTCTCCCTACACCCAGGACACCTAACTCCGCTAAGCTGTGTCTCTCTACATTCAGGGGGCAGAACTCCTGTAAGCTGCATCTCCTACACACAGGATACAGAAAACCCGCACATTGTGAATGCCTAATTCCAGGCTACAGAACTCCCGTAAACAACGTCTCTCTACTCCCAGGATGCAGAACTCCGCTAAACCGCGTCTCTCTACATCCAGGTTACAGAACTCCCTTAAGCTGCGTCTGCTACACTCAGGCTACGGGAATCCCATATACAGCGTATGCCTACTCCAAGGCTGCCGAACTCTTGTAAACTGCTTCTCTCTACACAAGGATACAGACCTCCGGTAAAATGCTTCTCACTACGTTCAGGTGGCAGAACTACCGTAAGCTGCATCTGCTGCACTCAGGATACAGAAAACCCGCATATGGCGAAAGCCTACTCCCAGGCTTCAGAACTCCCGTAAACAACTTCTCTCTACGCCCAGGATGCACAACTCCAGTAAACTGCATCTCTGTACGTCTAGGTTACAGAACTCCCGTAAGCTGCGCCTGATACACTCAGGCCATAGGAATCCCCTATACAGCGTATGCCTACTCCCAGGCCGCAGAACCCCGGGAAACAGCTTCTCTGTACATTCAACCTACAGAACTCCTGGACACTGCATCTCTCGACACTTAGGTTACAGACCTCACAGAAGTTGCAACTCCTACACTCAGGATACAGACAACGCACATATAGCGAGTGGCTAATTACAGTCTACAGAACTCCAGGAAACAGCTAGCTCCTCTCTACACAAAGGATAGAGAACTCCTGGAAACCGCGCCGCTCTACATCCATTTTACAGAAATCCCGAAAGTTGCTTCTGCTACACACACTCAGCATACAAAAAACCCGCATATAGCGAATACCTACTTCTAAGCTACAGAACTCCAGGAAAGAGCTCCTCTCTACACCAAGGACAGAGAACTCCTGGAAACTGCGTCGATCTGCATCCAGGTAACAGAGCTCCCGTAAGCTGCGTCTCCTTCACTCAGGCTTCAGAAATCCCATGCACTGCGTATGCCTATTGCCAGGCTACAGACCTCTTGGAAACCACTGCTCTCAGCACTCAGATACAGAACTCCGGTAAACTGCGTCTCTCTACATGCAGGTTACAGAATTCCCCGTAAGCATCGTGTGCTCCACTCAGGCTGCAGGACTCCTGGAAACTGTGTCTCTCGATATCCGTGGTACAGAACACCCGTAAGCTGGCTATCCTACACTCAGGGTACAGTAAACCCGCGTATTGTGTATGCCTAATTCCAGGATACGGAAGTCCCGTAAACTACCTCTCCCTACACCCAGGACACCTAACTCCGCTAAGCTGTGTCTCTCTACATTCAGGGGGCAGAACTCCTGTAAGCTGCATCTCCTACACACAGGATACAGAAAACCCGCACATTGTGAATGCCTAATTCCAGGCTACAGAACTCCCGTAAACAACGTCTCTCTACTCCCAGGATGCAGAACTCCGCTAAACCGCGTCTCTCTACATCCAGGTTACAGAACTCCCTTAAGCTGCGTCTGCTACACTCAGGCTACGGGAATCCCATATACAGCGTATGCCTACTCCAAGGCTGCCGAACTCTTGTAAACTGCTTCTCTCTACACAAGGATACAGACCTCCGGTAAAATGCTTCTCACTACGTTCAGGTGGCAGAACTACCGTAAGCTGCATCTGCTGCACTCAGGATACAGAAAACCCGCATATGGCGAAAGCCTACTCCCAGGCTTCAGAACTCCCGTAAACAACTTCTCTCTACGCCCAGGATGCACAACTCCAGTAAACTGCATCTCTGTACGTCTAGGTTACAGAACTCCCGTAAGCTGCGCCTGATACACTCAGGCCATAGGAATCCCCTATACAGCGTATGCCTACTCCCAGGCCGCAGAACCCCGGGAAACAGCTTCTCTGTACATTCAACCTACAGAACTCCTGGACACTGCATCTCTCGACACTTAGGTTACAGACCTCACAGAAGTTGCAACTCCTACACTCAGGATACAGACAACGCACATATAGCGAGTGGCTAATTACAGTCTACAGAACTCCAGGAAACAGCTAGCTCCTCTCTACACAAAGGATAGAGAACTCCTGGAAACCGCGCCGCTCTACATCCATTTTACAGAAATCCCGAAAGTTGCTTCTGCTACACACACTCAGCATACAAAAAACCCGCATATAGCGAATACCTACTTCTAAGCTACAGAACTCCAGGAAAGAGCTCCTCTCTACACCAAGGACAGAGAACTCCTGGAAACTGCGTCGATCTGCATCCAGGTAACAGAGCTCCCGTAAGCTGCGTCTCCTTCACTCAGGCTTCAGAAATCCCATGCACTGCGTATGCCTATTGCCAGGCTACAGACCTCTTGGAAACCACTGCTCTCAGCACTCAGATACAGAACTCCGGTAAACTGCGTCTCTCTACATGCAGGTTACAGAATTCCCCGTAAGCATCGTGTGCTCCACTCAGGCTGCAGGACTCCTGGAAACTGTGTCTCTCGATATCCGTGGTACAGAACACCCGTAAGCTGGCTATCCTACACTCAGGGTACAGTAAACCCGCGTATTGTGTATGCCTAATTCCAGGATACGGAAGTCCCGTAAACTACCTCTCCCTACACCCAGGACACCTAACTCCGCTAAGCTGTGTCTCTCTACATTCAGGGGGCAGAACTCCTGTAAGCTGCATCTCCTACACACAGGATACAGAAAACCCGCACATTGTGAATGCCTAATTCCAGGCTACAGAACTCCCGTAAACAACGTCTCTCTACTCGCAGGATGCAGAACTCCGCTAAACCGTGTCTCTCTACATCCAGGTTACAGAACTCCCTTAAGCTGCGTCTGCTACACTCAGGCTACGGGAATCCCATATACAGCGTATGCCTACTCCAAGGCTGCCGAACTCTTGTAAACTGCTTCTCTCTACACAAGGATACAGACCTCCGGTAAAATGCTTCTCACTACGTTCAGGTGGCAGAAGTACCGTAAGCTGCATCTGCTGCACTCAGGATACAGAAAACCCGCTTATGGCGAAAGCCTACTCCCAGGCTTCAGAACTCCCGTAAACAACTTCTCTCTACGCCCAGGATGCACAACTCCAGTAAACTGCATCTCTGTACGTCTAGGTTACAGAACTCCCGTAAGCTGCGCCTGATACACTCAGGCCATAGGAATCCCCTATACAGCGTATGCCTACTCCCAGGCCGCAGAACCCCGGGAAACAGCTTCTCTGTACATTCAACCTACAGAACTCCTGGACACTGCATCTCTCGACACTTAGGTTACAGACCTCACAGAAGTTGCAACTCCTACACTCAGGATACAGACAACGCACATATAGCGAGTGGCTAATTACAGTCTACAGAACTCCAGGAAACAGCTAGCTCCTCTCTACACAAAGGATAGAGAACTCCTGGAAACCGCGCCGCTCTACATCCATTTTACAGAAATCCCGAAAGTTGCTTCTGCTACACACACTCAGCATACATAAAACCCGCATATAGCGAATACCTACTTCTAAGCTACAGAACTCCAGGAAAGAGCTCCTCTCTACACCAAGGACAGAGAACTCCTGGAAACTGCGTCGATCTGCATCCAGGTAACAGAGCTCCCGTAAGCTGCGTCTCCTACACTCAGGCTTCAGAAATCCCATGCACTGCGTATGCCTATTGCCAGGCTACAGACCTCTTGGAAACCACTGCTCTCAGCACTCAGATACAGAACTCCGGTAAACTGCGTCTCTCTACATGCAGGTTACAGAATTCCCCGTAAGCATCGTGTGCTCCACTCAGGCTGCAGGACTCCTGGAAACTGTGTCTCTCGATATCCGTGGTACAGAACACCCGTAAGCTGGCTATCCTACACTCAGGGTACAGTAAACCCGCGTATTGTGTATGCCTAATTCCAGGATACGGAAGTCCCGTAAACTGCCTCTCCCTACACCCAGGACACCTAACTCCGCTAAGCTGTGTCTCTCTACATTCAGGGGGCAGAACTCCTGTAAGCTGCATCTCCTACACACAGGATACAGAAAACCCGCACATTGTGAATGCCTAATTCCAGGCTACAGAACTCCCGTAAACAACGTCTCTCTACTCCCAGGATGCAGAACTCCGCTAAACCGCGTCTCTCTACATCCAGGTTACAGAACTCCCTTAAGCTGCGTCTGCTACACTCAGGCTACGGGAATCCCATATACAGCGTATGCCTACTCCAAGGCTGCCGAACTCTTGTAAACTGCTTCTCTCTACACAAGGATACAGACCTCCGGTAAAATGCTTCTCACTACGTTCAGGTGGCAGAACTACCGTAAGCTGCATCTGCTGCACTCAGGATACAGAAAACCCGCTTATGGCGAAAGCCTACTCCCAGGCTTCAGAACTCCCGTAAACAACTTCTCTCTACGCCCAGGATGCACAACTCCAGTAAACTGCATCTCTGTACGTCTAGGTTACAGAACTCCCGTAAGCTGCACCTGATACACTCAGGCCATAGGAATCCCGTATACAGCGTATGCCTACTCCCAGGCCGCAGAACCCCGGGAAACAGCTTCTCTGTACATTCAACCTACAGAACTCCTGGACACTGCATCTCTCGACACTTAGGTTACAGACCTCACAGAAGTTGCAACTCCTACACTCAGGATACAGACAACGCACATATAGCGAGTGGCTAATTACAGTCTACAGAACTCCAGGAAACAGCTAGCTCCTCTCTACACAAAGGATAGAGAACTCCTGGAAACCGCGCCGCTCTACATCCATTTTACAGAAATCCCGAAAGTTGCTTCTGCTACACACACTCAGCATACAAAAAACCCGCATATAGCGAATACCTACTTCTAAGCTACAGAACTCCAGGAAAGAGCTCCTCTCTACACCAAGGACAGAGAACTCCTGGAAACTGCGTCGATCTGCATCCAGGTAACAGAGCTCCCGTAAGCTGCGTCTCCTTCACTCAGGCTTCAGAAATCCCATGCACTGCGTATGCCTATTGCCAGGCTACAGACCTCTTGGAAACCACTGCTCTCAGCACTCAGATACAGAACTCCGGTAAACTGCATCTCTCTACATGCAGGTTACAGAATTCCCCGTAAGCATCGTGTGCTCCACTCAGGCTGCAGGACTCCTGGAAACTGTGTCTCTCGATATCCGTGGTACAGAACACCCGTAAGCGGGCTATCCTACACTCAGGGTACAGTAAACCCGCGTATTGTGTATGCCTAATTCCAGGATACGGAAGTCCCGTAAACTGCCTCTCCCTACACCCAGGACACCTAACTCCGCTAAGCTGTGTCTCTCTACATTCAGGGGGCAGAACTCCTGTAAGCTGCATCTCCTACACACAGGATACAGAAAACCCGCACATTGTGAATGCCTAATTCCAGGCTACAGAACTCCCGTAAACAACGTCTCTCTACTCCCAGGATGCAGAACTCCGCTAAACCGCGTCTCTCTACATCCAGGTTACAGAACTCCCTTAAGCTGCGTCTGCTACACTCAGGCTACGGGAATCCCATATACAGCGTATGCCTACTCCAAGGCTGCCGAACTCTTGTAAACTGCTTCTCTCTACACAAGGATACAGACCTCCGGTAAAATGCTTCTCACTACGTTCAGGTGGCAGAACTACCGTAAGCTGCATCTGCTGCACTCAGGATACAGAAAACCCGCATATGGCGAAAGCCTACTCCCAGGCTTCAGAACTCCCGTAAACAACTTCTCTCTACGCCCAGGATGCACAACTCCAGTAAACTGCATCTCTGTACGTCTAGGTTACAGAACTCCCGTAAGCTGCGCCTGATACACTCAGGCCATAGGAATCCCGTATACAGCGTATGCCTACTCCCAGGCCGCAGAACCCCGGGAAACAGCTTCTCTGTACATTCAACCTACAGAACTCCTGGACACTGCATCTCTCGACACTTAGGTTACAGACCTCACAGAAGTTGCAACTCCTACACTCAGGATACAGACAACGCACATATAGCGAGTGGCTAATTACAGTCTACAGAACTCCAGGAAACAGCTAGCTCCTCTCTACACAAAGGATAGAGAACTCCTGGAAACCGCGCCGCTCTACATCCATTTTACAGAAATCCCGAAAGTTGCTTCTGCTACACACACTCAGCATACAAAAAACCCGCATATAGCGAATACCTACTTCTAAGCTACAGAACTCCAGGAAAGAGCTCCTCTCTACACCAAGGACAGAGAACTCCTGGAAACTGCGTCGATCTGCATCCAGGTAACAGAGCTCGCGTAAGCTGTGTCTCCTACACTCAGGCTTCAGAAATCCCATGCACTGCGTATGCCTATTGCCAGGCTACAGACCTCTTGGAAACCACTGCTCTCAGCACTCAGATACAGAACTCCGGTAAACTGCGTCTCTCTACATGCAGGTTACAGAATTCCCCGTAAGCATCGTGTGCTCCACTCAGGCTGCAGGACTCCTGGAAACTGTGTCTCTCGATATCCGTGGTACAGAACACCCGTAAGCTGGCTATCCTACACTCAGGGTACAGTAAACCCGCGTATTGTGTATGCCTAATTCCAGGATACGGAAGTCCCGTAAACTGCCTCTCCCTACACCCAGGACACCTAACTCCGCTAAGCTGTGTCTCTCTACATTCAGGGGGCAGAACTCCTGTAAGCTGCATCTCCTACACACAGGATACAGAAAACCCGCACATTGTGAATGCCTAATTCCAGGCTACAGAACTCCCGTAAACAACGTCTCTCTACTCCCAGGATGCAGAACTCCGCTAAACCGCGTCTCTCTACATCCAGGTTACAGAACTCCCTTAAGCTGCGTCTGCTACACTCAGGCTACGGGAATCCCATATACAGCGTATGCCTACTCCAAGGCTGCCGAACTCTTGTAAACTGCTTCTCTCTACACAAGGATACAGACCTCCGGTAAAATGCTTCTCACTACGTTCAGGTGGCAGAACTACCGTAAGCTGCATCTGCTGCACTCAGGATACAGAAAACCCGCTTATGGCGAAAGCCTACTCCCAGGCTTCAGAACTCCCGTAAACAACTTCTCTCTACGCCCAGGATGCACAACTCCAGTAAACTGCATCTCTGTACGTCTAGGTTACAGAACTCCCGTAAGCTGCACCTGATACACTCAGGCCATAGGAATCCCGTATACAGCGTATGCCTACTCCCAGGCCGCAGAACCCCGGGAAACAGCTTCTCTGTACATTCAACCTACAGAACTCCTGGACACTGCATCTCTCGACACTTAGGTTACAGACCTCACAGAAGTTGCAACTCCTACACTCAGGATACAGACAACGCACATATAGCGAGTGGCTAATTACAGTCTACAGAACTCCAGGAAACAGCTAGCTCCTCTCTACACAAAGGATAGAGAACTCCTGGAAACCGCGCCGCTCTACATCCATTTTACAGAAATCCCGAAAGTTGCTTCTGCTACACACACTCAGCATACAAAAAACCCGCATATAGCGAATACCTACTTCTAAGCTACAGAACTCCAGGAAAGAGCTCCTCTCTACACCAAGGACAGAGAACTCCTGGAAACTGCGTCGATCTGCATCCAGGTAACAGAGCTCCCGTAAGCTGCGTCTCCTTCACTCAGGCTTCAGAAATCCCATGCACTGCGTATGCCTATTGCCAGGCTACAGACCTCTTGGAAACCACTGCTCTCAGCACTCAGATACAGAACTCCGGTAAACTGCGTCTCTCTACATGCAGGTTACAGAATTCCCCGTAAGCATCGTGTGCTCCACTCAGGCTGCAGGACTCCTGGAAACTGTGTCTCTCGATATCCGTGGTACAGAACACCCGTAAGCTGGCTATCCTACACTCAGGGTACAGTAAACCCGCGTATTGTGTATGCCTAATTCCAGGATACGGAAGTCCCGTAAACTGCCTCTCCCTACACCCAGGACACCTAACTCCGCTAAGCTGTGTCTCTCTACATTCAGGGGGCAGAACTCCTGTAAGCTGCATCTCCTACACACAGGATACAGAAAACCCGCACATTGCGAATGCCTAATTCCAGGCTACAGAACTCCCGTAAACAACGTCTCTCTACTCCCAGGATGCAGAACTCCGCTAAACCGCGTCTCTCTACATCCAGGTTACAGAACTCCCTTAAGCTGCATCTGCTACACTCAGGCTACGGGAATCCCATATACAGCGTATGCCTACTCCAAGGCTGCCGAACTCTTGTAAACTGCTTCTCTCTACACAAGGATACAGACCTCCGGTAAAATGCTTCTCACTACGTTCAGGTGGCAGAACTACCGTAAGCTGCATCTGCTGCACTCAGGATACAGAAAACCCGCTTATGGCGAAAGCCTACTCCCAGGCTTCAGAACTCCCGTAAACAACTTCTCTCTACGCCCAGGATACACAACTCCAGTAAACTGCATCTCTGTACGTCTAGGTTACAGAACTCCCGTAAGCTGCGCCTGATACACTCAGGCCATAGGAATCCCCTATACAGCGTATGCCTACTCCCAGGCCGCAGAACCCCGGGAAACAGCTTCTCTGTACATTCAACCTACAGAACTCCTGGACACTGCATCTCTCGACACTTAGGTTACAGACCTCACAGAAGTTGCAACTCCTACACTCAGGATACAGACAACGCACATATAGCGAGTGGCTAATTACAGTCTACAGAACTCCAGGAAACAGCTAGCTCCTCTCTACACAAAGGATAGAGAACTCCTGGAAACCGCGCCGCTCTACATCCATTTTACAGAAATCCCGAAAGTTGCTTCTGCTACACACACTCAGCATACAAAAAACCCGCATATAGCGAATACCTACTTCTAAGCTACAGAACTCCAGGAAAGAGCTCCTCTCTACACCAAGGACAGAGAACTCCTGGAAACTGCGTCGATCTGCATCCAGGTAACAGAGCTCCCGTAAGCTGCGTCTCCTTCACTCAGGCTTCAGAAATCCCATGCACTGCGTATGCCTATTGCCAGGCTACAGACCTCTTGGAAACCACTGCTCTCAGCACTCAGATACAGAACTCCGGTAAACTGCGTCTCTCTACATGCAGGTTACAGAATTCCCCGTAAGCATCGTGTGCTCCACTCAGGCTGCAGGACTCCTGGAAACTGTGTCTCTCGATATCCGTGGTACAGAACACCCGTAAGCTGGCTATCCTACACTCAGGGTACAGTAAACCCGCGTATTGTGTATGCCTAATTCCAGGATACGGAAGTCCCGTAAACTGCCTCTCCCTACACCCAGGACACCTAACTCCGCTAAGCTGTGTCTCTCTACATTCAGGGGGCAGAACTCCTGTAAGCTGCATCTCCTACACACAGGATACAGAAAACCCGCACATTGTGAATGCCTAATTCCAGGCTACAGAACTCCCGTAAACAACGTCTCTCTACTCCCAGGATGCAGAACTCCGCTAAACCGCGTCTCTCTACATCCAGGTTACAGAACTCCCTTAAGCTGCGTCTGCTACACTCAGGCTACGGGAATCCCATATACAGCGTATGCCTACTCCAAGGCTGCCGAACTCTTGTAAACTGCTTCTCTCTACACAAGGATACAGACCTCCGGTAAAATGCTTCTCACTACGTTCAGGTGGCAGAACTACCGTAAGCTGCATCTGCTGCACTCAGGATACAGAAAACCCGCTTATGGCGAAAGCCTACTCCCAGGCTTCAGAACTCCCGTAAACAACTTCTCTCTACGCCCAGGATGCACAACTCCAGTAAACTGCATCTCTGTACGTCTAGGTTACAGAACTCCCGTAAGCTGCGCCTGATACACTCAGGCCATAGGAATCCCGTATACAGCGTATGCCTACTCCCAGGCCGCAGAACCCCGGGAAACAGCTTCTCTGTACATTCAACCTACAGAACTCCTGGACACTGCATCTCTCGACACTTAGGTTACAGACCTCACAGAAGTTGCAACTCCTACACTCAGGATACAGACAACGCACATATAGCGAGTGGCTAATTACAGTCTACAGAACTCCAGGAAACAGCTAGCTCCTCTCTACACAAAGGATAGAGAACTCCTGGAAACCGCGCCGCTCTACATCCATTTTACAGAAATCCCGAAAGTTGCTTCTGCTACACACACTCAGCATACAAAAAACCCGCATATAGCGAATACCTACTTCTAAGCTACAGAACTCCAGGAAAGAGCTCCTCTCTACACCAAGGACAGAGAACTCCTGGAAACTGCGTCGATCTGCATCCAGGTAACAGAGCTCCCGTAAGCTGCGTCTCCTTCACTCAGGCTTCAGAAATCCCATGCACTGCGTATGCCTATTGCCAGGCTACAGACCTCTTGGAAACCACTGCTCTCAGCACTCAGATACAGAACTCCGGTAAACTGCGTCTCTCTACATGCAGGTTACAGAATTCCCCGTAAGCATCGTGTGCTCCACTCAGGCTGCAGGACTCCTGGAAACTGTGTCTCTCGATATCCGTGGTACAGAACACCCGTAAGCTGGCTATCCTACACTCAGGGTACAGTAAACCCACGTATTGTGTATGCCTAATTCCAGGATACGGAAGTCCCGTAAACTGCCTCTCCCTACACCCAGGACACCTAACTCCGCTAAGCTGTGTCTCTCTACATTCAGGGGGCAGAACTCCTGTAAGCTGCATCTCCTACACACAGGATACAGAAAACCCGCACATTGTGAATGCCTAATTCCAGGCTACAGAACTCCCGTAAACAACGTCTCTCTACTCCCAGGATGCAGAACTCCGCTAAACCGCGTCTCTCTACATCCAGGTTACAGAACTCCCTTAAGCTGCATCTGCTACACTCAGGCTACGGGAATCCCATATACAGCGTATGCCTACTCCAAGGCTGCCGAACTCTTGTAAACTGCTTCTCTCTACACAAGGATACAGACCTCCGGTAAAATGCTTCTCACTACGTTCAGGTGGCAGAACTACCGTAAGCTGCATCTGCTGCACTCAGGATACAGAAAACCCGCTTATGGCGAAAGCCTACTCCCAGGCTTCAGAACTCCCGTAAACAACTTCTCTCTACGCCCAGGATGCACAACTCCAGTAAACTGCATCTCTGTACGTCTAGGTTACAGAACTCCCGTAAGCTGCGCCTGATACACTCAGGCCATAGGAATCCCCTATACAGCGTATGCCTACTCCCAGGCCGCAGAACCCCGGGAAACAGCTTCTCTGTACATTCAACCTACAGAACTCCTGGACACTGCATCTCTCGACACTTAGGTTACAGACCTCACAGAAGTTGCAACTCCTACACTCAGGATACAGACAACGCACATATAGCGAGTGGCTAATTACAGTCTACAGAACTCCAGGAAACAGCTAGCTCCTCTCTACACAAAGGATAGAGAACTCCTGGAAACCGCGCCGCTCTACATCCATTTTACAGAAATCCCGAAAGTTGCTTCTGCTACACACACTCAGCATACAAAAAACCCGCATATAGCGAATACCTACTTCTAAGCTACAGAACTCCAGGAAAGAGCTCCTCTCTACACCAAGGACAGAGAACTCGTGGAAACTGCGTCGATCTGCATCCAGGTAACAGAGCTCCCGTAAGCTGCGTCTCCTTCACTCAGGCTTCAGAAATCCCATGCACTGCGTATGCCTATTGCCAGGCTACAGACCTCTTGGAAACCACTGCTCTCAGCACTCAGATACAGAACTCCGGTAAACTGCGTCTCTCTACATGCAGGTTACAGAATTCCCCGTAAGCATCGTGTGCTCCACTCAGGCTGCAGGACTCCTGGAAACTGTCTCTCGATATCCGTGGTACAGAACACCCGTAAGCTGGCTATCCTACACTCAGGGTACAGTAAACCCGCGTATTGTGTATGCCTAATTCCAGGATACGGAAGTCCCGTAAACTGCCTCTCCCTACACCCAGGACACCTAACTCCGCTAAGCTGTGTCTCTCTACATTCAGGGGGCAGAACTCCTGTAAGCTGCATCTCCTACACACAGGATACAGAAAACCCGCACATTGTGAATGCCTAATTCCAGGCTACAGAACTCCCGTAAACAACGTCTCTCTACTCCCAGGATGCAGAACTCCGCTAAACCGCGTCTCTCTACATCCAGGTTACAGAACTCCCTTAAGCTGCGTCTGCTACACTCAGGCTACGGGAATCCCATATACAGCGTATGCCTACTCCAAGGCTGCCGAACTCTTGTAAACTGCTTCTCTCTACACAAGGATACAGACCTCCGGTAAAATGCTTCTCACTACGTTCAGGTGGCAGAACTACCGTAAGCTGCATCTGCTGCACTCAGGATACAGAAAACCCGCTTATGGCGAAAGCCTACTCCCAGGCTTCAGAACTCCCGTAAACAACTTCTCTCTACGCCCAGGATGCACAACTCCAGTAAACTGCATCTCTGTACGTCTAGGTTACAGAACTCCCGTAAGCTGCGCCTGATACACTCAGGCCATAGGAATCCCCTATACAGCGTATGCCTACTCCCAGGCCGCAGAACCCCGGGAAACAGCTTCTCTGTACATTCAACCTACAGAACTCCTGGACACTGCATCTCTCGACACTTAGGTTACAGACCTCACAGAAGTTGCAACTCCTACACTCAGGATACAGACAACGCACATATAGCGAGTGGCTAATTACAGTCTACAGAACTCCAGGAAACAGCTAGCTCCTCTCTACACAAAGGATAGAGAACTCCTGGAAACCGCGCCGCTCTACATCCATTTTACAGAAATCCCGAAAGTTGCTTCTGCTACACACACTCAGCATACAAAAAACCCGCATATAGCGAATACCTACTTCTAAGCTACAGAACTCCAGGAAAGAGCTCCTCTCTACACCAAGGACAGAGAACTCCTGGAAACTGCGTCGATCTGCATCCAGGTAACAGAGCTCCCGTAAGCTGCGTCTCCTTAACTCAGGCTTCAGAAATCCCATGCACTGCGTATGCCTATTGCCAGGCTACAGACCTCTTGGAAACCACTGCTCTCAGCACTCAGATACAGAACTCCGGTAAACTGCGTCTCTCTACATGCAGGTTACAGAATTCCCCGTAAGCATCGTGTGCTCCACTCAGGCTGCAGGACTCCTGGAAACTGTGTCTCTCGATATCCGTGGTACAGAACACCCGTAAGCTGGCTATCCTACACTCAGGGTACAGTAAACCCGCGTATTGTGTATGCCTAATTCCAGGATACGGAAGTCCCGTAAACTACCTCTCCCTACACCCAGGACACCTAACTCCGCTAAGCTGTGTCTCTCTACATTCAGGGGGCAGAACTCCTGTAAGCTGCATCTCCTACACACAGGATACAGAAAACCCGCACATTGTGAATGCCTAATTCCAGGCTACAGAACTCCCGTAAACAACGTCTCTCTACTCCCAGGATGCAGAACTCCGCTAAACCGCGTCTCTCTACATCCAGGTTACAGAACTCCCTTAAGCTGCGTCTGCTACACTCAGGCTACGGGAATCCCATATACAGCGTATGCCTACTCCAAGGCTGCCGAACTCTTGTAAACTGCTTCTCTCTACACAAGGATACAGACCTCCGGTAAAATGCTTCTCACTACGTTCAGGTGGCAGAACTACCGTAAGCTGCATCTGCTGCACTCAGGATACAGAAAACCCGCATATGGCGAAAGCCTACTCCCAGGCTTCAGAACTCCTGTAAACAACTTCTCTCTACGCCCAGGATGCACAACTCCAGTAAACTGCATCTCTGTACGTCTAGGTTACAGAACTCCCGTAAGCTGCGCCTGATACACTCAGGCCATAGGAATCCCCTATACAGCGTATGCCTACTCCCAGGCCGCAGAACCCCGGGAAACAGCTTCTCTGTACATTCAACCTACAGAACTCCTGGACACTGCATCTCTCGACACTTAGGTTACAGACCTCACAGAAGTTGCAACTCCTACACTCAGGATACAGACAACGCACATATAGCGAGTGGCTAATTACAGTCTACAGAACTCCAGGAAACAGCTAGCTCCTCTCTACACAAAGGATAGAGAACTCCTGGAAACCGCGCCGCTCTACATCCATTTTACAGAAATCCCGAAAGTTGCTTCTGCTACACACACTCAGCATACAAAAAACCCGCATATAGCGAATACCTACTTCTAAGCTACAGAACTCCAGGAAAGAGCTCCTCTCTACACCAAGGACAGAGAACTCCTGGAAACTGCGTCGATCTGCATCCAGGTAACAGAGCTCCCGTAAGCTGCGTCTCCTTCACTCAGGCTTCAGAAATCCCATGCACTGCGTATGCCTATTGCCAGGCTACAGACCTCTTGGAAACCACTGCTCTCAGCACTCAGATACAGAACTCCGGTAAACTGCATCTCTCTACATGCAGGTTACAGAATTCCCCGTAAGCATCGTGTGCTCCACTCAGGCTGCAGGACTCCTGGAAACTGTGTCTCTCGATATCCGTGGTACAGAACACCCGTAAGCGGGCTATCCTACACTCAGGGTACAGTAAACCCGCGTATTGTGTATGCCTAATTCCAGGATACGGAAGTCCCGTAAACTGCCTCTCCCTACACCCAGGACACCTAACTCCGCTAAGCTGTGTCTCTCTACATTCAGGGGGCAGAACTCCTGTAAGCTGCATCTCCTACACACAGGATACAGAAAACCCGCACATTGTGAATGCCTAATTCCAGGCTACAGAACTCCCGTAAACAACGTCTCTCTACTCCCAGGATGCAGAACTCCGCTAAACCGCGTCTCTCTACATCCAGGTTACAGAACTCCCTTAAGCTGCGTCTGCTACACTCAGGCTACGGGAATCCCATATACAGCGTATGCCTACTCCAAGGCTGCCGAACTCTTGTAAACTGCTTCTCTCTACACAAGGATACAGACCTCCGGTAAAATGCTTCTCACTACGTTCAGGTGGCAGAACTACCGTAAGCTGCATCTGCTGCACTCAGGATACAGAAAACCCGCATATGGCGAAAGCCTACTCCCAGGCTTCAGAACTCCCGTAAACAACTTCTCTCTACGCCCAGGATGCACAACTCCAGTAAACTGCATCTCTGTACGTCTAGGTTACAGAACTCCCGTAAGCTGCGCCTGATACACTCAGGCCATAGGAATCCCCTATACAGCGTATGCCTACTCCCAGGCCGCAGAACCCCGGGAAACAGCTTCTCTGTACATTCAACCTACAGAACTCCTGGACACTGCATCTCTCGACACTTAGGTTACAGACCTCACAGAAGTTGCAACTCCTACACTCAGGATACAGACAACGCACATATAGCGAGTGGCTAATTACAGTCTACAGAACTCCAGGAAACAGCTAGCTCCTCTCTACACAAAGGATAGAGAACTCCTGGAAACCGCGCCGCTCTACATCCATTTTACAGAAATCCCGAAAGTTGCTTCTGCTACACACACTCAGCATACAAAAAACCCGCATATAGCGAATACCTACTTCTAAGCTACAGAACTCCAGGAAAGAGCTCCTCTCTACACCAAGGACAGAGAACTCCTGGAAACTGCGTCGATCTGCATCCAGGTAACAGAGCTCCCGTAAGCTGCGTCTCCTTCACTCAGGCTTCAGAAATCCCATGCACTGCGTATGCCTATTGCCAGGCTACAGACCTCTTGGAAACCACTGCTCTCAGCACTCAGATACAGAACTCCGGTAAACTGCGTCTCTCTACATGCAGGTTACAGAATTCCCCGTAAGCATCGTGTGCTCCACTCAGGCTGCAGGACTCCTGGAAACTGTGTCTCTCGATATCCGTGGTACAGAACACCCGTAAGCTGGCTATCCTACACTCAGGGTACAGTAAACCCGCGTATTGTGTATGCCTAATTCCAGGATACGGAAGTCCCGTAAACTACCTCTCCCTACACCCAGGACACCTAACTCCGCTAAGCTGTGTCTCTCTACATTCAGGGGGCAGAACTCCTGTAAGCTGCATCTCCTACACACAGGATACAGAAAACCCGCACATTGTGAATGCCTAATTCCAGGCTACAGAACTCCCGTAAACAACGTCTCTCTACTCCCAGGATGCAGAACTCCGCTAAACCGCGTCTCTCTACATCCAGGTTACAGAACTCCCTTAAGCTGCGTCTGCTACACTCAGGCTACGGGAATCCCATATACAGCGTATGCCTACTCCAAGGCTGCCGAACTCTTGTAAACTGCTTCTCTCTACACAAGGATACAGACCTCCGGTAAAATGCTTCTCACTACGTTCAGGTGGCAGAACTACCGTAAGCTGCATCTGCTGCACTCAGGATACAGAAAACCCGCATATGGCGAAAGCCTACTCCCAGGCTTCAGAACTCCCGTAAACAACTTCTCTCTACGCCCAGGATGCACAACTCCAGTAAACTGCATCTCTGTACGTCTAGGTTACAGAACTCCCGTAAGCTGCGCCTGATACACTCAGGCCATAGGAATCCCCTATACAGCGTATGCCTACTCCCAGGCCGCAGAACCCCGGGAAACAGCTTCTCTGTACATTCAACCTACAGAACTCCTGGACACTGCATCTCTCGACACTTAGGTTACAGACCTCACAGAAGTTGCAACTCCTACACTCAGGATACAGACAACGCACATATAGCGAGTGGCTAATTACAGTCTACAGAACTCCAGGAAACAGCTAGCTCCTCTCTACACAAAGGATAGAGAACTCCTGGAAACCGCGCCGCTCTACATCCATTTTACAGAAATCCCGAAAGTTGCGTCTGCTACACACACTCAGCAAACAAAAACCCCCATATAGCGAATACCTACATCTAAGCTACAGAACTCCAGGAAAGAGCTCCTCTCTACACCAAGGACAGAGAACTCCTGGAAACTGCGTCGATCTGCATCCAGGTAACAGAGCTCCCGTAAGCTGCGTCTCCTACACTCAGGCTTCAGAAATCCCATGCACTGCGTATGCCTATTGCCAGGCTACAGACCTCTTGGAAAACACTGCTCTCAGCACACAGATACAGAACTCCGGTAAACTGCGTCTCTCTACATGCAGGTTACAGAATTCCCCGTAAGCATCGTGTGCTCCACTCAGGCTGCAGGACTCCTGGAAACTGTGTCTCTCGATATCCGTGGTACAGAACACCCGTAAGCTGGCTATCCTACACTCAGGGTACAGTAAACCCGCGTATTGTGTATGCCTAATTCCAGGATACGGAAGTCCCGTAAACTGCCTCTCCCTACACCCAGGACACCTAACTCCGCTAAGCTGTGTCTCTCTACATTCAGGGGGCAGAACTCCTGTAAGCTGCATCTCCTACACACAGGATACAGAAAACCCGCACATTGTGAATGCCTAATTCCAGGCTACAGAACTCCCGTAAACAACGTCTCTCTACTCCCAGGATGCAGAACTCCGCTAAACCGCGTCTCTCTACATCCAGGTTACAGAACTCCCTTAAGCTGCGTCTGCTACACTCAGGCTACGGGAATCCCATATACAGCGTATGCCTACTCCAAGGCTGCCGAACTCTTGTAAACTGCTTCTCTCTACACAAGGATACAGACCTCCGGTAAAATGCTTCTCACTACGTTCAGGTGGCAGAACTACCGTAAGCTGCATCTGCTGCACTCAGGATACAGAAAACCCGCATATGGCGAAAGCCTACTCCCAGGCTTCAGAACTCCCGTAAACAACTTCTCTCTACGCCCAGGATGCACAACTCCAGTAAACTGCATCTCTGTACGTCTAGGTTACAGAACTCCCGTAAGCTGCGCCTGATACACTCAGGCCATAGGAATCCCCTATACAGCGTATGCCTACTCCCAGGCCGCAGAACCCCGGGAAACAGCTTCTCTGTACATTCAACCTACAGAACTCCTGGACACTGCATCTCTCGACACTTAGGTTACAGACCTCACAGAAGTTGCAACTCCTACACTCAGGATACAGACAACGCACATATAGCGAGTGGCTAATTACAGTCTACAGAACTCCAGGAAACAGCTAGCTCCTCTCTACACAAAGGATAGAGAACTCCTGGAAACCGCGCCGCTCTACATCCATTTTACAGAAATCCCGAAAGTTGCTTCTGCTACACACACTCAGCATACAAAAAACCCGCATATAGCGAATACCTACTTCTAAGCTACAGAACTCCAGGAAAGAGCTCCTCTCTACACCAAGGACAGAGAACTCCTGGAAACTGCGTCGATCTGCATCCAGGTAACAGAGCTCCCGTAAGCTGCGTCTCCTTCACTCAGGCTTCAGAAATCCCATGCACTGCGTATGCCTATTGCCAGGCTACAGACCTCTTGGAAACCACTGCTCTCAGCACTCAGATACAGAACTCCGGTAAACTGCGTCTCTCTACATGCAGGTTACAGAATTCCCCGTAAGCATCGTGTGCTCCACTCAGGCTGCAGGACTCCTGGAAACTGTGTCTCTCGATATCCGTGGTACAGAACACCCGTAAGCTGGCTATCCTACACTCAGGGTACAGTAAACCCGCGTATTGTGTATGCCTAATTCCAGGATACGGAAGTCCCGTAAACTACCTCTCCCTACACCCAGGACACCTAACTCCGCTAAGCTGTGTCTCTCTACATTCAGGGGGCAGAACTCCTGTAAGCTGCATCTCCTACACACAGGATACAGAAAACCCGCACATTGTGAATGCCTAATTCCAGGCTACAGAACTCCCGTAAACAACGTCTCTCTACTCCCAGGATGCAGAACTCCGCTAAACCGCGTCTCTCTACATCCAGGTTACAGAACTCCCTTAAGCTGCGTCTGCTACACTCAGGCTACGGGAATCCCATATACAGCGTATGCCTACTCCAAGGCTGCCGAACTCTTGTAAACTGCTTCTCTCTACACAAGGATACAGACCTCCGGTAAAATGCTTCTCACTACGTTCAGGTGGCAGAACTACCGTAAGCTGCATCTGCTGCACTCAGGATACAGAAAACCCGCATATGGCGAAAGCCTACTCCCAGGCTTCAGAACTCCCGTAAACAACTTCTCTCTACGCCCAGGATGCACAACTCCAGTAAACTGCATCTCTGTACGTCTAGGTTACAGAACTCCCGTAAGCTGCGCCTGATACACTCAGGCCATAGGAATCCCCTATACAGCGTATGCCTACTCCCAGGCCGCAGAACCCCGGGAAACAGCTTCTCTGTACATTCAACCTACAGAACTCCTGGACACTGCATCTCTCGACACTTAGGTTACAGACCTCACAGAAGTTGCAACTCCTACACTCAGGATACAGACAACGCACATATAGCGAGTGGCTAATTACAGTCTACAGAACTCCAGGAAACAGCTAGCTCCTCTCTACACAAAGGATAGAGAACTCCTGGAAACCGCGCCGCTCTACATCCATTTTACAGAAATCCCGAAAGTTGCTTCTGCTACACACACTCAGCATACAAAAAACCCGCATATAGCGAATACCTACTTCTAAGCTACAGAACTCCAGGAAAGAGCTCCTCTCTACACCAAGGACAGAGAACTCCTGGAAACTGCGTCGATCTGCATCCAGGTAACAGAGCTCCCGTAAGCTGCGTCTCCTTCACTCAGGCTTCAGAAATCCCATGCACTGCGTATGCCTATTGCCAGGCTACAGACCTCTTGGAAACCACTGCTCTCAGCACTCAGATACAGAACTCCGGTAAACTGCGTCTCTCTACATGCAGGTTACAGAATTCCCCGTAAGCATCGTGTGCTCCACTCAGGCTGCAGGACTCCTGGAAACTGTGTCTCTCGATATCCGTGGTACAGAACACCCGTAAGCTGGCTATCCTACACTCAGGGTACAGTAAACCCGCGTATTGTGTATGCCTAATTCCAGGATACGGAAGTCCCGTAAACTACCTCTCCCTACACCCAGGACACCTAACTCCGCTAAGCTGTGTCTCTCTACATTCAGGGGGCAGAACTCCTGTAAGCTGCATCTCCTACACACAGGATACAGAAAACCCGCACATTGTGAATGCCTAATTCCAGGCTACAGAACTCCCGTAAACAACGTCTCTCTACTCCCAGGATGCAGAACTCCGCTAAACCGCGTCTCTCTACATCCAGGTTACAGAACTCCCTTAAGCTGCGTCTGCTACACTCAGGCTACGGGAATCCCATATACAGCGTATGCCTACTCCAAGGCTGCCGAACTCTTGTAAACTGCTTCTCTCTACACAAGGATACAGACCTCCGGTAAAATGCTTCTCACTACGTTCAGGTGGCAGAACTACCGTAAGCTGCATCTGCTGCACTCAGGATACAGAAAACCCGCATATGGCGAAAGCCTACTCCCAGGCTTCAGAACTCCCGTAAACAACTTCTCTCTACGCCCAGGATGCACAACTCCAGTAAACTGCATCTCTGTACGTCTAGGTTACAGAACTCCCGTAAGCTGCGCCTGATACACTCAGGCCATAGGAATCCCCTATACAGCGTATGCCTACTCCCAGGCCGCAGAACCCCGGGAAACAGCTTCTCTGTACATTCAACCTACAGAACTCCTGGACACTGCATCTCTCGACACTTAGGTTACAGACCTCACAGAAGTTGCAACTCCTACACTCAGGATACAGACAACGCACATATAGCGAGTGGCTAATTACAGTCTACAGAACTCCAGGAAACAGCTAGCTCCTCTCTACACAAAGGATAGAGAACTCCTGGAAACCGCGCCGCTCTACATCCATTTTACAGAAATCCCGAAAGTTGCGTCTGCTACACACACTCAGCAAACAAAAACCCCCATATAGCGAATACCTACATCTAAGCTACAGAACTCCAGGAAAGAGCTCCTCTCTACACCAAGGACAGAGAACTCCTGGAAACTGCGTCGATCTGCATCCAGGTAACAGAGCTCCCGTAAGCTGCGTCTCCTACACTCAGGCTTCAGAAATCCCATGCACTGCGTATGCCTATTGCCAGGCTACAGACCTCTTGGAAAACACTGCTCTCAGCACACAGATACAGAACTCCGGTAAACTGCGTCTCTCTACATGCAGGTTACAGAATTCCCCGTAAGCATCGTGTGCTCCACTCAGGCTGCAGGACTCCTGGAAACTGTGTCTCTCGATATCCGTGGTACAGAACACCCGTAAGCTGGCTATCCTACACTCAGGGTACAGTAAACCCGCGTATTGTGTATGCCTAATTCCAGGATACGGAAGTCCCGTAAACTGCCTCTCCCTACACCCAGGACACCTAACTCCGCTAAGCTGTGTCTCTCTACATTCAGGGGGCAGAACTCCTGTAAGCTGCATCTCCTACACACAGGATACAGAAAACCCGCACATTGTGAATGCCTAATTCCAGGCTACAGAACTCCCGTAAACAACGTCTCTCTACTCCCAGGATGCAGAACTCCGCTAAACCGCGTCTCTCTACATCCAGGTTACAGAACTCCCTTAAGCTGCGTCTGCTACACTCAGGCTACGGGAATCCCATATACAGCGTATGCCTACTCCAAGGCTGCCGAACTCTTGTAAACTGCTTCTCTCTACACAAGGATACAGACCTCCGGTAAAATGCTTCTCACTACGTTCAGGTGGCAGAACTACCGTAAGCTGCATCTGCTGCACTCAGGATACAGAAAACCCGCATATGGCGAAAGCCTACTCCCAGGCTTCAGAACTCCCGTAAACAACTTCTCTCTACGCCCAGGATGCACAACTCCAGTAAACTGCATCTCTGTACGTCTAGGTTACAGAACTCCCGTAAGCTGCGCCTGATACACTCAGGCCATAGGAATCCCCTATACAGCGTATGCCTACTCCCAGGCCGCAGAACCCCGGGAAACAGCTTCTCTGTACATTCAACCTACAGAACTCCTGGACACTGCATCTCTCGACACTTAGGTTACAGACCTCACAGAAGTTGCAACTCCTACACTCAGGATACAGACAACGCACATATAGCGAGTGGCTAATTACAGTCTACAGAACTCCAGGAAACAGCTAGCTCCTCTCTACACAAAGGATAGAGAACTCCTGGAAACCGCGCCGCTCTACATCCATTTTACAGAAATCCCGAAAGTTGCTTCTGCTACACACACTCAGCATACAAAAAACCCGCATATAGCGAATACCTACTTCTAAGCTACAGAACTCCAGGAAAGAGCTCCTCTCTACACCAAGGACAGAGAACTCCTGGAAACTGCGTCGATCTGCATCCAGGTAACAGAGCTCCCGTAAGCTGCGTCTCCTTCACTCAGGCTTCAGAAATCCCATGCACTGCGTATGCCTATTGCCAGGCTACAGACCTCTTGGAAACCACTGCTCTCAGCACTCAGATACAGAACTCCGGTAAACTGCGTCTCTCTACATGCAGGTTACAGAATTCCCCGTAAGCATCGTGTGCTCCACTCAGGCTGCAGGACTCCTGGAAACTGTGTCTCTCGATATCCGTGGTACAGAACACCCGTAAGCTGGCTATCCTACACTCAGGGTACAGTAAACCCGCGTATTGTGTATGCCTAATTCCAGGATACGGAAGTCCCGTAAACTACCTCTCCCTACACCCAGGACACCTAACTCCGCTAAGCTGTGTCTCTCTACATTCAGGGGGCAGAACTCCTGTAAGCTGCATCTCCTACACACAGGATACAGAAAACCCGCACATTGTGAATGCCTAATTCCAGGCTACAGAACTCCCGTAAACAACGTCTCTCTACTCGCAGGATGCAGAACTCCGCTAAACCGTGTCTCTCTACATCCAGGTTACAGAACTCCCTTAAGCTGCGTCTGCTACACTCAGGCTACGGGAATCCCATATACAGCGTATGCCTACTCCAAGGCTGCCGAACTCTTGTAAACTGCTTCTCTCTACACAAGGATACAGACCTCCGGTAAAATGCTTCTCACTACGTTCAGGTGGCAGAACTACCGTAAGCTGCATCTGCTGCACTCAGGATACAGAAAACCCGCTTATGGCGAAAGCCTACTCCCAGGCTTCAGAACTCCCGTAAACAACTTCTCTCTACGCCCAGGATGCACAACTCCAGTAAACTGCATCTCTGTACGTCTAGGTTACAGAACTCCCGTAAGCTGCGCCTGATACACTCAGGCCATAGGAATCCCGTATACAGCGTATGCCTACTCCCAGGCCGCAGAACCCCGGGAAACAGCTTCTCTGTACATTCAACCTACAGAACTCCTGGACACTGCATCTCTCGACACTTAGGTTACAGACCTCACAGAAGTTGCAACTCCTACACTCAGGATACAGACAACGCACATATAGCGAGTGGCTAATTACAGTCTACAGAACTCCAGGAAACAGCTAGCTCCTCTCTACACAAAGGATAGAGAACTCCTGGAAACCACGCCGCTCTACATCCATTTTACAGAAATCCCGAAAGTTGCTTCTGCTACACACACTCAGCATACAAAAAACCCGCATATAGCGAATACCTACTTCTAAGCTACAGAACTCCAGGAAAGAGCTCCTCTCTACACCAAGGACAGAGAACTCCTGGAAACTGCGTCGATCTGCATCCAGGTAACAGAGCTCCCGTAAGCTGCGTCTCCTTCACTCAGGCTTCAGAAATCCCATGCACTGCGTATGCCTATTGCCAGGCTACAGACCTCTTGGAAACCACTGCTCTCAGCACTCAGATACAGAACTCCGGTAAACTGCGTCTCTCTACATGCAGGTTACAGAATTCCCCGTAAGCATCGTGTGCTCCACTCAGGCTGCAGGACTCCTGGAAACTGTGTCTCTCGATATCCGTGGTACAGAACACCCGTAAGCTGGCTATCCTACACTCAGGGTACAGTAAACCCGCGTATTGTGTATGCCTAATTCCAGGATACGGAAGTCCCGTAAACTACCTCTCCCTACACCCAGGACACCTAACTCCGCTAAGCTGTGTCTCTCTACATTCAGGGGGCAGAACTCCTGTAAGCTGCATCTCCTACACACAGGATACAGAAAACCCGCACATTGTGAATGCCTAATTCCAGGCTACAGAACTCCCGTAAACAACGTCTCTCTACTCGCAGGATGCAGAACTCCGCTAAACCGTGTCTCTCTACATCCAGGTTACAGAACTCCCTTAAGCTGCGTCTGCTACACTCAGGCTACGGGAATCCCATATACAGCGTATGCCTACTCCAAGGCTGCCGAACTCTTGTAAACTGCTTCTCTCTACACAAGGATACAGACCTCCGGTAAAATGCTTCTCACTACGTTCAGGTGGCAGAACTACCGTAAGCTGCATCTGCTGCACTCAGGATACAGAAAACCCGCTTATGGCGAAAGCCTACTCCCAGGCTTCAGAACTCCCGTAAACAACTTCTCTCTACGCCCAGGATGCACAACTCCAGTAAACTGCATCTCTGTACGTCTAGGTTACAGAACTCCCGTAAGCTGCGCCTGATACACTCAGGCCATAGGAATCCCGTATACAGCGTATGCCTACTCCCAGGCCGCAGAACCCCGGGAAACAGCTTCTCTGTACATTCAACCTACAGAACTCCTGGACACTGCATCTCTCGACACTTAGGTTACAGACCTCACAGAAGTTGCAACTCCTACACTCAGGATACAGACAACGCACATATAGCGAGTGGCTAATTACAGTCTACAGAACTCCAGGAAACAGCTAGCTCCTCTCTACACAAAGGATAGAGAACTCCTGGAAACCGCGCCGCTCTACATCCATTTTACAGAAATCCCGAAAGTTGCTTCTGCTACACACACTCAGCATACAAAAAACCCGCATATAGCGAATACCTACTTCTAAGCTACAGAACTCCAGGAAAGAGCTCCTCTCTACACCAAGGACAGAGAACTCCTGGAAACTGCGTCGATCTGCATCCATGTAACAGAGCTCCCGTAAGCTGCGTCTCCTACACTCAGGCTTCAGAAATCCCATGCACTGCGTATGCCTATTGCCAGGCTACAGACCTCTTGGAAACCACTGCTCTCAGCACTCAGATACAGAACTCCGGTAAACTGCGTCTCTCTACATGCAGGTTACAGAATTCCCCGTAAGCATCGTGTGCTCCACTCAGGCTGCAGGACTCCTGGAAACTGTGTCTCTCGATATCCGTGGTACAGAACACCCGTAAGCTGGCTATCCTACACTCAGGGTACAGTAAACCCGCGTATTGTGTATGCCTAATTCCAGGATACGGAAGTCCCGTAAACTGCCTCTCCCTACACCCAGGACACCTAACTCCGCTAAGCTGTGTCTCTCTACATTCAGGGGGCAGAACTCCTGTAAGCTGCATCTCCTACACACAGGATACAGAAAACCCGCACATTGTGAATGCCTAATTCCAGGCTACAGAACTCCCGTAAACAACGTCTCTCTACTCCCAGGATGCAGAACTCCGCTAAACCGCGTCTCTCTACATCCAGGTTACAGAACTCCCTTAAGCTGCGTCTGCTACACTCAGGCTACGGGAATCCCATATACAGCGTATGCCTACTCCAAGGCTGCCGAACTCTTGTAAACTGCTTCTCTCTACACAAGGATACAGACCTCCGGTAAAATGCTTCTCACTACGTTCAGGTGGCAGAACTACCGTAAGCTGCATCTGCTGCACTCAGGATACAGAAAACCCGCTTATGGCGAAAGCCTACTCCCAGGCTTCAGAACTCCCGTAAACAACTTCTCTCTACGCCCAGGATGCACAACTCCAGTAAACTGCATCTCTGTACGTCTAGGTTACAGAACTCCCGTAAGCTGCACCTGATACACTCAGGCCATAGGAATCCCGTATACAGCGTATGCCTACTCCCAGGCCGCAGAACCCCGGGAAACAGCTTCTCTGTACATTCAACCTACAGAACTCCTGGACACTGCATCTCTCGACACTTAGGTTACAGACCTCACAGAAGTTGCAACTCCTACACTCAGGATACAGACAACGCACATATAGCGAGTGGCTAATTACAGTCTACAGAACTCCAGGAAACAGCTAGCTCCTCTCTACACAAAGGATAGAGAACTCCTGGAAACCGCGCCGCTCTACATCCATTTTACAGAAATCCCGAAAGTTGCTTCTGCTACACACACTCAGCATACAAAAAACCCGCATATAGCGAATACCTACTTCTAAGCTACAGAACTCCAGGAAAGAGCTCCTCTCTACACCAAGGACAGAGAACTCCTGGAAACTGCGTCGATCTGCATCCAGGTAACAGAGCTCCCGTAAGCTGCGTCTCCTTCACTCAGGCTTCAGAAATCCCATGCACTGCGTATGCCTATTGCCAGGCTACAGACCTCTTGGAAACCACTGCTCTCAGCACTCAGATACAGAACTCCGGTAAACTGCATCTCTCTACATGCAGGTTACAGAATTCCCCGTAAGCATCGTGTGCTCCACTCAGGCTGCAGGACTCCTGGAAACTGTGTCTCTCGATATCCGTGGTACAGAACACCCGTAAGCTGGCTATCCTACACTCAGGGTACAGTAAACCCGCGTATTGTGTATGCCTAATTCCAGGATACGGAAGTCCCGTAAACTGCCTCTCCCTACACCCAGGACACCTAACTCCGCTAAGCTGTGTCTCTCTACATTCAGGGGGCAGAACTCCTGTAAGCTGCATCTCCTACACACAGGATACAGAAAACCCGCACATTGTGAATGCCTAATTCCAGGCTACAGAACTCCCGTAAACAACGTCTCTCTACTCCCAGGATGCAGAACTCCGCTAAACCGCGTCTCTCTACATCCAGGTTACAGAACTCCCTTAAGCTGCGTCTGCTACACTCAGGCTACGGGAATCCCATATACAGCGTATGCCTACTCCAAGGCTGCCGAACTCTTGTAAACTGCTTCTCTCTACACAAGGATACAGACCTCCGGTAAAATGCTTCTCACTACGTTCAGGTGGCAGAACTACCGTAAGCTGCATCTGCTGCACTCAGGATACAGAAAACCCGCATATGGCGAAAGCCTACTCCCAGGCTTCAGAACTCCCGTAAACAACTTCTCTCTACGCCCAGGATGCACAACTCCAGTAAACTGCATCTCTGTACGTCTAGGTTACAGAACTCCCGTAAGCTGCGCCTGATACACTCAGGCCATAGGAATCCCGTATACAGCGTATGCCTACTCCCAGGCCGCAGAACCCCGGGAAACAGCTTCTCTGTACATTCAACCTACAGAACTCCTGGACACTGCATCTCTCGACACTTAGGTTACAGACCTCACAGAAGTTGCAACTCCTACACTCAGGATACAGACAACGCACATATAGCGAGTGGCTAATTACAGTCTACAGAACTCCAGGAAACAGCTAGCTCCTCTCTACACAAAGGATAGAGAACTCCTGGAAACCGCGCCGCTCTACATCCATTTTACAGAAATCCCGAAAGTTGCTTCTGCTACACACACTCAGCATACAAAAAACCCGCATATAGCGAATACCTACTTCTAAGCTACAGAACTCCAGGAAAGAGCTCCTCTCTACACCAAGGACAGAGAACTCCTGGAAACTGCGTCGATCTGCATCCAGGTAACAGAGCTCGCGTAAGCTGTGTCTCCTACACTCAGGCTTCAGAAATCCCATGCACTGCGTATGCCTATTGCCAGGCTACAGACCTCTTGGAAACCACTGCTCTCAGCACTCAGATACAGAACTCCGGTAAACTGCGTCTCTCTACATGCAGGTTACAGAATTCCCCGTAAGCATCGTGTGCTCCACTCAGGCTGCAGGACTCCTGGAAACTGTGTCTCTCGATATCCGTGGTACAGAACACCCGTAAGCTGGCTATCCTACACTCAGGGTACAGTAAACCCGCGTATTGTGTATGCCTAATTCCAGGATACGGAAGTCCCGTAAACTGCCTCTCCCTACACCCAGGACACCTAACTCCGCTAAGCTGTGTCTCTCTACATTCAGGGGGCAGAACTCCTGTAAGCTGCATCTCCTACACACAGGATACAGAAAACCCGCACATTGTGAATGCCTAATTCCAGGCTACAGAACTCCCGTAAACAACGTCTCTCTACTCCCAGGATGCAGAACTCCGCTAAACCGCGTCTCTCTACATCCAGGTTACAGAACTCCCTTAAGCTGCGTCTGCTACACTCAGGCTACGGGAATCCCATATACAGCGTATGCCTACTCCAAGGCTGCCGAACTCTTGTAAACTGCTTCTCTCTACACAAGGATACAGACCTCCGGTAAAATGCTTCTCACTACGTTCAGGTGGCAGAACTACCGTAAGCTGCATCTGCTGCACTCAGGATACAGAAAACCCGCTTATGGCGAAAGCCTACTCCCAGGCTTCAGAACTCCCGTAAACAACTTCTCTCTACGCCCAGGATGCACAACTCCAGTAAACTGCATCTCTGTACGTCTAGGTTACAGAACTCCCGTAAGCTGCACCTGATACACTCAGGCCATAGGAATCCCGTATACAGCGTATGCCTACTCCCAGGCCGCAGAACCCCGGGAAACAGCTTCTCTGTACATTCAACCTACAGAACTCCTGGACACTGCATCTCTCGACACTTAGGTTACAGACCTCACAGAAGTTGCAACTCCTACACTCAGGATACAGACAACGCACATATAGCGAGTGGCTAATTACAGTCTACAGAACTCCAGGAAACAGCTAGCTCCTCTCTACACAAAGGATAGAGAACTCCTGGAAACCGCGCCGCTCTACATCCATTTTACAGAAATCCCGAAAGTTGCTTCTGCTACACACACTCAGCATACAAAAAACCCGCATATAGCGAATACCTACTTCTAAGCTACAGAACTCCAGGAAAGAGCTCCTCTCTACACCAAGGACAGAGAACTCCTGGAAACTGCGTCGATCTGCATCCAGGTAACAGAGCTCCCGTAAGCTGCGTCTCCTTCACTCAGGCTTCAGAAATCCCATGCACTGCGTATGCCTATTGCCAGGCTACAGACCTCTTGGAAACCACTGCTCTCAGCACTCAGATACAGAACTCCGGTAAACTGCATCTCTCTACATGCAGGTTACAGAATTCCCCGTAAGCATCGTGTGCTCCACTCAGGCTGCAGGACTCCTGGAAACTGTGTCTCTCGATATCCGTGGTACAGAACACCCGTAAGCTGGCTATCCTACACTCAGGGTACAGTAAACCCGCGTATTGTGTATGCCTAATTCCAGGATACGGAAGTCCCGTAAACTGCCTCTCCCTACACCCAGGACACCTAACTCCGCTAAGCTGTGTCTCTCTACATTCAGGGGGCAGAACTCCTGTAAGCTGCATCTCCTACACACAGGATACAGAAAACCCGCACATTGTGAATGCCTAATTCCAGGCTACAGAACTCCCGTAAACAACGTCTCTCTACTCCCAGGATGCAGAACTCCGCTAAACCGCGTCTCTCTACATCCAGGTTACAGAACTCCCTTAAGCTGCGTCTGCTACACTCAGGCTACGGGAATCCCATATACAGCGTATGCCTACTCCAAGGCTGCCGAACTCTTGTAAACTGCTTCTCTCTACACAAGGATACAGACCTCCGGTAAAATGCTTCTCACTACGTTCAGGTGGCAGAACTACCGTAAGCTGCATCTGCTGCACTCAGGATACAGAAAACCCGCATATGGCGAAAGCCTACTCCCAGGCTTCAGAACTCCCGTAAACAACTTCTCTCTACGCCCAGGATGCACAACTCCAGTAAACTGCATCTCTGTACGTCTAGGTTACAGAACTCCCGTAAGCTGCGCCTGATACACTCAGGCCATAGGAATCCCGTATACAGCGTATGCCTACTCCCAGGCCGCAGAACCCCGGGAAACAGCTTCTCTGTACATTCAACCTACAGAACTCCTGGACACTGCATCTCTCGACACTTAGGTTACAGACCTCACAGAAGTTGCAACTCCTACACTCAGGATACAGACAACGCACATATAGCGAGTGGCTAATTACAGTCTACAGAACTCCAGGAAACAGCTAGCTCCTCTCTACACAAAGGATAGAGAACTCCTGGAAACCGCGCCGCTCTACATCCATTTTACAGAAATCCCGAAAGTTGCTTCTGCTACACACACTCAGCATACAAAAAACCCGCATATAGCGAATACCTACTTCTAAGCTACAGAACTCCAGGAAAGAGCTCCTCTCTACACCAAGGACAGAGAACTCCTGGAAACTGCGTCGATCTGCATCCAGGTAACAGAGCTCGCGTAAGCTGTGTCTCCTACACTCAGGCTTCAGAAATCCCATGCACTGCGTATGCCTATTGCCAGGCTACAGACCTCTTGGAAACCACTGCTCTCAGCACTCAGATACAGAACTCCGGTAAACTGCGTCTCTCTACATGCAGGTTACAGAATTCCCCGTAAGCATCGTGTGCTCCACTCAGGCTGCAGGACTCCTGGAAACTGTGTCTCTCGATATCCGTGGTACAGAACACCCGTAAGCTGGCTATCCTACACTCAGGGTACAGTAAACCCGCGTATTGTGTATGCCTAATTCCAGGATACGGAAGTCCCGTAAACTACCTCTCCCTACACCCAGGACACCTAACTCCGCTAAGCTGTGTCTCTCTACATTCAGGGGGCAGAACTCCTGTAAGCTGCATCTCCTACACACAGGATACAGAAAACCCGCACATTGTGAATGCCTAATTCCAGGCTACAGAACTCCCGTAAACAACGTCTCTCTACTCCCAGGATGCAGAACTCCGCTAAACCGCGTCTCTCTACATCCAGGTTACAGAACTCCCTTAAGCTGCGTCTGCTACACTCAGGCTACGGGAATCCCATATACAGCGTATGCCTACTCCAAGGCTGCCGAACTCTTGTAAACTGCTTCTCTCTACACAAGGATACAGACCTCCGGTAAAATGCTTCTCACTACGTTCAGGTGGCAGAACTACCGTAAGCTGCATCTGCTGCACTCAGGATACAGAAAACCCGCTTATGGCGAAAGCCTACTCCCAGGCTTCAGAACTCCCGTAAACAACTTCTCTCTACGCCCAGGATGCACAACTCCAGTAAACTGCATCTCTGTACGTCTAGGTTACAGAACTCCCGTAAGCTGCGCCTGATACACTCAGGCCATAGGAATCCCGTATACAGCGTATGCCTACTCCCAGGCCGCAGAACCCCGGGAAACAGCTTCTCTGTACATTCAACCTACAGAACTCCTGGACACTGCATCTCTCGACACTTAGGTTACAGACCTCACAGAAGTTGCAACTCCTACACTCAGGATACAGACAACGCACATATAGCGAGTGGCTAATTACAGTCTACAGAACTCCAGGAAACAGCTAGCTCCTCTCTACACAAAGGATAGAGAACTCCTGGAAACCGCGCCGCTCTACATCCATTTTACAGAAATCCCGAAAGTTGCTTCTGCTACACACACTCAGCATACAAAAAACCCGCATATAGCGAATACCTACTTCTAAGCTACAGAACTCCAGGAAAGAGCTCCTCTCTACACCAAGGACAGAGAACTCCTGGAAACTGCGTCGATCTGCATCCAGGTAACAGAGCTCCCGTAAGCTGCGTCTCCTTCACTCAGGCTTCAGAAATCCCATGCACTGCGTATGCCTATTGCCAGGCTACAGACCTCTTGGAAACCACTGCTCTCAGCACTCAGATACAGAACTCCGGTAAACTGCGTCTCTCTACATGCAGGTTACAGAATTCCCCGTAAGCATCGTGTGCTCCACTCAGGCTGCAGGACTCCTGGAAACTGTGTCTCTCGATATCCGTGGTACAGAACACCCGTAAGCTGGCTATCCTACACTCAGGGTACAGTAAACCCGCGTATTGTGTATGCCTAATTCCAGGATACGGAAGTCCCGTAAACTACCTCTCCCTACACCCAGGATACCTAACTCCGCTAAGCTGTGTCTCTCTACATTCAGGGGGCAGAACTCCTGTAAGCTGCATCTCCTACACACAGGATACAGAAAACCCGCACATTGTGAATGCCTAATTCCAGGCTACAGAACTCCTGTAAACAACGTCTCTCTACTCCCAGGATGCAGAACTCCACTAAACCGCGTCTCTCTACATCCAGGTTACAGAACTCCCTTAAGCTGCGTCTGCTACACTCAGGCTACGGGAATCCCATATACAGCGTATGCCTACTCCAAGGCTGCCGAACTCTTGTAAACTGCTTCTCTCTACACAAGGATACAGACCTCCGGTAAAATGCTTCTCACTACGTTCAGGTGGCAGAACTACCGTAAGCTGCATCTGCTGCACTCAGGATACAGAAAACCTGCTTATGGCGAAAGCCTACTCCCAGGCTTCAGAACTCCCGTAAACAACTTCTCTCTACGCCCAGGATGCACAACTCCAGTAAACTGCATCTCTGTACGTCTAGGTTACAGAACTCCCGTAAGCTGCGCCTGATACACTCAGGCCATAGGAATCCCCTATACAGCGTATGCCTACTCCCAGGCCGCAGAACCCCGGGAAACAGCTTCTCTGTACATTCAACCTACAGAACTCCTGGACACTGCATCTCTCGACACTTAGGTTACAGACCTCACAGAAGTTGCAACTCCTACACTCAGGATACAGACAACGCACATATAGCGAGTGGCTAATTACAGTCTACAGAACTCCAGGAAACAGCTAGCTCCTCTCTACACAAAGGATAGAGAACTCCTGGAAACCGCGCCGCTCTACATCCATTTTACAGAAATCCCGAAAGTTGCTTCTGCTACACACACTCAGCATACAAAAAACCCGCATATAGCGAATACCTACTTCTAAGCTACAGAACTCCAGGAAAGAGCTCCTCTCTACACCAAGGACAGAGAACTCCTGGAAACTGCGTCGATCTGCATCCAGGTAACAGAGCTCCCGTAAGCTGCGTCTCCTTCACTCAGGCTTCAGAAATCCCATGCACTGCGTATGCCTATTGCCAGGCTACAGACCTCTTGGAAACCACTGCTCTCAGCACTCAGATACAGAACTCCGGTAAACTGCGTCTCTCTACATGCAGGTTACAGAATTCCCCGTAAGCATCGTGTGCTCCACTCAGGCTGCAGGACTCCTGGAAACTGTGTCTCTCGATATCCGTGGTACAGAACACCCGTAAGCTGGCTATCCTACACTCAGGGTACAGTAAACCCGCGTATTGTGTATGCCTAATTCCAGGATACGGAAGTCCCGTAAACTGCCTCTCCCTACACCCAGGACACCTAACTCCGCTAAGCTGTGTCTCTCTACATTCAGGGGGCAGAACTCCTGTAAGCTGCATCTCCTACACACAGGATACAGAAAACCCGCACATTGTGAATGCCTAATTCCAGGCTACAGAACTCCCGTAAACAACGTCTCTCTACTCCCAGGATGCAGAACTCCGCTAAACCGCGTCTCTCTACATCCAGGTTACAGAACTCCCTTAAGCTGCGTCTGCTACACTCAGGCTACGGGAATCCCATATACAGCGTATGCCTACTCCAAGGCTGCCGAACTCTTGTAAACTGCTTCTCTCTACACAAGGATACAGACCTCCGGTAAAATGCTTCTCACTACGTTCAGGTGGCAGAACTACCGTAAGCTGCATCTGCTGCACTCAGGATACAGAAAACCCGCTTATGGCGAAAGCCTACTCCCAGGCTTCAGAACTCCCGTAAACAACTTCTCTCTACGCCCAGGATGCACAACTCCAGTAAACTGCATCTCTGTACGTCTAGGTTACAGAACTCCCGTAAGCTGCGCCTGATACACTCAGGCCATAGGAATCCCGTATACAGCGTATGCCTACTCCCAGGCCGCAGAACCCCGGGAAACAGCTTCTCTGTACATTCAACCTACAGAACTCCTGGACACTGCATCTCTCGACACTTAGGTTACAGACCTCACAGAAGTTGCAACTCCTACACTCAGGATACAGACAACGCACATATAGCGAGTGGCTAATTACAGTCTACAGAACTCCAGGAAACAGCTAGCTCCTCTCTACACAAAGGATAGAGAACTCCTGGAAACCGCGCCGCTCTACATCCATTTTACAGAAATCCCGAAAGTTGCTTCTGCTACACACACTCAGCATACAAAAAACCCGCATATAGCGAATACCTACTTCTAAGCTACAGAACTCCAGGAAAGAGCTCCTCTCTACACCAAGGACAGAGAACTCCTGGAAACTGCGTCGATCTGCATCCAGGTAACAGAGCTCCCGTAAGCTGCGTCTCCTTCACTCAGGCTTCAGAAATCCCATGCACTGCGTATGCCTATTGCCAGGCTACAGACCTCTTGGAAACCACTGCTCTCAGCACTCAGATACAGAACTCCGGTAAACTGCGTCTCTCTACATGCAGGTTACAGAATTCCCCGTAAGCATCGTGTGCTCCACTCAGGCTGCAGGACTCCTGGAAACTGTGTCTCTCGATATCCGTGGTACAGAACACCCGTAAGCTGGCTATCCTACACTCAGGGTACAGTAAACCCGCGTATTGTGTATGCCTAATTCCAGGATACGGAAGTCCCGTAAACTGCCTCTCCCTACACCCAGGACACCTAACTCCGCTAAGCTGTGTCTCTCTACATTCAGGGGGCAGAACTCCTGTAAGCTGCATCTCCTACACACAGGATACAGAAAACCCGCACATTGTGAATGCCTAATTCCAGGCTACAGAACTCCCGTAAACAACGTCTCTCTACTCCCAGGATGCAGAACTCCGCTAAACCGCGTCTCTCTACATCCAGGTTACAGAACTCCCTTAAGCTGCATCTGCTACACTCAGGCTACGGGAATCCCATATACAGCGTATGCCTACTCCAAGGCTGCCGAACTCTTGTAAACTGCTTCTCTCTACACAAGGATACAGACCTCCGGTAAAATGCTTCTCACTACGTTCAGGTGGCAGAACTACCGTAAGCTGCATCTGCTGCACTCAGGATACAGAAAACCCGCTTATGGCGAAAGCCTACTCCCAGGCTTCAGAACTCCCGTAAACAACTTCTCTCTACGCCCAGGATGCACAACTCCAGTAAACTGCATCTCTGTACGTCTAGGTTACAGAACTCCCGTAAGCTGCGCCTGATACACTCAGGCCATAGGAATCCCCTATACAGCGTATGCCTACTCCCAGGCCGCAGAACCCCGGGAAACAGCTTCTCTGTACATTCAACCTACAGAACTCCTGGACACTGCATCTCTCGACACTTAGGTTACAGACCTCACAGAAGTTGCAACTCCTACACTCAGGATACAGACAACGCACATATAGCGAGTGGCTAATTACAGTCTACAGAACTCCAGGAAACAGCTAGCTCCTCTCTACACAAAGGATAGAGAACTCCTGGAAACCGCGCCGCTCTACATCCATTTTACAGAAATCCCGAAAGTTGCTTCTGCTACACACACTCAGCATACAAAAAACCCGCATATAGCGAATACCTACTTCTAAGCTACAGAACTCCAGGAAAGAGCTCCTCTCTACACCAAGGACAGAGAACTCCTGGAAACTGCGTCGATCTGCATCCAGGTAACAGAGCTCCCGTAAGCTGCGTCTCCTTCACTCAGGCTTCAGAAATCCCATGCACTGCGTATGCCTATTGCCAGGCTACAGACCTCTTGGAAACCACTGCTCTCAGCACTCAGATACAGAACTCTGGTAAACTGCGTCTCTCTACATGCAGGTTACAGAATTCCCCGTAAGCATCGTGTGCTCCACTCAGGCTGCAGGACTCCTGGAAACTGTGTCTCTCGATATCCGTGGTACAGAACACCCGTAAGCTGGCTATCCTACACTCAGGGTACAGTAAACCCGCGTATTGTGTATGCCTAATTCCAGGATACGGAAGTCCCGTAAACTGCCTCTCCCTACACCCAGGACACCTAACTCCGCTAAGCTGTGTCTCTCTACATTCAGGGGGCAGAACTCCTGTAAGCTGCATCTCCTACACACAGGATACAGAAAACCCGCACATTGTGAATGCCTAATTCCAGGCTACAGAACTCCTGTAAACAACGTCTCTCTACTCCCAGGATGCAGAACTCCACTACACCGCGTCTCTCTACATCCAGGTTACAGAACTCCCTTAAGCTGCGTCTGCTACACTCAGGCAACGGGAATCCCATATACAGCGTATGCCTACTCCAAGGCTGCCGAACTCTTGTAAACTGCTTCTCTCTACACAAGGATACAGACCTCCGGTAAAATGCTTCTCACTACGTTCAGGTGGCAGAACTACCGTAAGCTGCATCTGCTGCACTCAGGATACAGAAAACCTGCTTATGGCGAAAGCCTACTCCCAGGCTTCAGAACTCCCGTAAACAACTTCTCTCTACGCCCAGGATGCACAACTCCAGTAAACTGCATCTCTGTACGTCTCGGTTACAGAACTCCTGTAAGCTGCGCCTGATACACTCAGGCCATAGGAATCCCCTATACAGCGTATGCCTACTCCCAGGCCGCAGAACCCTGGGAAACAGCTTCTCTGTACATTCAACCTACAGAACTCCTGGACACTGCATCTCTCGACACTTAGGTTACAGACCTCACAGAAGTTGCAACTCCTACACTCAGGATACAGACAACGCACATATAGCGAGTGGCTAATTACAGTCTACAGAACTCCAGGAAACAGCTAGCTCCTCTCTACACAAAGGATAGAGAACTCCTGGAAACCGCGCCGCTCTACATCCATTTTACAGAAATCCCGAAAGTTGCTTCTGCTACACACACTCAGCATACAAAAAACCCGCATATAGCGAATACCTACTTCTAAGCTACAGAACTCCAGGAAAGAGCTCCTCTCTACACCAAGGACAGAGAACTCCTGGAAACTGCGTCGATCTGCATCCAGGTAACAGAGCTCCCGTAAGCTGCGTCTCCTTCACTCAGGCTTCAGAAATCCCATGCACTGCGTATGCCTATTGCCAGGCTACAGACCTCTTGGAAACCACTGCTCTCAGCACTCAGATACAGAACTCCGGTAAACTGCGTCTCTCTACATGCAGGTTACAGAATTCCCCGTAAGCATCGTGTGCTCCACTCAGGCTGCAGGACTCCTGGAAACTGTGTCTCTCGATATCCGTGGTACAGAACACCCGTAAGCTGGCTATCCTACACTCAGGGTACAGTAAACCCGCGTATTGTGTATGCCTAATTCCAGGATACGGAAGTCCCGTAAACTGCCTCTCCCTACACCCAGGACACCTAACTCCGCTAAGCTGTGTCTCTCTACATTCAGGGGGCAGAACTCCTGTAAGCTGCATCTCCTACACACAGGATACAGAAAACCCGCACATTGTGAATGCCTAATTCCAGGCTACAGAACTCCCGTAAACAACGTCTCTCTACTCCCAGGATGCAGAACTCCGCTAAACCGCGTCTCTCTACATCCAGGTTACAGAACTCCCTTAAGCTGCATCTGCTACACTCAGGCTACGGGAATCCCATATACAGCGTATGCCTACTCCAAGGCTGCCGAACTCTTGTAAACTGCTTCTCTCTACACAAGGATACAGACCTCCGGTAAAATGCTTCTCACTACGTTCAGGTGGCAGAACTACCGTAAGCTGCATCTGCTGCACTCAGGATACAGAAAACCCGCTTATGGCGAAAGCCTACTCCCAGGCTTCAGAACTCCCGTAAACAACTTCTCTCTACGCCCAGGATGCACAACTCCAGTAAACTGCATCTCTGTACGTCTAGGTTACAGAACTCCCGTAAGCTGCGCCTGATACACTCAGGCCATAGGAATCCCGTATACAGCGTATGCCTACTCCCAGGCCGCAGAACCCCGGGAAACAGCTTCTCTGTACATTCAACCTACAGAACTCCTGGACACTGCATCTCTCGACACTTAGGTTACAGACCTCACAGAAGTTGCAACTCCTACACTCAGGATACAGACAACGCACATATAGCGAGTGGCTAATTACAGTCTACAGAACTCCAGGAAACAGCTAGCTCCTCTCTACACAAAGGATAGAGAACTCCTGGAAACCGCGCCGCTCTACATCCATTTTACAGAAATCCCGAAAGTTGCTTCTGCTACACACACTCAGCATACAAAAAACCCGCATATAGCGAATACCTACTTCTAAGCTACAGAACTCCAGGAAAGAGCTCCTCTCTACACCAAGGACAGAGAACTCCTGGAAACTGCGTCGATCTGCATCCAGGTAACAGAGCTCCCGTAAGCTGCGTCTCCTTCACTCAGGCTTCAGAAATCCCATGCACTGCGTATGCCTATTGCCAGGCTACAGACCTCTTGGAAACCACTGCTCTCAGCACTCAGATACAGAACTCCGGTAAACTGCGTCTCTCTACATGCAGGTTACAGAATTCCCCGTAAGCATCGTGTGCTCCACTCAGGCTGCAGGACTCCTGGAAACTGTGTCTCTCGATATCCGTGGTACAGAACACCCGTAAGCTGGCTATCCTACACTCAGGGTACAGTAAACCCGCGTATTGTGTATGCCTAATTCCAGGATACGGAAGTCCCGTAAACTGCCTCTCCCTACACCCAGGACACCTAACTCCGCTAAGCTGTGTCTCTCTACATTCAGGGGGCAGAACTCCTGTAAGCTGCATCTCCTACACACAGGATACAGAAAACCCGCACATTGTGAATGCCTAATTCCAGGCTACAGAACTCCCGTAAACAACGTCTCTCTACTCCCAGGATGCAGAACTCCGCTAAACCGCGTCTCTCTACATCCAGGTTACAGAACTCCCTTAAGCTGCATCTGCTACACTCAGGCTACGGGAATCCCATATACAGCGTATGCCTACTCCAAGGCTGCCGAACTCTTGTAAACTGCTTCTCTCTACACAAGGATACAGACCTCCGGTAAAATGCTTCTCACTACGTTCAGGTGGCAGAACTACCGTAAGCTGCATCTGCTGCACTCAGGATACAGAAAACCCGCTTATGGCGAAAGCCTACTCCCAGGCTTCAGAACTCCCGTAAACAACTTCTCTCTACGCCCAGGATGCACAACTCCAGTAAACTGCATCTCTGTACGTCTAGGTTACAGAACTCCCGTAAGCTGCGCCTGATACACTCAGGCCATAGGAATCCCGTATACAGCGTATGCCTACTCCCAGGCCGCAGAACCCCGGGAAACAGCTTCTCTGTACATTCAACCTACAGAACTCCTGGACACTGCATCTCTCGACACTTAGGTTACAGACCTCACAGAAGTTGCAACTCCTACACTCAGGATACAGACAACGCACATATAGCGAGTGGCTAATTACAGTCTACAGAACTCCAGGAAACAGCTAGCTCCTCTCTACACAAAGGATAGAGAACTCCTGGAAACCGCGCCGCTCTACATCCATTTTACAGAAATCCCGAAAGTTGCTTCTGCTACACACACTCAGCATACAAAAAACCCGCATATAGCGAATACCTACTTCTAAGCTACAGAACTCCAGGAAAGAGCTCCTCTCTACACCAAGGACAGAGAACTCCTGGAAACTGCGTCGATCTGCATCCAGGTAACAGAGCTCCCGTAAGCTGCGTCTCCTTCACTCAGGCTTCAGAAATCCCATGCACTGCGTATGCCTATTGCCAGGCTACAGACCTCTTGGAAACCACTGCTCTCAGCACTCAGATACAGAACTCTGGTAAACTGCGTCTCTCTACATGCAGGTTACAGAATTCCCCGTAAGCATCGTGTGCTCCACTCAGGCTGCAGGACTCCTGGAAACTGTGTCTCTCGATATCCGTGGTACAGAACACCCGTAAGCTGGCTATCCTACACTCAGGGTACAGTAAACCCGCGTATTGTGTATGCCTAATTCCAGGATACGGAAGTCCCGTAAACTGCCTCTCCCTACACCCAGGACACCTAACTCCGCTAAGCTGTGTCTCTCTACATTCAGGGGGCAGAACTCCTGTAAGCTGCATCTCCTACACACAGGATACAGAAAACCCGCACATTGTGAATGCCTAATTCCAGGCTACAGAACTCCTGTAAACAACGTCTCTCTACTCCCAGGATGCAGAACTCCACTACACCGCGTCTCTCTACATCCAGGTTACAGAACTCCCTTAAGCTGCGTCTGCTACACTCAGGCTACGGGAATCCCATATACAGCGTATGCCTACTCCAAGGCTGCCGAACTCTTGTAAACTGCTTCTCTCTACACAAGGATACAGACCTCCGGTAAAATGCTTCTCACTACGTTCAGGTGGCAGAACTACCGTAAGCTGCATCTGCTGCACTCAGGATACAGAAAACCTGCTTATGGCGAAAGCCTACTCCCAGGCTTCAGAACTCCCGTAAACAACTTCTCTCTACGCCCAGGATGCACAACTCCAGTAAACTGCATCTCTGTACGTCTCGGTTACAGAACTCCTGTAAGCTGCGCCTGATACACTCAGGCCATAGGAATCCCCTATACAGCGTATGCCTACTCCCAGGCCGCAGAACCCCGGGAAACAGCTTCTCTGTACATTCAACCTACAGAACTCCTGGACACTGCATCTCTCGACACTTAGGTTACAGACCTCACAGAAGTTGCAACTCCTACACTCAGGATACAGACAACGCACATATAGCGAGTGGCTAATTACAGTCTACAGAACTCCAGGAAACAGCTAGCTCCTCTCTACACAAAGGATAGAGAACTCCTGGAAACCGCGCCGCTCTACATCCATTTTACAGAAATCCCGAAAGTTACTTCTGCTACACACACTCAGCATACAAAAAACCCGCATATAGCGAATACCTACTTCTAAGCTACAGAACTCCAGGAAAGAGCTCCTCTCTACACCAAGGACAGAGAACTCCTGGAAACTGCGTCGATCTGCATCCAGATAACAGAGCTCCCGTAAGCTGCGTCTCCTTCACTCAGGCTTCAGAAATCCCATGCACTGCGTATGCCTATTGCCAGGCTACAGACCTCTTGGAAACCACTGCTCTCAGCACTCAGATACAGAACTCTGGTAAACTGCGTCTCTCTACATGCAGGTTACAGAATTCCCCGTAAGCATCGTGTGCTCCACTCAGGCTGCAGGACTCCTGGAAACTGTGTCTCTCGATATCCGTGGTACAGAACACCCGTAAGCTGGCTATCCTACACTCAGGGTACAGTAAACCCGCGTATTGTGTATGCCTAATTCCAGGATACGGAAGTCCCGTAAACTGCCTCTCCCTACACCCAGGACACCTAACTCCGCTAAGCTGTGTCTCTCTACATTCAGGGGGCAGAACTCCTGTAAGCTGCATCTCCTACACACAGGATACAGAAAACCCGCACATTGTGAATGCCTAATTCCAGGCTACAGAACTCCTGTAAACAACGTCTCTCTACTCCCAGGATGCAGAACTCCACTACACCGCGTCTCTCTACATCCAGGTTACAGAACTCCCTTAAGCTGCGTCTGCTACACTCAGGCTACGGGAATCCCATATACAGCGTATGCCTACTCCAAGGCTGCCGAACTCGTAAACTGCTTCTCTCTACACAAGGATACAGACCTCCGGTAAAATGCTTCTCACTACGTTCAGGTGGCAGAACTACCGTAAGCTGCATCTGCTGCACTCAGGATACAGAAAACCTGCTTATGGCGAAAGCCTACTCCCAGGCTTCAGAACTCCCGTAAACAACTTCTCTCTACGCCCAGGATGCACAACTCCAGTAAACTGCATCTCTGTACGTCTCGGTTACAGAACTCCTGTAAGCTGCGCCTGATACACTCAGGCCATAGGAATCCCCTATACAGCGTATGCCTACTCCCAGGCCGCAGAACCCCGGAAACAGCTTCTCTGTACATTCAACCTACAGAACTCCTGGACACTGCATCTCTCGACACTTAGGTTACAGACCTCACAGAAGTTGCAACTCCTACACTCAGGATACAGACAACGCACATATAGCGAGTGGCTAATTACAGTCTACAGAACTCAGAAACAGCTAGCTCCTCTCTACACAAAGGATAGAGAACTCCTGGAAACCGCGCCGCTCTACATCCATTTTACAGAAATCCCGAAAGTTGCTTCTGCTACACACACTCAGCATACAAAAAACCCGCATATAGCGAATACCTACTTCTAAGCTACAGAACTCCAGGAAAGAGCTCCTCTCTACACCAAGGACAGAGAACTCCTGGAAACTGCGTCGATCTGCATCCAGGTAACAGAGCTCCCGTAAGCTGCGTCTCCTTCACTCAGGCTTCAGAAATCCCATGCACTGCGTATGCCTATTGCCAGGCTACAGACCTCTTGGAAACCACTGCTCTCAGCACTCAGATACAGAACTCCGGTAAACTGCGTCTCTCTACATGCAGGTTACAGAATTCCCCGTAAGCATCGTGTGCTCCACTCAGGCTGCAGGACTCCTGGAAACTGTGTCTCTCGATATCCGTGGTACAGAACACCCGTAAGCTGGCTATCCTACACTCAGGGTACAGTAAACCGCGTATTGTGTATGCCTAATTCCAGGATACGGAAGTCCGTAAACTACCTCTCCCTACACCCAGGACACCTAACTCCACTAAGCTGTGTCTCTCTACATTCAGGGGCAGAACTCCTGTAAGCTGCATCTCCTACACACAGGATACAGAAACCCGCACATTGTGAATGCCTAATTCCAGGCTACAGAACTCCCGTAAACAACGTCTCTCTACTCCCAGGATGCAGAACTCCGCTAAACCGCGTCTCTCTACATCCAGGTTACAGAACTCCCTTAAGCTGCGTCTGCTACACTCAGGCTACGGGAATCCCATATACAGCGTATGCCTACTCCAAGGCTGCCGAACTCTTGTAAACTGCTTCTCTCTACACAAGGATACAGACCTCCGGTAAAATGCTTCTCACTACGTTCAGGTGGCAGAACTACCGTAAGCTGCATCTGCTGCACTCAGGATACAGAAAACCCGCTTATGGCGAAAGCCTACTCCCAGGCTTCAGAACTCCCGTAAACAACTTCTCTCTACGCCCAGGATGCACAACTCCAGTAAACTGCATCTCTGTACGTCTAGGTTACAGAACTCCCGTAAGCTGCGCCTGATACACTCAGGCCATAGGAATCCCCTATACAGCGTATGCCTACTCCCAGGCCGCAGAACCCCGGGAAACAGCTTCTCTGTACATTCAACCTACAGAACTCCTGGACACTGCATCTCTCGACACTTAGGTTACAGACCTCACAGAAGTTGCAACTCCTACACTCAGGATACAGACAACGCACATATAGCGAGTGGCTAATTACAGTCTACAGAACTCCAGGAAACAGCTAGCTCCTCTCTACACAAAGGATAGAGAACTCCTGGAAACCGCGCCGCTCTACATCCATTTTACAGAAATCCCGAAAGTTGCTTCTGCTACACACACTCAGCATACAAAAAACCCGCATATAGCGAATACCTACTTCTAAGCTACAGAACTCCAGGAAAGAGCTCCTCTCTACACCAAGGACAGAGAACTCCTGGAAACTGCGTCGATCTGCATCCAGGTAACAGAGCTCCCGTAAGCTGCGTCTCCTTCACTCAGGCTTCAGAAATCCCATGCACTGCGTATGCCTATTGCCAGGCTACAGACCTCTTGGAAACCACTGCTCTCAGCACTCAGATACAGAACTCCGGTAAACTGCATCTCTCTACATGCAGGTTACAGAATTCCCCGTAAGCATCGTGTGCTCCACTCAGGCTGCAGGACTCCTGGAAACTGTGTCTCTCGATATCCGTGGTACAGAACACCCGTAAGCTGGCTATCCTACACTCAGGGTACAGTAAACCCGCGTATTGTGTATGCCTAATTCCAGGATACGGAAGTCCCGTAAACTGCCTCTCCCTACACCCAGGACACCTAACTCCGCTAAGCTGTGTCTCTCTACATTCAGGGGGCAGAACTCCTGTAAGCTGCATCTCCTACACACAGGATACAGAAAACCCGCACATTGTGAATGCCTAATTCCAGGCTACAGAACTCCTGTAAACAACGTCTCTCTACTCCCAGGATGCAGAACTCCACTACACCGCGTCTCTCTACATCCAGGTTACAGAACTCCCTTAAGCTGCGTCTGCTACACTCAGGCTACGGGAATCCCATATACAGCGTATGCCTACTCCAAGGCTGCCGAACTCTTGTAAACTGCTTCTCTCTACACAAGGATACAGACCTCCGGTAAAATGCTTCTCACTACGTTCAGGTGGCAGAACTACCGTAAGCTGCATCTGCTGCACTCAGGATACAGAAAACCTGCTTATGGCGAAAGCCTACTCCCAGGCTTCAGAACTCCCGTAAACAACTTCTCTCTACGCCCAGGATGCACAACTCCAGTAAACTGCATCTCTGTACGTCTCGGTTACAGAACTCCTGTAAGCTGCGCCTGATACACTCAGGCCATAGGAATCCCCTATACAGCGTATGCCTACTCCCAGGCCGCAGAACCCGGGGAAACAGCTTCTCTGTACATTCAACCTACAGAACTCCTGGACACTGCATCTCTCGACACTTAGGTTACAGACCTCACAGAAGTTGCAACTCCTACACTCAGGATACAGACAACGCACATATAGCGAGTGGCTAATTACAGTCTACAGAACTCCAGGAAACAGCTAGCTCCTCTCTACACAAAGGATAGAGAACTCCTGGAAACCGCGCCGCTCTACATCCATTTTACAGAAATCCCGAAAGTTGCTTCTGCTACACACACTCAGCATACAAAAAACCGCATATAGCGAATACCTACTTCTAAGCTACAGAACTCCAGGAAAGAGCTCCTCTCTACACCAAGGACAGAGAACTCCTGGAAACTGCGTCGATCTGCATCAGGTAACAGAGCTCCCGTAAGCTGCGTCTCCTTCACTCAGGCTTCAGAAATCCCATGCACTGCGTATGCCTATTGCCAGGCTACAGACCTCTTGGAAACCACTGCTCTCAGCACTCAGATACAGAACTCCGGTAAACTGCGTCTCTCTACATGCAGGTTACAGAATTCCCCGTAAGCATCGTGTGCTCCACTCAGGCTGCAGGACTCCTGGAAACTGTGTCTCTCGATATCCGTGGTACAGAACACCCGTAAGCTGGCTATCCTACACTCAGGGTACAGTAAACCCGCGTATTGTGTATGCCTAATTCCAGGATACGGAAGTCCCGTAAACTACCTCTCCCTACACCCAGGACACCTAACTCCACTAAGCTGTGTCTCTCTACATTCAGGGGGCAGAACTCCTGTAAGCTGCATCTCCTACACACAGGATACAGAAAACCCGCACATTGTGAATGCCTAATTCCAGGCTACAGAACTCCCGTAAACAACGTCTCTCTACTCCCAGGATGCAGAACTCCGCTAAACCGCGTCTCTCTACATCCAGGTTACAGAACTCCCTTAAGCTGCGTCTGCTACACTCAGGCTACGGGAATCCCATATACAGCGTATGCCTACTCCAAGGCTGCCGAACTCTTGTAAACTGCTTCTCTCTACACAAGGATACAGACCTCCGGTAAAATGCTTCTCACTACGTTCAGGTGGCAGAACTACCGTAAGCTGCATCTGCTGCACTCAGGATACAGAAAACCCGCTTATGGCGAAAGCCTACTCCCAGGCTTCAGAACTCCCGTAAACAACTTCTCTCTACGCCCAGGATGCACAACTCCAGTAAACTGCATCTCTGTACGTCTAGGTTACAGAACTCCCGTAAGCTGCGCCTGATACACTCAGGCCATAGGAATCCCCTATACAGCGTATGCCTACTCCCAGGCCGCAGAACCCCGGGAAACAGCTTCTCTGTACATTCAACCTACAGAACTCCTGGACACTGCATCTCTCGACACTTAGGTTACAGACCTCACAGAAGTTGCAACTCCTACACTCAGGATACAGACAACGCACATATAGCGAGTGGCTAATTACAGTCTACAGAACTCCAGGAAACAGCTAGCTCCTCTCTACACAAAGGATAGAGAACTCCTGGAAACCGCGCCGCTCTACATCCATTTTACAGAAATCCCGAAAGTTGCTTCTGCTACACACACTCAGCATACAAAAAACCCGCATATAGCGAATACCTACTTCTAAGCTACAGAACTCCAGGAAAGAGCTCCTCTCTACACCAAGGACAGAGAACTCCTGGAAACTGCGTCGATCTGCATCCAGGTAACAGAGCTCCCGTAAGCTGCGTCTCCTACACTCAGGCTTCAGAAATCCCATGCACTGCGTATGCCTATTGCCAGGCTACAGACCTCTTGGAAACCACTGCTCTCAGCACTCAGATACAGAACTCCGGTAAACTGCGTCTCTCTACATGCAGGTTACAGAATTCCCCGTAAGCATCGTGTGCTCCACTCAGGCTGCAGGACTACTGGAAACTGTGTCTCTCGATATCCGTGGTACAGAACACCCGTAAGCTGGCTATCCTACACTCAGGGTACAGTAAACCCGCGTATTGTGTATGCCTAATTCCAGGATACGGAAGTCCCGTAAACTGCCTCTCCCTACACCCAGGACACCTAACTCCGCTAAGCTGTGTCTCTCTACATTCAGGGGGCAGAACTCCTGTAAGCTGCATCTCCTACACACAGGATACAGAAAACCCGCACATTGTGAATGCCTAATTCCAGGCTACAGAACTCCCGTAAACAACGTCTCTCTACTCCCAGGATGCAGAACTCCGCTAAACCGCGTCTCTCTACATCCAGGTTACAGAACTCCCTTAAGCTGCGTCTGCTACACTCAGGCTACGGGAATCCCATATACAGCGTATGCCTACTCCAAGGCTGCCGAACTCTTGTAAACTGCTTCTCTCTACACAAGGATACAGACCTCCGGTAAAATGCTTCTCACTACGTTCAGGTGGCAGAACTACCGTAAGCTGCATCTGCTGCACTCAGGATACAGAAAACCCGCTTATGGCGAAAGCCTACTCCCAGGCTTCAGAACTCCCGTAAACAACTTCTCTCTACGCCCAGGATGCACAACTCCAGTAAACTGCATCTCTGTACGTCTAGGTTACAGAACTCCCGTAAGCCCCGCCTGATACACTCAGGCCATAGGAATCCCGTATACAGCGTATGCCTACTCCCAGGCCGCAGAACCCCGGGAAACAGCTTCTCTGTACATTCAACCTACAGAACTCCTGGACACTGCATCTCTCGACACTTAGGTTACAGACCTCACAGAAGTTGCAACTCCTACACTCAGGATACAGACAACGCACATATAGCGAGTGGCTAATTACAGTCTACAGAACTCCAGGAAACAGCTAGCTCCTCTCTACACAAAGGATAGAGAACTCCTGGAAACCGCGCCGCTCTACATCCATTTTACAGAAATCCCGAAAGTTGCTTCTGCTACACACACTCAGCATACAAAAAACCCGCATATAGCGAATACCTACTTCTAAGCTACAGAACTCCAGGAAAGAGCTCCTCTCTACACCAAGGACAGAGAACTCCTGGAAACTGCGTCGATCTGCATCCAGGTAACAGAGCTCCCGTAAGCTGCGTCTCCTTCACTCAGGCTTCAGAAATCCCATGCACTGCGTATGCCTATTGCCAGGCTACAGACCTCTTGGAAACCACTGCTCTCAGCACTCAGATACAGAACTCCGGTAAACTGCGTCTCTCTACATGCAGGTTACAGAATTCCCCGTAAGCATCGTGTGCTCCACTCAGGCTGCAGGACTCCTGGAAACTGTGTCTCTCGATATCCGTGGTACAGAACACCCGTAAGCTGGCTATCCTACACTCAGGGTACAGTAAACCCGCGTATTGTGTATGCCTAATTCCAGGATACGGAAGTCCCGTAAACTGCCTCTCCCTACACCCAGGACACCTAACTCCGCTAAGCTGTGTCTCTCTACATTCAGGGGGCAGAACTCCTGTAAGCTGCATCTCCTACACACAGGATACAGAAAACCCGCACATTGTGAATGCCTAATTCCAGGCTACAGAACTCCCGTAAACAACGTCTCTCTACTCCCAGGATGCAGAACTCCGCTAAACCGCGTCTCTCTACATCCAGGTTACAGAACTCCCTTAAGCTGCGTCTGCTACACTCAGGCTACGGGAATCCCATATACAGCGTATGCCTACTCCAAGGCTGCCGAACTCTTGTAAACTGCTTCTCTCTACACAAGGATACAGACCTCCGGTAAAATGCTTCTCACTACGTTCAGGTGGCAGAACTACCGTAAGCTGCATCTGCTGCACTCAGGATACAGAAAACCCGCTTATGGCGAAAGCCTACTCCCAGGCTTCAGAACTCCCGTAAACAACTTCTCTCTACGCCCAGGATGCACAACTCCAGTAAACTGCATCTCTGTACGTCTAGGTTACAGAACTCCCGTAAGCTGCGCCTGATACACTCAGGCCATAGGAATCCCGTATACAGCGTATGCCTACTCCCAGGCCGCAGAACCCCGGGAAACAGCTTCTCTGTACATTCAACCTACAGAACTCCTGGACACTGCATCTCTCGACACTTAGGTTACAGACCTCACAGAAGTTGCAACTCCTACACTCAGGATACAGACAACGCACATATAGCGAGTGGCTAATTACAGTCTACAGAACTCCAGGAAACAGCTAGCTCCTCTCTACACAAAGGATAGAGAACTCCTGGAAACCGCGCCGCTCTACATCCATTTTACAGAAATCCCGAAAGTTGCTTCTGCTACACACACTCAGCATACAAAAAACCCGCATATAGCGAATACCTACTTCTAAGCTACAGAACTCCAGGAAAGAGCTCCTCTCTACACCAAGGACAGAGAACTCCTGGAAACTGCGTCGATCTGCATCCAGGTAACAGAGCTCCCGTAAGCTGTGTCTCCTACACTCAGGCTTCAGAAATCCCATGCACTGCGTATGCCTATTGCCAGGCTACAGACCTCTTGGAAACCACTGCTCTCAGCACTCAGATACAGAACTCCGGTAAACTGCGTCTCTCTACATGCAGGTTACAGAATTCCCCGTAAGCATCGTGTGCTCCACTCAGGCTGCAGGACTCCTGGAAACTGTGTCTCTCGATATCCGTGGTACAGAACACCCGTAAGCTGGCTATCCTACACTCAGGGTACAGTAAACCCGCGTATTGTGTATGCCTAATTCCAGGATACGGAAGTCCCGTAAACTGCCTCTCCCTACACCCAGGACACCTAACTCCGCTAAGCTGTGTCTCTCTACATTCAGGGGGCAGAACTCCTGTAAGCTGCATCTCCTACACACAGGATACAGAAAACCCGCACATTGTGAATGCCTAATTCCAGGCTACAGAACTCCCGTAAACAACGTCTCTCTACTCCCAGGATGCAGAACTCCGCTAAACCGCGTCTCTCTACATCCAGGTTACAGAACTCCCTTAAGCTGCGTCTGCTACACTCAGGCTACGGGAATCCCATATACAGCGTATGCCTACTCCAAGGCTGCCGAACTCTTGTAAACTGCTTCTCTCTACACAAGGATACAGACCTCCGGTAAAATGCTTCTCACTACGTTCAGGTGGCAGAACTACCGTAAGCTGCATCTGCTGCACTCAGGATACAGAAAACCCGCTTATGGCGAAAGCCTACTCCCAGGCTTCAGAACTCCCGTAAACAACTTCTCTCTACGCCCAGGATGCACAACTCCAGTAAACTGCATCTCTGTACGTCTAGGTTACAGAACTCCCGTAAGCTGCGCCTGATACACTCAGGCCATAGGAATCCCGTATACAGCGTATGCCTACTCCCAGGCCGCAGAACCCCGGGAAACAGCTTCTCTGTACATTCAACCTACAGAACTCCTGGACACTGCATCTCTCGACACTTAGGTTACAGACCTCACAGAAGTTGCAACTCCTACACTCAGGATACAGACAACGCACATATAGCGAGTGGCTAATTACAGTCTACAGAACTCCAGGAAACAGCTAGCTCCTCTCTACACAAAGGATAGAGAACTCCTGGAAACCGCGCCGCTCTACATCCATTTTACAGAAATCCCGAAAGTTGCTTCTGCTACACACACTCAGCATACAAAAAACCCGCATATAGCGAATACCTACTTCTAAGCTACAGAACTCCAGGAAAGAGCTCCTCTCTACACCAAGGACAGAGAACTCCTGGAAACTGCGTCGATCTGCATCCAGGTAACAGAGCTCCCGTAAGCTGCGTCTCCTTCACTCAGGCTTCAGAAATCCCATGCACTGCGTATGCCTATTGCCAGGCTACAGACCTCTTGGAAACCACTGCTCTCAGCACTCAGATACAGAACTCCGGGTAAACTGCGTCTCTCTACATGCAGGTTACAGAATTCCCCGTAAGCATCGTGTGCTCCACTCAGGCTGCAGGACTCCTGGAAACTGTGTCTCTCGATATCCGTGGTACAGAACACCCGTAGCTGGCTATCCTACACTCAGGGTACAGTAAACCCGCGTATTGTGTATGCCTAATTCCAGGATACGGAAGTCCCGTAAACTGCCTCTCCCTACACCCAGGACACCTAACTCCGCTAAGCTGTGTCTCTCTACATTCAGGGGCAGAACTCCTGTAAGCTGCATCTCCTACACACAGGATACAGAAAACCCGCACATTGTGAATGCCTAATTCCAGGCTACAGAACTCCCGTAACAACGTCTCTCTACTCCCAGGATGCAGAACTCCGCTAAACCGCGTCTCTCTACATCCAGGTTACAGAACTCCCTTAAGCTGCGTCTGCTACACTCAGGCTACGGGAATCCCATATACAGCGTATGCCTACTCCAAGGCTGCCGAACTCTTGTAACTGCTTCTCTCTACACAAGGATACAGACCTCCGGTAAAATGCTTCTCACTACGTTCAGGTGGCAGAACTACCGTAAGCTGCATCTGCTGCACTCAGGATACAGAAAACCCGCTTATGGCGAAAGCCTACTCCCAGGCTTCAGAACTCCCGTAAACAACTTCTCTCTACGCCCAGGATGCACAACTCCAGTAAACTGCATCTCTGTACGTCTAGGTTACAGAACTCCGTAAGCCGCGCCTGATACACTCAGGCCATAGGAATCCCCTATACAGCGTATGCCTACTCCCAGGCCGCAGAACCCCGGGAAACAGCTTCTCTGTACATTCAACCTACAGAACTGCTGGACACTGCATCTCTCGACACTTAGGTTACAGACCTCACAGAAGTTGCAACTCCTACACTCAGGATACAGACAACCGCAATATAGCGAGTGGCTAATTACAGTCTACAGAACTCCAGGAAACAGCTAGCTCCTCTCTACACAAAGATAGAGAACTCCTGGGAAACCGCGCCGCTCTACATCCATTTCACAGAAATCCCGAAAGTTGCTTCTGCTACACACACTCAGCATACAAAAAAACCCGCATATAGCGAATACCTACTTCTAAGCTACAGAACTCCAGGAAAGAGCTCCTCTCTACACCAAGGACAGAGAACTCCTGGAAACTGCGTCGATCTGCATCCAGGTAACAGAGCTCCGTAAGCTGCGTCTCCTTCACTCAGGCTTCAGAAATCCCATGCACTGCGTATGCCTATTGCCAGGCTACAGACCTCTTGGAAACCACTGCTCTCAGCACTCAGATACAGAACTCCAGTAAACTGCGTCTCTCTACATGCAGGTTACAGAATTCCCCGTAAGCATCGTGTGCTCCACTCAGGCTGCAGGACTCCTGGAAACTGTGTCTCTCGATATCCGTGGTACAGAACACCCGTAAGCTGGCTATCCTACACTCAGGGTAGCAGTAAACCCGCGTATTGTGTATGCCTAATTCCAGGATACGGAAGTCCCGGTAAACTGCCTCTCCCTACACCCAGGACACCTAACTCCGCTAAGCTGTGTCTCTCTACATTCAGGGGGCAGAACTCCTGTAAGCTGCATCTCCTACACACAGGATACAGAAAACCCGCACATTGTGAATGCCTAATTCCAGGCTACAGAACTCCCGTAAACACGTCTCTCTACTCCAGGATGCAGAACTCCGCTAAACCGCGTCTCTCTACATCCAGGTTACAGAACTCCCTTAAGCTGCGCTGCTACACTCAGGCTACGGGAATCCCATATACAGCGTATGCCTACTCCAAGGCTGCCGAACTCTTGTAAACTGCTTCTCTCTACACAAGGATACAGACCTCCTGGTAAAATGCTTCTCACTACGTTCAGGTGGCAGAACTACGTAAGCTGCATCTGCTCCACTCAGGATACAGAAAACCCGCTTATGGCGAAAGCCTACTCCCAGGCTTCAGAACTCCGTAAACAACTTCTCTCTACACACAGGATGCACACTCCAGTAAACTGCATCTCTGTACGTCTAGGTTACAGAACTCCCGTAAGCCCCGCCTGATACACTCAGGCCATAGGAATCCCCTATAAGCGTATGCCTACTCCCAGGCCGCAGAACCCCGGGAAACAGCTTCTCTGTACATTCAACCTACAGAACTCCTGGACACTGCATCTCTCGACACTTAGGTTACAGACCTCACAGAAGTTGCAACTCCTACACTCAGGATACAGACAACGCACATATAGCGAGTGGCTAATTACAGTCTACAGAACTCCAGGAAACAGCTAGCTCCTCTCTACACAAAGGATAGAGAACTCCTGGAAACCGCGCCGCTCTACATCCATTTTACAGAAATCCCGAAAGTTGCTTCTGCTACACACACTCAGCATACAAAAAACCCGCATATAGCGAATACCTACTTCTAAGCTACAGAACTCCAGGAAAGAGCTCCTCTCTACACCAAGGACAGAGAACTCCTGGAAACTGCGTCGATCTGCATCCAGGTAACAGAGCTCGCGTAAGCTGTGTCTCCTACACTCAGGCTTCAGAAATCCCATGCACTGCGTATGCCTATTGCCAGGCTACAGACCTCTTGGAAACCACTGCTCTCAGCACTCAGATACAGAACTCCGGTAAACTGCGTCTCTCTACATGCAGGTTACAGAATTCCCCGTAAGCATCGTGTGCTCCACTCAGGCTGCAGGACTCCTGGAAACTGTGTCTCTTGATATCCGTGGTACAGAACACCGTAAGCTGGCTATCCTACACTCAGGGTACAGTAAACCCGCGTATTGTGTATGCCTAATTCCAGGATACGGAAGTCCCGTAAACTGCCTCTCCCTACACCCAGGACACCTAACTCCGCTAAGCTGTGTCTCTCTACATTCAGGGGGCAGAACTCCTGTAAGCTGCATCTCCTACACACAGGATACAGAAAACCCGCACATTGTGAATGCCTAATTCCAGGCTACAGAACTCCCGTAAACAACGTCTCTCTACTCCCAGGATGCAGAACTCCGCTAAACCGCGTCTCTCTACATCCAGGTTACAGAACTCCCTTAAGCTGCGTCTGCTACACTCAGGCTACGGAATCCCATATACAGCGTATGCCTACTCCAAGGCTGCCGAACTCTTGTAAACTGCTTCTCTCTACACAAGGATACAGACCTCCGGTAAAATGCTTCTCACTACGTTCAGGTGGCAGAACTACCGTAAGCTGCATCTGCTGCACTCAGGATACAGAAAACCCGCTTATGGCGAAAGCCTACTCCCAGGCTTCAGAACTCCCGTAAACAACTTCTCTCTACGCCCAGGATGCACAACTCCAGTAAACTGCATCTCTGTACGTCTAGGTTACAGAACTCCCGTAAGCTGCGCCTGATACACTCAGGCCATAGGAATCCCGTATACAGCGTATGCCTACTCCCAGGCCGCAGAACCCCGGGAAACAGCTTCTCTGTACATTCAACCTACAGAACTCCTGGACACTGCATCTCTCGACACTTAGGTTACAGACCTCACAGAAGTTGCAACTCCTACACTCAGGATACAGACAACGCACATATAGCGAGTGGCTAATTACAGTCTACAGAACTCCAGGAAACAGCTAGCTCCTCTCTACACCAAAGGATAGAGAACTCCTGGAAACCGCGCCGCTCTACATCCATTTTACAGAAATCCCGAAGTTGCTTCTGCTACACACACTCAGCATACAAAAAACCCGCATATAGCGAATACCTACTTCTAAGCTACAGAACTCCAGGAAAGAGCTCCTCTCTACACCAAGGACAGAGAACTCCTGGAAACTGCGTCGATCTGCATCCAGGTAACAGAGCTCCCGTAAGCTGCGTCTCCTTCACTCAGGCTTCAGAAATCCCATGCACTGCGTATGCCTATTGCCAGGCTACAGACCTCTTGGAAACCACTGCTCTCAGCACTCAGATACAGAACTCGGTAAACTGCGTCTCTCTACATGCAGGTTACAGAATTCCCTGTAAGCATCGTGTGCTCCACTCAGGCTGCAGGACTCCTGGAAACTGTGTCTCTCGATATCCGTGGTACAGAACACCCGTAAGCTGGCTATCCTACACTCAGGGTACAGTAAACCCGCGTATTGTGTATGCCTAATTCCAGGATACGGAAGTCCCGTAAACTGCCTCTCCCTACACCCAGGACACCTAACTCCGCTAAGCTGTGTCTCTCTACATTCAGGGGGCAGAACTCCTGTAAGCTGCATCTCCTACACACAGGATACAGAAAACCCGCACATTGTGAATGCCTAATTCCAGGCTACAGAACTCCCGTAAACAACGTCTCTCTACTCCCAGGATGCAGAACTCCGCTAAACCGCGTCTCTCTACATCCAGGTTACAGAACTCCCTTAAGCTGCGTCTGCTACACTCAGGCTACGGGAATCCCATATACAGCGTATGCCTACTCCAAGGCTGCCGAACTCTTGTAAACTGCTTCTCTCTACACAAGGATACAGACCTCCGGTAAAATGCTTCTCACTACGTTCAGGTGGCAGAACTACCGTAAGCTGCATCTGCTGCACTCAGGATACAGAAAACCCGCTTATGGCGAAAGCCTACTCCCAGGCTTCAGAACTCCCGTAAACAACTTCTCTCTACGCCCAGGATGCACAACTCCAGTAAACTGCATCTCTGTACGTCTAGGTTACAAGGAAACTCCCGTAAGCTGCGCCTGATACACTCAGGCCATAGGAATCCCGTATACAGCGTATGCCTACTCCCAGGCCGCAGAACCCCGGGAAACAGCTTCTCTGTACATTCAACCTACAGAACTCCTGGACACTGCATCTCTCGACACTTAGGTTACAGACCTCACAGAAGTTGCAACTCCTACACTCAGGATACAGACAACGCACATATAGCGAGTGGCTAATTACAGTCTACAGAACTCCAGGAAACAGCTAGCTCCTCTCTACACAAAGGATAGAGAACTCCTGGAAACCGCGCCGCTCTACATCCATTTTACAGAAATCCCGAAAGTTGCTTCTGCTACACACACTCAGCATACAAAAAACCCGCATATAGCGAATACCTACTTCTAAGCTACAGAACTCCAGGAAAGAGCTCCTCTCTACACCAAGGACAGAGAACTCCTGGAAACTGCGTCGATCTGCATCCAGGTAACAGAGCTCCCGTAAGCTGCGTCTCCTTCACTCAGGCTTCAGAAATCCCATGCACTGCGTATGCCTATTGCCAGGCTACAGACCTCTTGGAAACCACTGCTCTCAGCACTCAGATACAGAACTCCGGTAAACTGCGTCTCTCTACATGCAGGTTACAGAATTCCCCGTAAGCATCGTGTGCTCCACTCAGGCTGCAGGACTCCTGGAAACTGTGTCTCTCGATATCCGTGGTACAGAACACCCGTAAGCTGGCTATCCTACACTCAGGGTACAGTAAACCCGCGTATTGTGTATGCCTAATTCATTCCAGGATACAGAAGTCCCGTAAACTGCTTCTCCCTGCACCCAGGATACCTAACTCCGCTAAGCTGTGTCTCTTTACATTCAGGGGGCAGAACTCCTGTAAGCTGCATCTCCTACACACAGGATACAGAAAACCCGCATATTGTGAATGCCTAATTCCAGGCTACAGAACTCCCGTAAACAACGTCTCTCTACTCCCAGGATGCAGAACTCCGCTAAACCGCGTCTCTCTACATCCAGCTTACAGAACTCCCTTAAGCTGCGTCTGCTACACTCAGGCTACGGGAATCCCATATACAGCGTATGCCTACTCCAAGGCTGCCGAACTCTTGTAAACTGCTTCTCTCTACACAAGGATACAGACCTCCGGTAAAATGCTTCTCACTACGTTCAGGTGGCAGAACTACCGTAAGCTGCATCTGCTGCACTCAGGATACAGAAAACCCGCATATGGCGAAAGCCTACTCCCAGGCTTCAGAACTCCCGTAAACAACTTCTCTCTACGCCCAGGATGCACAACTCCAGTAAACTGCATCTCTGTACGTCTAGGTTACAGAACTCCCGTAAGCTGCGTCTGATACACTCAGGCCATAGGAATCCCGTATACCGCGTATGCCTACTCCCAGGCCGCAGAACTCCGGGAAACAGCTTCTCTGTACATTCAACCTACAGAACTCCTGGACACTGCATCTCTCGACACTTAGGTTACAGACCTCACAGAAGTTGCAACTCCTACACTCAGGATACAGACAACGCACATATAGCGAGTGGCTAATTACAGTCTCCAGAACTCCAGGAAACAGCTAGCTCCTCTCTACACAAAGGATAGAGAACTCCTGGAAACCGCACCGCTCTACATCCATTTTACAGAAATCCCGAAAGTTGCGTCTGCTCCACACACTCAGCATACAAAAAACCCGCATATAGCGAATACCTACTTCTAAGCTACAGAACTCCAGGAAAGCGCTCCTCTCTACACCAAGGACAGAGAACTCCTGGAAACTGCGTCGATCTGCATCCAGGTAACAGAGCTCCCGTAAGCTGCGTCTCCTACACTCAGGCTTCAGAAATCCCATGCACTGCGTATGCCTATTGCCAGGCTACAGACCTCTTGGAAACCACTGCTCTCAGCACTCAGATACAGAACTCCGGTAAACTGCGTCTCTCTACATGCAGGTTACAGAATTCCCCGGAAGCATCGTGTGCTCCACTCAGGCTGCAGGACTCCTGGAAACTGTGTCTCTCGATATCCGTGGTACAGAACACCCGTAAGCTGGCTATCCTACACTCAGGGTACAGTAAACCCGCGTATTGTGTATGCCTAATTCCAGGATACAGAAGTCCCGTAAACTGCTTCTCCCTACACCCAGGATACCTAACTCCGCTAAGCTGTGTCTCTCTACATTCAGGGGGCAGAACTCCTGTAAGCTGCATCTCCTACACACAGGATACAGAAAACCCGCATATTGTGAATGCCTAATTCCAGGCTACAGAACTCCCGTAAACAACGTCTCTCTACTCCCAGGATGCAGAACTCCGCTAAACCGCGTCTCTCTACATCCAGCTTACAGAACTCCCTTAAGCTGCGTCTGCTACACTCAGGCTACGGGAATCCCATATACAGCGTATGCCTACTCCAAGGCTGCCGAACTCTTGTAAACTGCTTCTCTCTACACAAGGATACAGACCTCCGGTAAAATGCTTCTCACTACGTTCAGGTGGCAGAACTACCGTAAGCTGCATCTGCTGCACTCAGGATACAGAAAACCCGCATATGCCGAAAGCCTACTCCCAGGCTTCAGAACTCCCGTAAACAACTTCTCTCTACGCCCAGGATGCACAACTCCAGTAAACTGCATCTCTGTACGTCTAGGTTACAGAACTCCCGTAAGCTGCGTCTGATACACTCAGGCCATAGGAATCCCGTATACAGCGTATGCCTACTCCCAGGCCGCAGAACTCCGGGAAACAGCTTCTCTGTACATTCAACCTACAGAACTCCTGGACACTGCATCTCTCGACACTTAGGTTACAGACCTCACAGAAGTTGCAACTCCTACACTCAGGATACAGACAACGCACATATAGCGAGTGGCTAATTACAGTCTCCAGAACTCCAGGAAACAGCTAGCTCCTCTCTACACAAAGGATAGAGAACTCCTGGAAACCGCGCCGCTCTACATCCATTTTACAGAAATCCCGAAAGTTGCGTCTGTTCCACACACTCAGCATACAAAAAACCCGCATATAGCGAATACCTACTTCTAAGCTACAGAACTCCAGGAAAGCGCTCCTCTCTACACCAAGGACAGAGAACTCCTGGAAACTGCGTCGATCTGCATCCAGGTAACAGAGCTCCCATAAGCTGCGTCTCCTACACTCAGGCTTCAGAAATCCCATGCACTGCGTATGCCTATTGCCAGGCTACAGACCTCTTGGAAACCACTGCTCTCAGCACTCAGATACAGAACTCCGGTAAACTGCGTCTCTCTACATGCAGGTTACAGAATTCCCCGGAAGCATCGTGTGCTCCACTCAGGCTGCAGGACTCCTGGAAACTGTGTCTCTCGATATCCGTGGTACAGAACACCCGTAAGCTGGCTATCCTACACTCAGGGTACAGTAAACCCGCGTATTGTGTATGCCTAATTCCAGGATACGGAAGTCCCGTAAACTGCTTCTCCCTGCACCCAGGATACCTAACTCCGCTAAGCTGTGTCTCTCTACATTCAGGGGGCAGAACTCCTGTAAGCTGCATCTCCTACACACAGGATACAGAAAACCCGCATATTGTGAATGCCTAATTCCAGGCTACAGAACTCCCGTAAACAACGTCTCTCTACTCCCAGGATGCAGAACTCCGCTAAACCGCGTCTCTCTACATCCAGCTTACAGAACTCCCTTAAGCTGCGTCTGCTACACTCAGGCTACGGGAATCCCATATACAGCGTATGCCTACTCCAAGGCTGCCGAACTCTTGTAAACTGCTTCTCTCTACACAAGGATACAGACCTCCGGTAAAATGCTTCTCACTACGTTCAGGTGGCAGAACTACCGTAAGCTGCATCTGCTGCACTCAGGATACAGAAAACCCGCATATGGCGAAAGCCTACTCCCAGGCTTCAGAACTCCCGTAAACAACTTCTCTCTACGCCCAGGATGCACAACTCCAGTAAACTGCATCTCTGTACGTCTAGGTTACAGAACTCCCGTAAGCTGCGTCTGATACACTCAGGCCATAGGAATCCCGTATACCGCGTATGCCTACTCCCAGGCCGCAGAACTCCGGGAAACAGCTTCTCTGTACATTCAACCTACAGAACTCCTGGACACTGCATCTCTCGACACTTAGGTTACAGACCTCACAGAAGTTGCAACTCCTACACTCAGGATACAGACAACGCACATATAGCGAGTGGCTAATTACAGTCTCCAGAACTCCAGGAAACAGCTAGCTCCTCTCTACACAAAGGATAGAGAACTCCTGGAAACCGCACCGCTCTACATCCATTTTACAGAAATCCCGAAAGTTGCGTCTGCTCCACACACTCAGCATACAAAAAACCCGCATATAGCGAATACCTACTTCTAAGCTACAGAACTCCAGGAAAGCGCTCCTCTCTACACCAAGGACAGAGAACTCCTGGAAACTGCGTCGATCTGCATCCAGGTAACAGAGCTCCCGTAAGCTGCGTCTCCTACACTCAGGCTTCAGAAATCCCATGCACTGCGTATGCCTATTGCCAGGCTACAGACCTCTTGGAAACCACTGCTCTCAGCACTCAGATACAGAACTCCGGTAAACTGCGTCTCTCTACATGCAGGTTACAGAATTCCCCGGAAGCATCGTGTGCTCCACTCAGGCTGCAGGACTCCTGGAAACTGTGTCTCTCGATATCCGTGGTACAGAACACCCGTAAGCTGGCTATCCTACACTCAGGGTACAGTAAACCCGCGTATTGTGTATGCCTAATTCCAGGATACAGAAGTCCCGTAAACTGCTTCTCCCTACACCCAGGATACCTAACTCCGCTAAGCTGTGTCTCTCTACATTCAGGGGGCAGAACTCCTGTAAGCTGCATCTCCTACACACAGGATACAGAAAACCCGCATATTGTGAATGCCTAATTCCAGGCTACAGAACTCCCGTAAACAACGTCTCTCTACTCCCAGGATGCAGAACTCCGCTAAACCGCGTCTCTCTACATCCAGCTTACAGAACTCCCTTAAGCTGCGTCTGCTACACTCAGGCTACGGGAATCCCATATACAGCGTATGCCTACTCCAAGGCTGCCGAACTCTTGTAAACTGCTTCTCTCTACACAAGGATACAGACCTCCGGTAAAATGCTTCTCACTACGTTCAGGTGGCAGAACTACCGTAAGCTGCATCTGCTGCACTCAGGATACAGAAAACCCGCATATGCCGAAAGCCTACTCCCAGGCTTCAGAACTCCCGTAAACAACTTCTCTCTACGCCCAGGATGCACAACTCCAGTAAACTGCATCTCTGTACGTCTAGGTTACAGAACTCCCGTAAGCTGCGTCTGATACACTCAGGCCATAGGAATCCCGTATACAGCGTATGCCTACTCCCAGGCCGCAGAACTCCGGGAAACAGCTTCTCTGTACATTCAACCTACAGAACTCCTGGACACTGCATCTCTCGACACTTAGGTTACAGACCTCACAGAAGTTGCAACTCCTACACTCAGGATACAGACAACGCACATATAGCGAGTGGCTAATTACAGTCTCCAGAACTCCAGGAAACAGCTAGCTCCTCTCTACACAAAGGATAGAGAACTCCTGGAAACCGCGCCGCTCTACATCCATTTTACAGAAATCCCGAAAGTTGCGTCTGTTCCACACACTCAGCATACAAAAAACCCGCATATAGCGAATACCTACTTCTAAGCTACAGAACTCCAGGAAAGCGCTCCTCTCTACACCAAGGACAGAGAACTCCTGGAAACTGCGTCGATCTGCATCCAGGTAACAGAGCTCCCATAAGCTGCGTCTCCTACACTCAGGCTTCAGAAATCCCATGCACTGCGTATGCCTATTGCCAGGCTACAGACCTCTTGGAAACCACTGCTCTCAGCACTCAGATACAGAACTCCGGTAAACTGCGTCTCTCTACATGCAGGTTACAGAATTCCCCGGAAGCATCGTGTGCTCCACTCAGGCTGCAGGACTCCTGGAAACTGTGTCTCTCGATATCCGTGGTACAGAACACCCGTAAGCTGGCTATCCTACACTCAGGGTACAGTAAACCCGCGTATTGTGTATGCCTAATTCCAGGATACGGAAGTCCCGTAAACTGCTTCTCCCTGCACCCAGGATACCTAACTCCGCTAAGCTGTGTCTCTCTACATTCAGGGGGCAGAACTCCTGTAAGCTGCATCTCCTACACACAGGATACAGAAAACCCGCATATTGTGAATGCCTAATTCCAGGCTACAGAACTCCCGTAAACAACGTCTCTCTACTCCCAGGATGCAGAACTCCGCTAAACCGCGTCTCTCTACATCCAGCTTACAGAACTCCCTTAAGCTGCGTCTGCTACACTCAGGCTACGGGAATCCCATATACAGCGTATGCCTACTCCAAGGCTGCCGAACTCTTGTAAACTGCTTCTCTCTACACAAGGATACAGACCTCCGGTAAAATGCTTCTCACTACGTTCAGGTGGCAGAACTACCGTAAGCTGCATCTGCTGCACTCAGGATACAGAAAACCCGCATATGGCGAAAGCCTACTCCCAGGCTTCAGAACTCCCGTAAACAACTTCTCTCTACGCCCAGGATGCACAACTCCAGTAAACTGCATCTCTGTACGTCTAGGTTACAGAACTCCCGTAAGCTGCGTCTGATACACTCAGGCCATAGGAATCCCGTATACAGCGTATGCCTACTCCCAGGCCGCAGAACTCCGGGAAACAGCTTCTCTGTACATTCAACCTACAGAACTCCTGGACACTGCATCTCTCGACACTTAGGTTACAGACCTCACAGAAGTTGCAACTCCTACACTCAGGATACAGACAACGCACATATAGCGAGTGGCTAATTACAGTCTCCAGAACTCCAGGAAACAGCTAGCTCCTCTCTACACAAAGGACAGAGAACTCCTGGAAACCGCGCCGCTCTACATCCATTTTACAGAAATCCCGAAAGTTGCGTCTGCTCCACACACTCAGCATACAAAAAACCCGCATATAGCGAATACCTACTTCTAAGCTACAGAACTCCAGGAAAGCGCTCCTCTCTACACCAAGGACAGAGAACTCCTGGAAACTGCGTCGATCTGCATCCAGGTAACAGAGCTCCCGTAAGCTGCGTCTCCTACACTCAGGCTTCAGAAATCCCATGCACTGCGTATGCCTATTGCCAGGCTACAGACCTCTTGGAAACCACTGCTCTCAGCACTCAGATACAGAACTCCGGTAAACTGCGTCTCTCTACATGCAGGTTACAGAATTCCTCGGAAGCATCGTGTGCTCCACTCAGGCTGCAGGACTCCTGGAAACTGTGTCTCTCGATATCCGTGGTACAGAACACCCGTAAGCTGGCTATTCTACACTCAGGGTACAATAAACCCGCGTATTGTGTATGCCTAATTCCAGGATACAGAAGTCCCGTAAACTGCTTCTCCCTGCACCCAGGATACCTAACTCCGCTAAGCTGTGTCTCTCTACATTCAGGGGGCAGAACTCCTGTAAGCTGCATCTCCTACACACAGGATACAGAAAACCCGCATATTGTGAATGCCTAATTCCAGGCTACAGAACTCCCGTAAACAACGTCTCTCTACTCCCAGGATGCAGAACTCCGCTAAACCGCGTCTCTCTACATCCAGCTTACAGAACTCCCTTAAGCTGCGTCTGCTACACTCAGGCTACGGGAATCCCATATACAGCGTATGCCTACTCCAAGGCTGCCGAACTCTTGTAAACTGCTTCTCTCTACACAAGGATACAGACCTCCGGTAAAATGCTTCTCACTACGTTCAGGTGGCAGAACTACCGTAAGCTGCATCTGCTGCACTCAGGATACAGAAAACCCGCATATGGCGAAAGCCTACTCCCAGGCTTCAGAACTCCCGTAAACAACTTCTCTCTACGCCCAGGATGCACAACTCCAGTAAACTGCATCTCTGTACGTCTAGGTTACAGAACTCCCGTAAGCTGCGTCTGATACACTCAGGCCATAGGAATCCCGTATACAGCGTATGCCTACTCCCAGGCCGCAGAACTCCAGGAAACAGCTTCTCTGTACATTCAACCTACAGAACTCCTGGACACTGCATCTCTCGACACTTAGGTTACAGACCTCACAGAAGTTGCAACTCCTACACTCAGGATACAGACAACGCACATATAGCGAGTGGCTAATTACAGTCTACAGAACTCCAGGAAACAGCTAGCTCCTCTCTACACAAAGGATAGAGAACTCCTGGAAACCGCGCCGCTCTACATCCATTTTACAGAAATCCCGAAAGTTGCGTCTGCTCCACACACTCAGCATACAAAAAACCCGCATATAGCGAATACCTACTTCTAAGCTACAGAACTCCAGGAAAGCGCTCCTCTCTACAACAAGGACAGAGAACTCCTGGAAATTGCGTCGATCTGCATCCAGGTAACAGAGCTCCCATAAGCTGCGTCTCCTACACTCAGGCTTCAGAAATCCCATGCACTGCGTATGCCTATTGCCAGGCTACAGACCTCTTGGAAACCACTGCTCTCAGCACTCAGATACAGAACTCCGGTAAACTGCGTCTCTCTACATGCATGTTACAGAATTCCCCGGAAGCATCGTGTGCTCCACTCAGGCTGCAGGACTCCTGGAAACTGTGTCTCTCGATATCCGTGGTACAGAACACCCGTAAGCTGGCTATCCTACACTCAGGGTACAGTAAACCCGCGTATTGTGTATGCCTAATTCCAGGATACAGAAGTCCCGTAAACTGCTTCTCCCTGCACCCAGGATACCTAACTCCGCTAAGCTGTGTCTCTCTACATTCAGGGGGCAGAACTCCTGTAAGCTGCATCTCCTACACACAGGATACAGAAAACCCGCATATTGTGAATGCCTAATTCCAGGCTACAGAACTCCCGTAAACAACGTCTCTCTACTCCCAGGATGCAGAACTCCGCTAAACCGCGTCTCTCTACATCCAGGTTACAGAACTCCCTTAAGCTGCGTCTGCTACACTCAGGCTACGGGAATCCCATATACAGCGTATGCCTACTCCAAGGCTGCCGAACTCTTGTAAACTGCTTCTCTCTACACAAGGATACAGACCTCCGGTAAAATGCTTCTCACTACGTTCAGGTGGCAGAACTACTGTAAGCTGCATCTGCTTCACTCAGGATACAGAAAACCCGCATATGGCGAAAGCCTACTCCCAGGCTTCAGAACTCCCGTAAACAACTTCTCTCTACGCCCAGGATGCACAACTCCAATAAACTGCATCTCTGTACGTCTAGGTTACAGAACTCCCGTAAGCTGCGTCTGATACACTCAGGCCATAGGAATCCCGTATACAGCGTATGCCTACTCCCAGGCCGCAGAACTCCGGGAAACAGCTTCTCTGTACATTCAACCTACAGAACTCCTGGACACTGCATCTCTCGACACTTAGGTTACAGACCTCACAGAAGTTGCAACTCCTACACTCAGGATACAGACAACGCACATATAGCGAGTGGCTAATTACAGTCTCCAGAACTCCAGGAAACAGCTAGCTCCTCTCTACACAAAGGATAGAGAACTCCTGGAAACCGCACCGCTCTACATCCATTTTACAGAAATCCCGAAAGTTGCGTCTGCTCCACACACTCAGCATACAAAAAACCCGCATATAGCGAATACCTACTTCTAAGCTACAGAACTCCAGGAAAGCGCTCCTCTCTACACCAAGGACAGAGAACTCCTGGAAACTGCGTCGATCTGCATCCAGGTAACAGAGCTCCCGTAAGCTGCGTCTCCTACACTCAGGCTTCAGAAATCCCATGCACTGCGTATGCCTATTGCCAGGCTACAGACCTCTTGGAAACCACTGCTCTCAGCACTCAGATACAGAACTCCGGTAAACTGCGTCTCTCTACATGCAGGTTACAGAATTCCCCGGAAGCATCGTGTGCTCCACTCAGGCTGCAGGACTCCTGGAAACTGTGTCTCTCGATATCCGTGGTACAGAACACCCGTAAGCTGGCTATCCTACACTCAGGGTACAGTAAACCCGCGTATTGTGTATGCCTAATTCCAGGATACAGAAGTCCCGTAAACTGCTTCTCCCTACACCCAGGATACCTAACTCCGCTAAGCTGTGTCTCTCTACATTCAGGGGGCAGAACTCCTGTAAGCTGCATCTCCTACACACAGGATACAGAAAACCCGCATATTGTGAATGCCTAATTCCAGGCTACAGAACTCCCGTAAACAACGTCTCTCTACTCCCAGGATGCAGAACTCCGCTAAACCGCGTCTCTCTACATCCAGCTTACAGAACTCCCTTAAGCTGCGTCTGCTACACTCAGGCTACGGGAATCCCATATACAGCGTATGCCTACTCCAAGGCTGCCGAACTCTTGTAAACTGCTTCTCTCTACACAAGGATACAGACCTCCGGTAAAATGCTTCTCACTACGTTCAGGTGGCAGAACTACCGTAAGCTGCATCTGCTGCACTCAGGATACAGAAAACCCGCATATGGCGAAAGCCTACTCCCAGGCTTCAGAACTCCCGTAAACAACTTCTCTCTACGCCCAGGATGCACAACTCCAGTAAACTGCATCTCTGTACGTCTAGGTTACAGAACTCCCGTAAGCTGCGTCTGATACACTCAGGCCATAGGAATCCCGTATACAGCGTATGCCTACTCCCAGGCCGCAGAACTCCGGGAAACAGCTTCTCTGTACATTCAACCTACAGAACTCCTGGACACTGCATCTCTCGACACTTAGGTTACAGACCTCACAGAAGTTGCAACTCCTACACTCAGGATACAGACAACGCACATATAGCGAGTGGCTAATTACAGTCTCCAGAACTCCAGGAAACAGCTAGCTCCTCTCTACACAAAGGACAGAGAACTCCTGGAAACCGCGCCGCTCTACATCCATTTTACAGAAATCCCGAAAGTTGCGTCTGCTCCACACACTCAGCATACAAAAAACCCGCATATAGCGAATACCTACTTCTAAGCTACAGAACTCCAGGAAAGCGCTCCTCTCTACACCAAGGACAGAGAACTCCTGGAAACTGCGTCGATCTGCATCCAGGTAACAGAGCTCCCGTAAGCTGCGTCTCCTACACTCAGGCTTCAGAAATCCCATGCACTGCGTATGCCTATTGCCAGGCTACAGACCTCTTGGAAACCACTGCTCTCAGCACTCAGATACAGAACTCCGGTAAACTGCGTCTCTCTACATGCAGGTTACAGAATTCCCCGGAAGCATCGTGTGCTCCACTCAGGCTGCAGGACTCCTGGAAACTGTGTCTCTCGATATCCGTGGTACAGAACACCCGTAAGCTGGCTATCCTACACTCAGGGTACAGTAAACCCGCGTATTGTGTATGCCTAATTCCAGGATACAGAAGTCCCGTAAACTGCTTCTCCCTACACCCAGGATACCTAACTCCGCTAAGCTGTGTCTCTCTACATTCAGGGGGCAGAACTCCTGTAAGCTGCATCTCCTACACACAGGATACAGAAAACCCGCATATTGTGAATGCCTAATTCCAGGCTACAGAACTCCCGTAAACAACGTCTCTCTACTCCCAGGATGCAGAACTCCGCTAAACCGCGTCTCTCTACATCCAGCTTACAGAACTCCCTTAAGCTGCGTCTGCTACACTCAGGCTACGGGAATCCCATATACAGCGTATGCCTACTCCAAGGCTGCCGAACTCTTGTAAACTGCTTCTCTCTACACAAGGATACAGACCTCCGGTAAAATGCTTCTCACTACGTTCAGGTGGCAGAACTACCGTAAGCTGCATCTGCTGCACTCAGGATACAGAAAACCCGCATATGGCGAAAGCCTACTCCCAGGCTTCAGAACTCCCGTAAACAACTTCTCTCTACGCCCAGGATGCACAACTCCAGTAAACTGCATCTCTGTACGTCTAGGTTACAGAACTCCCGTAAGCTGCGTCTGATACACTCAGGCCATAGGAATCCCGTATACAGCGTATGCCTACTCCCATGCCGCAGAACTCCGGGAAACAGCTTCTCTGTACATTCAACCTACAGAACTCCTGGACACTGCATCTCTCGACACTTAGGTTACAGACCTCACAGAAGTTGCAACTCCTACACTCAGGATACAGACAACGCACATATAGCGAGTGGCTAATTACAGTCTACAGAACTCCAGGAAACAGCTAGCTCCTCTCTACACAAAGGATAGAGAACTCCTGGAAACCGCGCCGCTCTACATCCATTTTACAGAAATCCCGAAAGTTGCGTCTGCTCCACACACTCAGCATACAAAAAACCCGCATATAGCGAATACCTACTTCTAAGCTACAGAACTCCAGGAAAGCGCTCCTCTCTACACCAAGGACAGAGAACTCCTGGAAACTGCGTCGATCTGCATCCAGGTAACAGAGCTCCCGTAAGCTGCGTCTCCTACACTCAGGCTTCAGAAATCCCATGCACTGCGTATGCCTATTGCCAGGCTACAGACCTCTTGGAAACCACTGCTCTCAGCACTCAGATACAGAACTCCAGTAAACTGCGTCTCTCTACATGCAGGTTACAGAATTCCCCGGAAGCATCGTGTGCTCCACTCAGGCTGCAGGACTCCTGGAAACTGTGTCTCTCGATATCCGTGGTACAGAACACCCGTAAGCTGGCTATCCTACACTCAGGGTACAGTAAACCCGCGTATTGTGTATGCCTAATTCCAGGATACAGAAGTCCCGTAAACTGCTTCTCCCTACACCCAGGATACCTAACTCCGCTAAGCTGTGTCTCTCTACATTCAGGGGGCAGAACTCCTGTAAGCTGCATCTCCTACACACAGGATACAGAAAACCCGCATATTGTGAATGCCTAATTCCAGGCTACAGAACTCCCGTAAACAACGTCTCTCTACTCCCAGGATGCAGAACTCCGCTAAACCGCGTCTCTCTACATCCAGCTTACAGAACTCCCTTAAGCTGCGTCTGCTACACTCAGGCTACGGGAATCCCATATACAGCGTATGCCTACTCCAAGGCTGCCGAACTCTTGTAAACTGCTTCTCTCTACACAAGGATACAGACCTCCGGTAAAATGCTTCTCACTACGTTCAGGTGGCAGAACTACCGTAAGCTGCATCTGCTGCACTCAGGATACAGAAAACCCGCATATGGTGAAAGCCTACTCCCAGGCTTCAGAACTCCCGTAAACAACTTCTCTCTACGCCCAGGATGCACAACTCCAGTAAACTGCATCTCTGTACGTCTAAGTTACAGAACTCCCGTAAGCTGCGTCTGATACACTCAGGCCATAGGAATCCCGTATACAGCGTATGCCTACTCCCAGGCCGCAGAACTCCGGGAAACAGCTTCTCTGTACATTCAACCTACAGAACTCCTGGACACTGCATCTCTCGACACTTAGGTTACAGACCTCACAGAAGTTGCAACTCCTACACTCAGGATACAGACAACGCACATATAGCGAGTGGCTAATTACAGTCTCCAGAACTCCAGGAAACAGCTAGCTCCTCTCTACACAAAGGACAGAGAACTCCTGGAAACCGCGCCGCTCTACATCCATTTTACAGAAATCCCGAAAGTTGCGTCTGCTCCACACACTCAGCATACAAAAAACCCGCATATAGCGAATACCTACTTCTAAGCTACAGAACTCCAGGAAAGCGCTCCTCTCTACACCAAGGACAGAGAACTCCTGGAAACTGCGTCGATCTGCATCCAGGTAACAGAGCTCCCATAAGCTGCGTCTCCTACACTCAGGCTTCAGAAATCCCATGCACTGAGTATGCCTATTGCCAGGCTACAGACCTCTTGGAAACCACTGCTCTCAGCACTCAGATACAGAACTCCGGTAAACTGCGTCTCTCTACATGCATGTTACAGAATTCCCCGGAAGCATCGTGTGCTCCACTCAGGCTGCAGGACTCCTGGAAACTGTGTCTCTCGATATCCGTGGTACAGAACACCCGTAAGCTGGCTATCCTACACTCAGGGTACAGTAAACCCGCGTATTGTGTATGCCTAATTCCAGGATACAGAAGTCCCGTAAACTGCTTCTCCCTGCACCCAGGATACCTAACTCCGCTAAGCTGTGTCTCTCTACATTCAGGGGGCAGAACTCCTGTAAGCTGCATCTCCTACACACAGGATACAGAAAACCCGCATATTGTGAATGCCTAATTCCAGGCTACAGAACTCCCGTAAACAACGTCTCTCTACTCCCAGGATGCAGAACTCCGCTAAACCGCGTCTCTCTACATCCAGGTTACAGAACTCCCTTAAGCTGCGTCTGCTACACTCAGGCTACGGGAATCCCATATACAGCGTATGCCTACTCCAAGGCTGCCGAACTCTTGTAAACTGCTTCTCTCTACACAAGGATACAGACCTCCGGTAAAATGCTTCTCACTACGTTCAGGTGGCAGAACTACCGTAAGCTGCATCTGCTGCACTCAGGATACAGAAAACCCGCATATGGTGAAAGCCTACTCCCAGGCTTCAGAACTCCCGTAAACAACTTCTCTCTACGCCCAGGATGCACAACTCCAGTAAACTGCATCTCTGTACGTCTAGGTTACAGAACTCCCGTAAGCTGCGTCTGATACACTCAGGCCATAGGAATCCCGTATACAGCGTATGCCTACTCCCAGGCTGCAGAACTCCGGGAAACAGCTTCTCTGTACATTCAACCTACAGAACTCCTGGACACTGCATCTCTCGACACTTAGGTTACAGACCTCACAGAAGTTGCAACTCCTACACTCAGGATACAGACAACGCACATATAGCGAGTGGCTAATTACAGTCTCCAGAACTCCAGGAAACAGCTAGCTCCTCTCTACACAAAGGATAGAGAACTCCTGGAAACCGCACCGCTCTACATCCATTTTACAGAAATCCCGAAAGTTGCGTCTGCTCCACACACTCAGCATACAAAAAACCCGCATATCGCGAATACCTACTTCTAAGCTACAGAACTCCAGGAAAGCGCTCCTCTCTACACCAAGGACAGAGAACTCCTGGAAACTGCGTCGATCTGCATCCAGGTAACAGAGCTCCCGTAAGCTGCGTCTCCTACACTCAGGCTTCAGAAATCCCATGCACTGCGTATGCCTATTGCCAGGCTACAGACCTCTTGGAAACCACTGCTCTCAGCACTCAGATACAGAACTCCGGTAAACTGCGTCTCTCTACATGCAGGTTACAGAATTCCCCGGAAGCATCGTGTGCTCCACTCAGGCTGCAGGACTCCTGGAAACTGTGTCTCTCGATATCCGTGGTACAGAACACCCGTAAGCTGGCTATCCTACACTCAGGGTACAGTAAACCCGCGTATTGTGTATGCCTAATTCCAGGATACAGAAGTCCCGTAAACTGCTTCTCCCTACACCCAGGATACCTAACTCCGCTAAGCTGTGTCTCTCTACATTCAGGGGGCAGAACTCCTGTAAGCTGCATCTCCTACACACAGGATACAGAAAACCCGCATATTGTGAATGCCTAATTCCAGGCTACAGAACTCCCGTAAACAACGTCTCTCTACTCCCAGGATGCAGAACTCCGCTAAACCGCGTCTCTCTACATCCAGCTTACAGAACTCCCTTAAGCTGCGTCTGCTACACTCAGGCTACGGGAATCCCATATACAGCGTATGCCTACTCCAAGGCTGCCGAACTCTTGTAAACTGCTTCTCTCTACACAAGGATACAGACCTCCGGTAAAATGCTTCTCACTACGTTCAGGTGGCAGAACTACCGTAAGCTGCATCTGCTGCACTCAGGATACAGAAAACCCGCATATGGTGAAAGCCTACTCCCAGGCTTCAGAACTCCCGTAAACAACTTCTCTCTACGCCCAGGATGCACAACTCCAGTAAACTGCATCTCTGTACGTCTAGGTTACAGAACTCCCGTAAGCTGCGTCTGATACACTCAGGCCATAGGAATCCCGTATACAGCGTATGCCTACTCCCAGGCCGCAGAACTCCGGGAAACAGCTTCTCTGTACATTCAACCTACAGAACTCCTGGACACTGCATCTCTCGACACTTAGGTTACAGACCTCACAGAAGTTGCAACTCCTACACTCAGGATACAGACAACGCACATATAGCGAGTGGCTAATTACAGTCTCCAGAACTCCAGGAAACAGCTAGCTCCTCTCTACACAAAGGACAGAGAACTCCTGGAAACCGCACCGCTCTACATCCATTTTACAGAAATCCCGAAAGTTGCGTCTGCTCCACACACTCAGCATACAAAAAACCCGCATATAGCGAATACCTACTTCTAAGCTACAGAACTCCAGGAAAGCGCTCCTCTCTACACCAAGGACAGAGAACTCCTGGAAACTGCGTCGATCTGCATCCAGGTAACAGAGCTCCCGTAAGCTGCGTCTCCTACACTCAGGCTTCAGAAATCCCATGCACTGCGTATGCCTATTGCCAGGCTACAGACCTCTTGGAAACCACTGCTCTCAGCACTCAGATACAGAACTCCGGTAAACTGCGTCTCTCTACATGCAGGTTACAGAATTCCCCGGAAGCATCGTGTGCTCCACTCAGGCTGCAGGACTCCTGGAAACTGTGTCTCTCGATATCCGTGGTACAGAACACCCGTAAGCTGGCTATCCTACACTCAGGGTACAGTAAACCCGCGTATTGTGTATGCCTAATTCCAGGATACAGAAGTCCCGTAAACTGCTTCTCCCTGCACCCAGGATACCTAACTCCGCTAAGCTGTGTCTCTCTACATTCAGGGGGCAGAACTCCTGTAAGCTGCATCTCCTACACACAGGATACAGAAAACCCGCATATTGTGAATGCCTAATTCCAGGCTACAGAACTCCCGTAAACAACGTCTCTCTACTCCCAGGATGCAGAACTCCGCTAAACCGCGTCTCTCTACATCCAGCTTACAGAACTCCCTTAAGCTGCGTCTGCTACACTCAGGCTACGGGAATCCCATATACAGCGTATGCCTACTCCAAGGCTGCCGAACTCTTGTAAACTGCTTCTCTCTACACAAGGATACAGACCTCCGGTAAAATGCTTCTCACTACGTTCAGGTGGCAGAACTACCGTAAGCTGCATCTGCTGCACTCAGGATACAGAAAACCCGCATATGGCGAAAGCCTACTCCCAGGCTTCAGAACTCCCGTAAACAACTTCTCTCTACGCCCAGGATGCACAACTCCAGTAAACTGCATCTCTGTACGTCTAGGTTACAGAACTCCCGTAAGCTGCGTCTGATACACTCAGGCCATAGGAATCCCTTATACAGCGTATGCCTACTCCCAGGCCGCAGAACTCCGGGAAACAGCTTCTCTGTACATTCAACCTACAGAACTCCTGGACACTGCATCTCTCGACACTTAGGATACAGACCTCACAGAAGTTGCAACTCCTACACTCAGGATACAGACAACGCACATATAGCGAGTGGCTAATTACAGTCTACAGAACTCCAGGAAACAGCTAGCTCCTCTCTACACAAAGGACAGAGAACTCCTGGAAACCGCACCGCTCTACATCCATTTTACAGAAATCCCGAAAGTTGCGTCTGCTCCACACACTCAGCATACAAAAAGCCACATATAGCGAATACCTACTTCTAAGCTACAGAACTCCAGGAAAGCGCTCCTCTCTACACCAAGGACAGAGAACTCCTGGAAACTGCGTCGATCTGCATCCAGGTAACAGAGCTCCCGTAAGCTGCGTCTCCTACACTCAGGCTTCAGAAATCCCATGCACTGCGTATGCCTATTGCCAGGCTACAGACCTCTTGGAAACCACTGCTCTCAGCACTCAGATACAGAACTCCGGTAAACTGCGTCTCTCTACATGCATGTTACAGAATTCCCCGTAAGCATCATGTGCTCCACTCAGGCTGCAGGACTCCTGGAAACTGTGTCTCTCGATATCCGTGGTACAGAACACCCGTAAGCTGGCTATCCTACACTCAGGGTACAGTAAACCCGCGTATTGTGTATGCCTAATTCCAGGATACAGAAGTCCCGTAAACTGCTTCTCCCTGCACCCAGGATACCTAACTCCGCTAAGCTGTGTCTCTCTACATTCAGGGGGCAGAACTCCTGTAAGCTGCATCTCCTACACACAGGATACAGAAAACCCGCATATTGTGAATGCCTAATTCCAGGCTACAGAACTCCCGTAAACAACGTCTCTCTACTCCCAGGATGCAGAACTCCGCTAAACCGCGTCTCTCTACATCCAGCTTACAGAACTCCCTTAAGCTGCGTCTGCTACACTCAGGCTACGGGAATCCCATATACAGCGTATGCCTACTCCAAGGCTGCCGAACTCTTGTAAACTGCTTCTCTCTACACAAGGATACAGACCTCCGGTAAAATGCTTCTCACTACGTTCAGGTGGCAGAACTACCGTAAGCTGCATCTGCTGCACTCAGGATACAGAAAACCCGCATATGGCGAAAGCCTACTCCCAGGCTTCAGAACTCCCGTAAACAACTTCTCTCTACGCCCAGGATGCACAACTCCAGTAAACTGCATCTCTGTACGTCTAGGTTACAGAACTCCCGTAAGCTGCGTCTGATACACTCAGGCCATAGGAATCCCGTATACAGCGTATGCCTACTCCCAGGCCGCAGAACTCCGGGAAACAGCTTCTCTGTACATTCAACTTACAGAACTCCTGGACACTGCATCTCTCGACACTTAGGTTACAGACCTCACAGAAGTTGCAACTCCTACACTCAGGATACAGACAACGCACATATAGCGAGTGGCTAATTACAGTCTACAGAACTCCAGGAAACAGCTAGCTCCTCTCTACACAAAGGACAGAGAACTCCTGGAAACCGCGCCGCTCTACATCCATTTTACAGAAATCCCGAAAGTTGCGTCTGCTCCACACACTCAGCATACAAAAAACCCGCATATAGCGAATACCTACTTCTAAGCTACAGAACTCCAGGAAAGCGCTCCTCTCTACACCAAGGACAGAGAACTCCTGGAAACTGCGTCGATCTGCATCCAGGTAACAGAGCTCCCGTAAGCTGCGTCTCCTACACTCAGGCTTCAGAAATCCCATGCACTGCGTATGCCTATTGCCAGGCTACAGACCTCTTGGAAACCACTGCTCTCAGCACTCAGATACAGAACTCCGGTAAACTGCGTCTCTCTACATGCAGGTTACAGAATTCCCCGGAAGCATCGTGTGCTCCACTCAGGCTGCAGGACTCCTGGAAACTGTGTCTCTCGATATCCGTGGTACAGAACACCCGTAAGCTGGCTATCCTACACTCAGGGTACAGTAAACCCGCGTATTGTGTATGCCTAATTCCAGGATACAGAAGTCCCGTAAACTGCTTCTCCCTACACCCAGGATACCTAACTCCGCTAAGCTGTGTCTCTCTACATTCAGGGGGCAGAACTCCTGTAAGCTGCATCTCCTACACACAGGATACAGAAAACCCGCATATTGTGAATGCCTAATTCCAGGCTACAGAACTCCCGTAAACAACGTCTCTCTACTCCCAGGATGCAGAACTCCGCTAAACCGCGTCTCTCTACATCCAGGTTACAGAACTCCCTTAAGCTGCGTCTGCTACACTCAGGCTACGGGAATCCCATATACAGCGTATGCCTACTCCAAGGCTGCCGAACTCTTGTAAACTGCTTCTCTCTACACAAGGATACAGACCTCCGGTAAAATGCTTCTCACTACGTTCAGGTGGCAGAACTACCGTAAGCTGCATCTGCTGCACTCAGGATACAAAAAACCCGCATATGGCGAAAGCCTACTCCCAGGCTTCAGAACTCCCGTAAACAACTTCTCTCTACGCCCAGGATGCACAACTCCAGTAAACTGCATCTCTGTACGTCTAGGTTACAGAACTCCCGTAAGCTGCGTCTGATACACTCAGGCCATAGGAATCCCGTATACAGCGTATGCCTACTCCCAGGCCGCAGAACTCCGGGAAACAGCTTCTCTGTACATTCAACTTACAGAACTCCTGGACACTGCATCTCTCGACACTTAGGTTACAGACCTCACAGAAGTTGCAACTCCTACACTCAGGATACAGACAACGCACATATAGCGAGTGGCTAATTACAGTCTACAGAACTCCAGGAAACAGCTAGCTCCTCTCTACACAAAGGACAGAGAACTCCTGGAAACCGCGCCGCTCTACATCCATTTTACAGAAATCCCGAAAGTTGCGTCTGCTCCACACACTCAGCATACAAAAAACCCGCATATAGCGAATACCTACTTCTAAGCTACAGAACTCCAGGAAAGCGCTCCTCTCTACACCAAGGACAGAGAACTCCTGGAAACTGCGTCGATCTGCATCCAGGTAACAGAGCTCCCGTAAGCTGCGTCTCCTACACTCAGGCTTCAGAAATCCCATGCACTGCGTATGCCTATTGCCAGGCTACAGACCTCTTGGAAACCACTGCTCTCAGCACTCAGATACAGAACTCCGGTAAACTGCGTCTCTCTACATGCAGGTTACAGAATTCCCCGGAAGCATCGTGTGCTCCACTCAGGCTGCAGGACTCCTGGAAACTGTGTCTCTCGATATCCGTGGTACAGAACACCCGTAAGCTGGCTATCCTACACTCAGGGTACAGTAAACCCGCGTATTGTGTATGCCTAATTCCAGGATACAGAAGTCCCGTAAACTGCTTCTCCCTACACCCAGGATACCTAACTCCGCTAAGCTGTGTCTCTCTACATTCAGGGGGCAGAACTCCTGTAAGCTGCATCTCCTACACACAGGATACAGAAAACCCGCATATTGTGAATGCCTAATTCCAGGCTACAGAACTCCCGTAAACAACGTCTCTCTACTCCCAGGATGCAGAACTCCGCTAAACCGCGTCTCTCTACATCCAGCTTACAGAACTCCCTTAAGCTGCGTCTGCTACACTCAGGCTACGGGAATCCCATATACAGCGTATGCCTACTCCAAGGCTGCCGAACTCTTGTAAACTGCTTCTCTCTACACAAGGATACAGACCTCCGGTAAAATGCTTCTCACTACGTTCAGGTGGCAGAACTACCGTAAGCTGCATCTGCTGCACTCAGGATACAGAAAACCCGCATATGGTGAAAGCCTACTCCCAGGCTTCAGAACTCCCGTAAACAACTTCTCTCTACGCCCAGGATGCACAACTCCAGTAAACTGCATCTCTGTACGTCTAGGTTACAGAACTCCCGTAAGCTGCGTCTGATACACTCAGGCCATAGGAATCCCGTATACAGCGTATGCCTACTCCCAGGCCGCAGAACTCCGGGAAACAGCTTCTCTGTACATTCAACCTACAGAACTCCTGGACACTGCATCTCTCGACACTTAGGATACAGACCTCACAGAAGTTGCAACTCCTACACTCAGGATACAGACAACGCACATATAGCGAGTGGCTAATTACAGTCTCCAGAACTCCAGGAAACAGCTAGCTCCTCTCTACACAAAGGACAGAGAACTCCTGGAAACCGCGCCGCTCTACATCCATTTTACAGAAATCCCGAAAGTTGCGTCTGCTCCACACACTCAGCATACAAAAAACCCGCATATAGCGAATACCTACTTCTAAGCTACAGAACTCCAGGAAAGCGCTCCTCTCTACACCAAGGACAGAGAACTCCTGGAAACTGCGTCGATCTGCATCCAGGTAACAGAGCTCCCGTAAGCTGCGTCTCCTACACTCAGGCTTCAGAAATCCCATGCACTGCGTATGCCTATTGCCAGGCTACAGACCTCTTGGAAACCACTGCTCTCAGCACTCAGATACAGAACTCCGGTAAACTGCGTCTCTCTACATGCAGGTTACAGAATTCCCCGGAAGCATCGTGTGCTCCACTCAGGCTGCAGGACTCCTGGAAACTGTGTCTCTCGATATCCGTGGTACAGAACACCCGTAAGCTGGCTATCCTACACTCAGGGTACAGTAAACCCGCGTATTGTGTATGCCTAATTCCAGGATACAGAAGTCCCGTAAACTGCTTCTCCCTACACCCAGGATACCTAACTTCGCTAAGCTGTGTCTCTCTACATTCAGGGGGCAGAACTCCTGTAAGCTGCATCTCCTACACACAGGATACAGAAAACCCGCATATTGTGAATGCCTAATTCCAGGCTACAGAACTCCCGTAAACAACGTCTCTCTACTCCCAGGATGCAGAACTCCGCTAAACCGCGTCTCTCTACATCCAGCTTACAGAACTCCCTTAAGCTGCGTCTGCTACACTCAGGCTACGGGAATCCCATATACAGCGTATGCCTACTCCAAGGCTGCCGAACTCTTGTAAACTGCTTCTCTCTACACAAGGATACAGACCTCCGGTAAAATGCTTCTCACTACGTTCAGGTGGCAGAACTACCGTAAGCTGCATCTGCTGCACTCAGGATACAGAAAACCCGCATATGGCGAAAGCCTACTCCCAGGCTTCAGAACTCCCGTAAACAACTTCTCTCTACGCCCAGGATGCACAACTCCAGTAAACTGCATCTCTGTACGTCTAGGTTACAGAACTCCCGTAAGCTGCGTCTGATACACTCAGGCCATAGGAATCCCGTATACAGCGTATGCCTACTCCCAGGCCGCAGAACTCCGGGAAACAGCTTCTCTGTACATTCAACCTACAGAACTCCTGGACACTGCATCTCTCGACACTTAGGTTACAGACCTCACAGAAGTTGCAACTCCTACACTCAGGATACAGACAACGCACATATAGCGAGTGGCTAATTACAGTCTATAGAACTCCAGGAAACAGCTAGCTCCTCTCTACACAAAGGACAGAGAACTCCTGGAAACCGCACCGCTCTACATCCATTTTACAGAAATCCCGAAAGTTGCGTCTGCTCCACACACTCAGCATACAAAAAACCCGCATATAGCGAATACCTACTTCTAAGCTACAGAACTCCAGGAAAGCGCTCCTCTCTACACCAAGGACAGAGAACTCTTGGAAACTGCGTCGATCTGCATCCAGGTAACAGAGCTCCCGTAAGCTGCGTCTCCTACACTCAGGCTTCAGAAATCCCATGCACTGCGTATGCCTATTGCCAGGCTACAGACCTCTTGGAAACCACTGCTCTCAGCACTCAGATACAGAACTCCGGTAAACTGCGTCTCTCTACATGCAGGTTACAGAATTCCCCGGAAGCATCGTGTGCTCCACTCAGGCTGCAGGACTCCTGGAAACTGTGTCTCTCGATATCCGTGGTACAGAACACCCGTAAGCTGGCTATCCTACACTCAGGGTACAGTAAACCCGCGTATTGTGTATGCCTAATTCCAGGATACAGAAGTCCCGTAAACTGCTTCTCCCTACACCCAGGATACCTAACTCCGCTAAGCTGTGTCTCTCTACATTCAGGGGGCAGAACTCCTGTAAGCTGCATCTCCTACACACAGGATACAGAAAACCCGCATATTGTGAATGCCTAATTCCAGGCTACAGAACTCCCGTAAACAACGTCTCTCTACTCCCAGGATGCAGAACTCCGCTAAACCGCGTCTCTCTACATCCAGCTTACAGAACTCCCTTAAGCTGCCATTGCTACACTCAGGCTACGGGAATCCCATATACAGCGTATGCCTACTCCAAGGCTGCCGAACTCTTGTAAACTGCTTCTCTCTACACAAGGATACAGACCTCCGGTAAAATGCTTCTCACTACGTTCAGGTGGCAGAACTACCGTAAGCTGCATCTGCTGCACTCAGGATACAGAAAACCCGCATATGGCGAAAGCCTACTCCCAGGCTTCAGAACTCCCGTAAACAACTTCTCTCTACGCCCAGGATGCACAACTCCAGTAAACTGCATCTCTGTACGTCTAGGTTACAGAACTCCCGTAAGCTGCGTCTGATACACTCAGGCCATAGGAATCCCGTATACAGCGTATGCCTACTCCCAGGCCGCAGAACTCCGGGAAACAGCTTCTCTGTACATTCAACCTACAGAACTCCTGGACACTGCATCTCTCGACACTTAGGTTACAGACCTCACAGAAGTTGCAACTCCTACACTCAGGATACAGACAACGCACATATAGCGAGTGGCTAATTACAGTCTACAGAACTCCAGGAAACAGCTAGCTCCTCTCTACACAAAGGACAGAGAACTCCTGGAAACCGCGCCTCTCTACATCCATTTTACAGAAATCCCGAAAGTTGCGTCTGCTCCACACACTCAGCATACAAAAAACCCGCATATAGCGAATACCTACTTCTAAGCTACAGAACTCCAGGAAAGAGCTCCTCTCTACACCAAGGACAGAGATCTCCTGGAAACTGCGTCGATCTGCATCCAGGTAACAGAGCTCCCGTAAGCTGCGTCTCCTACACTCAGGCTTCAGAAATCCCATGCACTGCGTATGCCTATTGCCAGGCTACAGACCTCTTGGAAACCACTGCTCTCAGCACTCAGATACAGAACTCCGGTAAACTGCGTCTCTCTACATGCAGGTTACAGAATTCCCCGGAAGCATCGTGTGCTCCACTCAGGCTGCAGGACTCCTGGAAACTGTGTCTCTCGATATCCGTGGTACAGAACACCCGTAAGCTGGCTATCCTACACTCAGGGTACAGTAAACCCGCGTATTGTGTATGCCTAATTCCAGGATACAGAAGTCCCGTAAACTGCTTCTCCCTACACCCAGGATACCTAACTCCGCTAAGCTGTGTCTCTCTACATTCAGGGGGCAGAACTCCTGTAAGCTGCATCTCCTACACACAGGATACAGAAAACCCGCATATTGTGAATGCCTAATTCCAGGCTACAGAACTCCCGTAAACAACGTCTCTCTACTCCCAGGATGCAGAACTCCGCTAAACCGCGTCTCTCTACATCCAGCTTACAGAACTCCCTTAAGCTGCGTCTGCTACACTCAGGCTACGGGAATCCCATATACAGCGTATGCCTACTCCAAGGCTGCCGAACTCTTGTAAACTGCTTCTCTCTACACAAGGATACAGACCTCCGGTAAAATGCTTCTCACTACGTTCAGGTGGCAGAACTACCGTAAGCTGCATCTGCTGCACTCAGGATACAGAAAACCCGCATATGGCGAAAGCCTACTCCCAGGCTTCAGAACTCCCGTAAACCACTTCTCTCTACGCCCAGGATGCACAACTCCAGTAAACTGCATCTCTGTACGTCTAGGTTACAGAACTCCCGTAAGCTGCGTCTGATACACTCAGGCCATAGGAATCCCGTATACAGCGTATGCCTACTCCCAGGCCGCAGAACTCCGGGAAACAGCTTCTCTGTACATTCAACCTACAGAACTCCTGGACACTGCATCTCTCGACACTTAGGTTACAGACCTCACAGAAGTTGCAACTCCTACACTCAGGATACAGACAACGCACATATAGCGAGTGGCTAATTACAGTCTACAGAACTCCAGGAAACAGCTAGCTCCTCTCTACACAAAGGACAGAGAACTCCTGGAAACCGCGCCGCTCTACATCCATTTTACAGAAATCCCGAAAGTTGCGTCTGCTCCACACACTCAGCATACAAAAAACCCGCATATAGCGAATACCTACTTCTAAGCTACAGAACTCCAGGAAAGCGCTCCTCTCTACACCAAGGACAGAGAACTCCTGGAAACTGCGTCGATCTGCATCCAGGTAACAGAGCTCCCGTAAGCTGCGTCTCCTACACTCAGGCTTCAGAAATCCCATGCACTGCGTATGCCTATTGCCAGGCTACAGACCTCTTGGAAACCACTGCTCTCAGCACTCAGATACAGAACTCCGGTAAACTGCGTCTCTCTACATGCAGGTTACAGAATTCCCCGGAAGCATCGTGTGCTCCACTCAGGCTGCAGGACTCCTGGAAACTGTGTCTCTCGATATCCGTGGTACAGAACACCCGTAAGCTGGCTATCCTACACTCAGGGTACAGTAAACCCGCATATTGTGTATGCCTAATTCCAGGATACAGAAGTCCCGTAAACTGCTTCTCCCTACACCCAGGATACCTAACTCCGCTAAGCTGTGTCTCTCTACATTCAGGGGGCAGAACTCCTGTAAGCTGCATCTCCTACACACAGGATACAGAAAACCCGCATATTGTGAATGCCTAATTCCAGGCTACAGAACTCCCGTAAACAACGTCTCTCTACTCCCAGGATGCAGAACTCCGCTAAACCGCGTCTCTCTACATCCAGGTTACAGAACTCCCTTAAGCTGCCATTGCTACACTCAGGCTACGGGAATCCCATATACAGCGTATGCCTACTCCAAGGCTGCCGAACTCTTGTAAACTGCTTCTCTCTACACAAGGATACAGACCTCCGGTAAAATGCTTCTCACTACGTTCAGGTGGCAGAACTACCGTAAGCTGCATCTGCTGCACTCAGGATACAGAAAACCCGCATATGGCGAAAGCCTACTCCCAGGCTTCAGAACTCCCGTAAACAACTTCTCTCTACGCCCAGGATGCACAACTCCAGTAAACTGCATCTCTGTACGTCTAGGTTACAGAACTCCCGTAAGCTGCGTCTGATACACTCAGGCCATAGGAATCCCGTATACAGCGTATGCCTACTCCCAGGCCACAGAACTCCGGGAAACAGCTTCTCTGTACATTCAACCTACAGAACTCCTGGACACTGCATCTCTCGACACTTAGGTTACAGACCTCACAGAAGTTGCAACTCCTACACTCAGGATACAGACAACGCACATATAGCGAGTGGCTAATTACAGTCTCCAGAACTCCAGGAAACAGCTAGCTCCTCTCTACACAAAGGATAGAGAACTCCTGGAAACCGCGCCGCTCTACATCCATTTTACAGAAATCCCGAAAGTTGCGTCTGCTCCACACACTCAGCATACAAAAAACCCGCATATAGCGAATACCTACTTCTAAGCTACAGAACTCCAGGAAAGCGCTCCTCTCTACACCAAGGACAGAGAACTCCTGGAAACTGCGTCGATCTGCATCCAGGTAACAGAGCTCCCATAAGCTGCGTCTCCTACACTCAGGCTTCAGAAATCCCATGCACTGCGTATGCCTATTGCCAGGCTACAGACCTCTTGGAAACCACTGCTCTCAGCACTCAGATACAGAACTCCGGTAAACTGCGTCTCTCTACATGCAGGTTACAGAATTCCCCGGAAGCATCGTGTGCTCCACTCAGGCTGCAGGACTCCTGGAAACTGTGTCTCTCGATATCCGTGGTACAGAACACCCGTAAGCTGGCTATCCTACACTCAGGGTACAGTAAACCCGCGTATTGTGTATGCCTAATTCCAGGATACAGAAGTCCCGTAAACTGCTTCTCCCTACACCCAGGATACCTAACTCCGCTAAGCTGTGTCTCTCTACATTCAGGGGGCAGAACTCCTGTAAGCTGCATCTCCTACACACAGGATACAGAAAACCCGCATATTGTGAATGCCTAATTCCAGGCTACAGAACTCCCGTAAACAACGTCTCTCTACTCCCAGGATGCAGAACTCCGCTAAACCGCGTCTCTCTACATCCAGCTTACAGAACTCCCTTAAGCTGCGTCTGCTACACTCAGGCTACGGGAATCCCATATACAGCGTATGCCTACTCCAAGGCTGCCGAACTCTTGTAAACTGCTTCTCTCTACACAAGGATACAGACCTCCGGTAAAATGCTTCTCACTACGTTCAGGTGGCAGAACTACCGTAAGCTGCATCTGCTGCACTCAGGATACAGAAAACCCGCATATGGCGAAAGCCTACTCCCAGGCTTCAGAACTCCCGTAAACAACTTCTCTCTACGCCCAGGATGCACAACTCCAGTAAACTGCATCTCTGTACGTCTAGGTTACAGAACTCCCGTAAGCTGCGTCTGATACACTCAGGCCATAGGAATCCCGTATACAGCGTATGCCTACTCCCAGGCCGCAGAACTCTGGGAAACAGCTTCTCTGTACATTCAACCTACAGAACTCCTGGACACTGCATCTCTCGACACTTAGGTTACAGACCTCACAGAAGTTGCAACTCCTACACTCAGGATACAGACAACGCACATATAGCGAGTGGCTAATTACAGTCTACAGAACTCCAGGAAACAGCTAGCTCCTCTCTACACAAAGGACAGAGAACTCCTGGAAACCGCGCCGCTCTACATCCATTTTACAGAAATCCCGAAAGTTGCGTCTGCTCCACACACTCAGCATACAAAAAACCCGCATATAGCGAATACCTACTTCTAAGCTACAGAACTCCAGGAAAGCGCTCCTCTCTACACCAAGGACAGAGAACTCCTGGAAACTGCGTCGATCTGCATCCAGGTAACAGAGCTCCCGTAAGCTGCGTCTCCTACACTCAGGCTTCAGAAATCCCATGCACTGCGTATGCCTATTGCCAGGCTACAGACCTCTTGGAAACCACTGCTCTCAGCACTCAGATACAGAACTCCGGTAAACTGCGTCTCTCTACATGCAGGTTACAGAATTCCCCGGAAGCATCGTGTGCTCCACTCAGGCTGCAGGACTCCTGGAAACTGTGTCTCTCGATATCCGTGGTACAGAACACCCGTAAGCTGGCTATCCTACACTCAGGGTACAGTAAACCCGTGTATTGTGTATGCCTAATTCCAGGATACAGAAGTCCCGTAAACTGCTTCTCCCTGCACCCAGGATACCTAACTCCGCTAAGCTGTGTCTCTCTACATTCAGGGGGCAGAACTCCTGTAAGCTGCATCTCCTACACACAGGATACAGAAAACCCGCATATTGTGAATGCCTAATTCCAGGCTACAGAACTCCCGTAAACAACGTCTCTCTACTCCCAGGATGCTGAACTCCGCTAAACCGCGTCTCTCTACATCCAGGTTACAGAACTCCCTTAAGCTGTGTCTGCTACACTCAGGCTACGGGAATCCCATATACAGCGTATGCCTACTCCAAGGCTGCCGAACTCTTGTAAACTGCTTCTCTCTACACAAGGATACAGACCTCCGGTAAAATGCTTCTCACTACGTTCAGGTGGCAGAACTACCGTAAGCTGCATCTGCTGCACTCAGGATACAGAAAACCCGCATATGGCGAAAGCCTACTCCCAGGCTTCAGAACTCCCGTAAACAACTTCTCTCTACGCCCAGGATGCACAACTCCAGTAAACTGCATCTCTGTACGTCTAGGTTACAGAACTCCCGTAAGCTGCGTCTGATACACTCAGGCCATAGGAATCCCGTATACAGCGTATGCCTACTCCCAGGCCGCAGAACTCCGGGAAACAGCTTCTCTGTACATTCAACCTACAGAACTCCTGGACACTGCATCTCTCGACACTTAGGTTACAGACCTCACAGAAGTTGCAACTCCTACACTCAGGATACAGACAACGCACATATAGCGAGTGGCTAATTACAGTCTCCAGAACTCCAGGAAACAGCTAGCTCCTCTCTACACAAAGGATAGAGAACTCCTGGAAACCGCGCCGCTCTACATCCATTTTACAGAAATCCCGAAAGTTGCGTCTGCTCCACACACTCAGCATACAAAAAACCCGCATATAGCGAATACCTACTTCTAAGCTACAGAACTCCAGGAAAGCGCTCCTCTCTACACCAAGGACAGAGAACTCCTGGAAACTGCGTCGATCTGCATCCAGGTAACAGAGCTCCCATAAGCTGCGTCTCCTACACTCAGGCTTCAGAAATCCCATGCACTGCGTATGCCTATTGCCAGGCTACAGACCTCTTGGAAACCACTGCTCTCAGCACTCAGATACAGAACTCCGGTAAACTGCGTCTCTCTACATGCAGGTTACAGAATTCCCCGGAAGCATCGTGTGCTCCACTCAGGCTGCAGGACTCCTGGAAACTGTGTCTCTCGATATCCGTGGTACAGAACACCCGTAAGCTGGCTATCCTACACTCAGGGTACAGTAAACCCGCGTATTGTGTATGCCTAATTCCAGGATACAGAAGTCCCGTAAACTGCTTCTCCCTGCACCCAGGATACCTAACTCCGCTAAGCTGTGTCTCTCTACATTCAGGGGGCAGAACTCCTGTAAGCTGCATCTCCTACACACAGGATACAGAAAACCCGCATATTGTGAATGCCTAATTCCAGGCTACAGAACTCCCGTAAACAACGTCTCTCTACTCCCAGGATGCAGAACTCCGCTAAACCGCGTCTCTCTACATCCAGGTTACAGAACTCCCTTAAGCTGCGTCTGCTACACTCAGGCTACGGGAATCCCATATACAGCGTTTGCCTACTCCAAGGCTGCCGAACTCTTGTAAACTGCTTCTCTCTACACAAGGATACAGACCTCCGGTAAAATGCTTCTCACTACGTTCAGGTGGCAGAACTACCGTAAGCTGCATCTGCTGCACTCAGGATACAAAAAACCCGCATATGGCGAAAGCCTACTCCCAGGCTTCAGAACTCCCATAAACAACTTCTCTCTACGCCCAGGATGCACAACTCCAGTAAACTGCATCTCTGTACGTCTAGGTTACAGAACTCCCGTAAGCTGCGTCTGATACACTCAGGCCATAGGAATCCCGTATACAGCGTATGCCTACTCCCAGGCCGCAGAACTCCGGGAAACAGCTTCTCTGTACATTCAACCTACAGAACTCCTGGACACTGCATCTCTCGACACTTAGGTTACAGACCTCACAGAAGTTGCAACTCCTACACTCAGGATACAGACAACGCACATATAGCGAGTGGCTAATTACAGTCTACAGAACTCCAGGAAACAGCTAGCTCCTCTCTACACAAAGGACAGAGAACTCCTGGAAACCGCGCCGCTCTACATCCATTTTACAGAAATCCCGAAAGTTGCGTCTGCTCCACACACTCAGCATACAAAAAACCCGCATATAGCGAATACCTACTTCTAAGCTACAGAACTCCAGGAAAGCGCTCCTCTCTACACCAAGGACAGAGAACTCCTGGAAACTGCGTCGATCTGCATCCAGGTAACAGAGCTCCCGTAAGCTGCGTCTCCTACACTCAGGCTTCAGAAATCCCATGCACTGCGTATGCCTATTTCCAGGCTACAGACCTCTTGGAAACAACTGCTCTCAGCACTCAGATACAGAACTCCGGTAAACTGCATCTCTCTACATGCAGGTTACAGAATTCCCCGGAAGCATCGTGTGCTCCACTCAGGCTGCAGGACTCCTGGAAACTGTGTCTCTCGATATCCGTGGTACAGAACACCCGTAAGCTGGCTATCCTACACTCAGGGTACAGTAAACCCGCGTATTGTGTATGCCTAATTCCAGGATACAGAAGTCCCGTAAACTGCTTCTCCCTGCACCCAGGATACCTAACTCCGCTAAGCTGTGTCTCTCTACATTCAGGGGGCAGAACTCCTGTAAGCTGCATATCCTACACACAGGATACAGAAAACCCGCATATTGTGAATGCCTAATTCCAGGCTACAGAACTCCCGTAAACAACGTCTCTCTACTCCCAGGATGCTGAACTCCGCTAAACCGCGTCTCTCTACATCCAGGTTACAGAACTCCCTTAAGCTGTGTCTGCTACACTCAGGCTACGGGAATCCCATATACAGCGTATGCCTACTCCAAGGCTGCCGAACTCTTGTAAACTGCTTCTCTCTACACAAGGATACAGACCTCCGGTAAAATGCTTCTCACTACGTTCAGGTGGCAGAACTACCGTAAGCTGCATCTGCTGCACTCAGGATACAGAAAACCCGCATATGGCGAAAGCCTACTCCCAGGCTTCAGAACTCCCGTAAACAACTTCTCTCTACGCCCAGGATGCACAACTCCAGTAAACTGCATCTCTGTACGTCTAGGTTACAGAACTCCCGTAAGCTGCGTCTGATACACTCAGGCCATAGGAATCCCGTATACAGCGTATGCCTACTCCCAGGCCGCAGAACTCCGGGAAACAGCTTCTCTGTACATTCAACCTACAGAACTCCTGGACACTGCATCTCTCGACACTTAGGTTACAGACCTCACAGAAGTTGCAACTCCTACACTCAGGATACAGACAACGCACATATAGCGAGTGGCTAATTACAGTCTACAGAACTCCAGGAAACAGCTAGCTCCTCTCTACACAAAGGATAGAGAACTCCTGGAAACCGCGCCGCTCTACATCCATTTTACAGAAATCCCGAAAGTTGCGTCTGCTCCACACACTCAGCATACAAAAAACCTGCATATAGCGAATACCTACTTCTAAGCTACAGAACTCCAGGAAAGCGCTCCTCTCTACACCAAGGACAGAGAACTCCTGGAAACTGCGTCGATCTGCATCCAGGTAACAGAGCTCCCGTAAGCTGCGTCTCCTACACTCAGGCTTCAGAAATCCCATGCACTGCGTATGCCTATTGCCAGGCTACAGACCTCTTGGAAACCACTGCTCTCAGCACTCAGATACAGAACTCCGGTAAACTGCGTCTCTCTACATGCAGGTTACAGAATTCCCCGGAAGCATCGTGTGCTCCACTCAGGCTGCAGGACTCCTGGAAACTGTGTCTCTCGATATCCGTGGTACAGAACACCCGTAAGCTGGCTATCCTACACTCAGGGTACAGTAAACCCGCGTATTGTGTATGCCTAATTCCAGGATACAGAAGTCCCGTAAACTGCTTCTCCCTACACCCAGGATACCTAACTCCGCTAAGCTGTGTCTCTCTACATTCAGGGGGCAGAACTCCTGTAAGCTGCATCTCCTACACACAGGATACAGAAAACCCGCATATTGTGAATGCCTAATTCCAGGCTACAGAACTCCCGTAAACAACGTCTCTCTACTCCCAGGATGCAGAACTCCGCTAAACCGCGTCTCTCTACATCCAGCTTACAGAACTCCCTTAAGCTGCGTCTGCTACACTCAGGCTACGGGAATCCCATATACAGCGTATGCCTACTCCAAGGCTGCCGAACTCTTGTAAACTGCTTCTCTCTACACAAGGATACAGACCTCCGGTAAAATGCTTCTCACTACGTTCAGGTGGCAGAACTACCGTAAGCTGCATCTGCTGCACTCAGGATACAGAAAACCCACATATGGCGAAAGCCTACTCCCAGGCTTCAGAACTCCCGTAAACAACTTCTCTCTAGGCCCAGGATGCACAACTCCAGTAAACTGCATCTCTGTTCGTCTAGGTTACAGAACTCCCGTAAGCTGCGTCTGATACACTCAGGCCATAGGAATCCCGTATACAGCATATGCCTACTCCCAGGCCGCAGAACTCCGGGAAACAGCTTCTCTGTACATTCAACCTACAGAACTCCTGGACACTGCATCTCTCGACACTTAGGTTACAGACCTCACAGAAGTTGCAACTCCTACACTCAGGATACAGACAACGCACATATAGCGAGTGGCTAATTACAGTCTCCAGAACTCCAGGAAACAGCTAGCTCCTCTCTACACAAAGGATAGAGAACTCCTGGAAACCGCGCCGCTCTACATCCATTTTACAGAAATCCCGAAAGTTGCGTCTGCTCCACACACTCAGCATACAAAAAACCCGCATATAGCGAATACCTACTTCTAAGCTACAGAACTCCAGGAAAGCGCTCCTCTCTACACCAAGGACAGAGAACTCCTGGAAACTGCGTCGATCTGCATCCAGGTAACAGAGCTCCCGTAAGCTGCGTCTCCTACACTCAGGCTTCAGAAATCCCATGCACTGCGTATGCCTATTGCCAGGCTACAGACCTCTTGGAAACCACTGCTCTCAGCACTCAGATACAGAACTCCGGTAAACTGCATCTCTCTACATGCAGGTTACAGAATTCCCCGGAAGCATCGTGTGCTCCACTCAGGCTGCAGGACTGCTGGAAACTGTGTCTCTCGATATCCGTGGTACAGAACACCCGTAAGCTGGCTATCCTACACTCAGGGTACAGTAAACCCGCGTATTGTGTATGCCTAATTCCAGGATACAGAAGTCCCGTAAACTGCTTCTCCCTGCACCCAGGATACCTAACTCCGCTAAGCTGTGTCTCTCTACATTCAGGGGGCAGAACTCCTGTAAGCTGCATATCCTACACACAGGATACAGAAAACCCGCATATTGTGAATGCCTAATTCCAGGCTACAGAACTCCCGTAAACAACGTCTCTCTACTCCCAGGATGCAGAACTCCGCTAAACCGCGTCTCTCTACATCCAGCTTACAGAACTCCCTTAAGCTGCGTCTGCTACACTCAGGCTACGGGAATCCCATATACAGCGTATGCCTACTCCAAGGCTGCCGAACTCTTGTAAACTGCTTCTCTCTACACAAGGATACAGACCTCCGGTAAAATGCTTCTCACTACGTTCAGGTGGCAGAACTACCGTAAGCTGCATCTGCTGCACTCAGGATACAGAAAACCCGCATATGGCGAAAGCCTACTCCCAGGCTTCAGAACTCCCGTAAACAACTTCTCTCTACGCCCAGGATGCACAACTCCAGTAAACTGCATCTCTGTACGTCTAGGTTACAGAACTCCCGTAAGCTGCGTCTGATACACTCAGGCCATAGGAATCCCGTATACAGCGTATGCCTACTCCCAGGCCGCAGAACTCCAGGAAACAGCTTCTCTGTACATTCAACCTACAGAACTCCTGGACACTGCATCTCTCGACACTTAGGTTACAGACCTCACAGAAGTTGCAACTCCTACACTCAGGATACAGACAACGCACATATAGCAAGTGGCTAATTACAGTCTACAGAACTCCAGGAAACAGCTAGCTCCTCTCTACACAAAGGATAGAGAACTCCTGGAAACCGCGCCGCTCTACATCCATTTTACAGAAATCCCGAAAGTTGCGTCTGCTCCACACACTCAGCATACAAAAAACCCGCATATAGCGAATACCTACTTCTAAGCTACAGAACTCCAGGAAAGCGCTCCTCTCTACACCAAGGACAGAGAACTCCTGGAAACTGCGTCGATCTGCATCCAGGTAACAGAGCTCCCGTAAGCTGCGTCTCCTACACTCAGGCTTCAGAAATCCCATGCACTGCGTATGCCTATTGCCAGGCTACAGACCTCTTGGAAACCACTGCTCTCAGCACTCAGATACAGAACTCCGGTAAACTGCGTCTCTCTACATGCAGGTTACAGAATTCCCCGGAAGCATCGTGTGCTCCACTCAGGCTGCAGGACTCCTGGAAACTGTGTCTCTCGATATCCGTGGTACAGAACACCCGTAAGCTGGCTATCCTACACTCAGGGTACAGTAAACCCGCGTATTGTGTATGCCTAATTCCAGGATACAGAAGTCCCGTAAACTGCTTCTCCCTACACCCAGGATACCTAACTCCGCTAAGCTGTGTCTCTCTACATTCAGGGGGCAGAACTCCTGTAAGCTGCATCTCCTACACACAGGATACAGAAAACCCGCATATTGTGAATGCCTAATTCCAGGCTACAGAACTCCCGTAAACAACGTCTCTCTACTCCCAGGATGCAGAACTCCGCTAAACCGCGTCTCTCTACATCCAGCTTACAGAACTCCCTTAAGCTGCGTCTGCTACACTCAGGCTACGGGAATCCCATATACAGCGTATGCCTACTCCAAGGCTGCCGAACTCTTGTAAACTGCTTCTCTCTACACAAGGATACAGACCTCCGGTAAAATGCTTCTCACTACGTTCAGGTGGCAGAACTACCGTAAGCTGCATCTGCTGCACTCAGGATACAGAAAACCCGCATATGGCGAAAGCCTACTCCCAGGCTTCAGAACTCCCGTAAACAACTTCTCTCTACGCCCAGGATGCACAACTCCAGTAAACTGCATCTCTGTACGTCTAGGTTACAGAACTCCCGTAAGCTGCGTCTGATACACTCAGGCCATAGGAATCCCGTATACAGCGTATGCCTACTCCCAGGCCGCAGAACTCCGGGAAACAGCTTCTCTGTACATTCAACCTACAGAACTCCTGGACACTGCATCTCTCGACACTTAGGTTACAGACCTCACAGAAGTTGCAACTCCTACACTCAGGATACAGACAACGCACATATAGCGAGTGGCTAATTACAGTCTCCAGAACTCCAGGAAACAGCTAGCTCCTCTCTACACAAAGGACAGAGAACTCCTGGAAACCGCGCCGCTCTACATCCATTTTACAGAAATCCCGAAAGTTGCGTCTGCTCCACACACTCAGCATACAAAAAACCCGCATATAGCGAATACCTACTTCTAAGCTACAGAACTCCAGGAAAGCGCTCCTCTCTACACCAAGGACAGAGAACTCCTGGAAACTGCGTCGATCTGCATCCAGGTAACAGAGCTCCCGTAAGCTGCGTCTCCTACACTCAGGCTTCAGAAATCCCATGCACTGCGTATGCCTATTGCCAGGCTACAGACCTCTTGGAAACCACTGCTCTCAGCACTCAGATACAGAACTCCGGTAAACTGCGTCTCTCTACATGCAGGTTACAGAATTCCCCGGAAGCATCGTGTGCTCCACTCAGGCTGCAGGACTCCTGGAAACTGTGTCTCTCGATATCCGTGGTACAGAACACCCGTAAGCTGGCTATCCTACACTCAGGGTACAGTAAACCCGCGTATTGTGTATGCCTAATTCCAGGATACAGAAGTCCCGTAAACTGCTTCTCCCTGCACCCAGGATACCTAACTCCGCTAAGCTGTGTCTCTCTACATTCAGGGGGCAGAACTCCTGTAAGCTGCATCTCCTACACACAGGATACAGAAAACCCGCATATTGTGAATGCCTAATTCCAGGCTACAGAACTCCCGTAAACAACGTCTCTCTACTCCCAGGATGCTGAACTCCGCTAAACCGCGTCTCTCTACATCCAGGTTACAGAACTCCCTTAAGCTGTGTCTGCTACACTCAGGCTACGGGAATCCCATATACAGCGTATGCCTACTCCAAGGCTGCCGAACTCTTGTAAACTGCTTCTCTCTACACAAGGATACAGACCTCCGGTAAAATGCTTCTCACTACGTTCAGGTGGCAGAACTACCGTAAGCTGCATCTGCTGCACTCAGGATACAGAAAACCCGCATATGGCGAAAGCCTACTCCCAGGCTTCAGAACTCCCGTAAACAACTTCTCTCTACGCCCAGGATGCACAACTCCAGTAAACTGCATCTCTGTACGTCTAGGTTACAGAACTCCCGTAAGCTGCGTCTGATACACTCAGGCCATAGGAATCCCGTATACAGCGTATGCCTACTCCCAGGCCGCAGAACTCCGGGAAACAGCTTCTCTGTACATTCAACCTACAGAACTCCTGGACACTGCATCTCTCGACACTTAGGTTACAGACCTCACAGAAGTTGCAACTCCTACACTCAGGATACAGACAACGCACATATAGCGAGTGGCTAATTACAGTCTCCAGAACTCCAGGAAACAGCTAGCTCCTCTCTACACAAAGGATAGAGAACTCCTGGAAACCGCGCCGCTCTACATCCATTTTACAGAAATCCCGAAAGTTGCGTCTGCTCCACACACTCAGCATACAAAAAACCCGCATATAGCGAATACCTACTTCTAAGCTACAGAACTCCAGGAAAGCGCTCCTCTCTACACCAAGGACAGAGAACTCCTGGAAACTGCGTCGATCTGCATCCAGGTAACAGAGCTCCCGTAAGCTGCGTCTCCTACACTCAGGCTTCAGAAATCCCATGCACTGCGTATGCCTATTGCCAGGCTACAGACCTCTTGGAAACCACTGCTCTCAGCACTCAGATACAGAACTCCGGTAAACTGCGTCTCTCTACATGCAGGTTACAGAATTCCCCGGAAGCATCGTGTGCTCCACTCAGGCTGCAGGACTCCTGGAAACTGTGTCTCTCGATATCCGTGGTACAGAACACCCGTAAGCTGGCTATCCTACACTCAGGGTACAGTAAACCCGCGTATTGTGTATGCCTAATTCCAGGATACAGAAGTCCCGTAAACTGCTTCTCCCTACACCCAGGATACCTAACTCCGCTAAGCTGTGTCTCTCTACATTCAGGGGGCAGAACTCCTGTAAGCTGCATCTCCTACACACAGGATACAGAAAACCCGCATATTGTGAATGCCTAATTCCAGGCTACAGAACTCCCGTAAACAACGTCTCTCTACTCCCAGGATGCAGAACTCCGCTAAACCGCGTCTCTCTACATCCAGCTTACAGAACTCCCTTAAGCTGCGTCTGCTACACTCAGGCTACGGGAATCCCATATACAGCGTATGCCTACTCCAAGGCTGCCGAACTCTTGTAAACTGCTTCTCTCTACACAAGGATACAGACCTCCGGTAAAATGCTTCTCACTACGTTCAGGTGGCAGAACTACCGTAAGCTGCATCTGCTGCACTCAGGATACAGAAAACCCGCATATGGCGAAAGCCTACTCCCAGGCTTCAGAACTCCCGTAAACAACTTCTCTCTACGCCCAGGATGCACAACTCCAGTAAACTGCATCTCTGTACGTCTAGGTTACAGAACTCCCGTAAGCTGCGTCTGATACACTCAGGCCATAGGAATCCCGTATACAGCGTATGCCTACTCCCAGGCCGCAGAACTCCGGGAAACAGCTTCTCTGTACATTCAACCTACAGAACTCCTGGACACTGCATCTCTCGACACTTAGGTTACAGACCTCACAGAAGTTGCAACTCCTACACTCAGGATACAGACAACGCACATATAGCGAGTGGCTAATTACAGTCTCCAGAACTCCAGGAAACAGCTAGCTCCTCTCTACACAAAGGATAGAGAACTCCTGGAAACCGCGCCGCTCTACATCCATTTTACAGAAATCCCTAAAGTTGCGTCTGCTCCACACACTCAGCATACAAAAAACCCGCATATAGCGAATGCCTACTTCTAAGCTACAGAACTCCAGGAAAGCGCTCCTCTCTACACCAAGGACAGAGAACTCCTGGAAACTGCGTCGATCTGCATCCAGGTAACAGAGCTCCCGTAAGCTGCGTCTCCTACACTCAGGCTTCAGAAATCCCATGCACTGCGTATGCCTATTGCCAGGCTACAGACCTCTTGGAAACCACTGCTCTCAGCACTCAGATACAGAACTCCGGTAAACTGCGTCTCTCTACATGCAGGTTACAGAATTCCCCGGAAGCATCGTGTGCTCCACTCAGGCTGCAGGACTCCTGGAAACTGTGTCTCTCGATATCCGTGGTACAGAACACCCGTAAGCTGGCTATCCTACACTCAGGGTACAGTAAACCCGCGTATTGTGTATGCCTAATTCCAGGATACAGAAGTCCCGTAAACTGCTTCTCCCTACACCCAGGATACCTAACTCCGCTAAGCTGTGTCTCTCTACATTCAGGGGGCAGAACTCCTGTAAGCTGCATCTCCTACACACAGGATACAGAAAACCCGCATATTGTGAATGCCTAATTCCAGGCTACAGAACTCCCGTAAACAACGTCTCTCTACTCCCAGGATGCAGAACTCCGCTAAACCGCGTCTCTCTACATCCAGCTTACAGAACTCCCTTAAGCTGCGTCTGCTACACTCAGGCTACGGGAATCCCATATACAGCGTATGCCTACTCCAAGGCTGCCGAACTCTTGTAAACTGCTTCTCTCTACACAAGGATACAGACCTCCGGTAAAATGCTTCTCACTACGTTCAGGTGGCAGAACTACCGTAAGCTGCATCTGCTGCACTCAGGATACAGAAAACCCGCATATGGCGAAAGCCTACTCCCAGGCTTCAGAACTCCCGTAAACAACTTCTCTCTACGCCCAGGATGCACAACTCCAGTAAACTGCATCTCTGTACGTCTAGGTTACAGAACTCCCGTAAGCTGCGTCTGATACACTCAGGCCATAGGAATCCCGTATACAGCGTATGCCTACTCCCAGGCCGCAGAACTCCGGGAAACAGCTTCTCTGTACATTCAACCTACAGAACTCCTGGACACTGCATCTCTCGACACTTAGGTTACAGACCTCACAGAAGTTGCAACTCCTACACTCAGGATACAGACAACGCACATATAGCGAGTGGCTAATTACAGTCTCCAGAACTCCAGGAAACAGCTAGCTCCTCTCTACACAAAGGACAGAGAACTCCTGGAAACCGCGCCGCTCTACATCCATTTTACAGAAATCCCGAAAGTTGCGTCTGCTCCACACACTCAGCATACAAAAAACCCGCATATAGCGAATACCTACTTCTAAGCTACAGAACTCCAGGAAAGCGCTCCTCTCTACACCAAGGACAGAGAACTCCTGGAAACTGCGTCGATCTGCATCCAGGTAACAGAGCTCCCGTAAGCTGCGTCTCCTACACTCAGGCTTCAGAAATCCCATGCACTGCGTATGCCTATTGCCAGGCTACAGACCTCTTGGAAACCACTGCTCTCAGCACTCAGATACAGAACTCCGGTAAACTGCGTCTCTCTACATGCAGGTTACAGAATTCCCCGGAAGCATCGTGTGCTCCACTCAGGCTGCAGGACTCCTGGAAACTGTGTCTCTCGATATCCGTGGTACAGAACACCCGTAAGCTGGCTATCCTACACTCAGGGTACAGTAAACCCGCGTATTGTGTATGCCTAATTCCAGGATACAGAAGTCCCGTAAACTGCTTCTCCCTACACCCAGGATACCTAACTCCGCTAAGCTGTGTCTCTCTACATTCAGGGGGCAGAACTCCTGTAAGCTGCATCTCCTACACACAGGATACAGAAAACCCGCATATTGTGAATGCCTAATTCCAGGCTACAGAACTCCCGTAAACAACGTCTCTCTACTCCCAGGATGCAGAACTCCGCTAAACCGCGTCTCTCTACATCCAGCTTACAGAACTCCCTTAAGCTGCGTCTGCTACACTCAGGCTACGGGAATCCCATATACAGCGTATGCCTACTCCAAGGCTGCCGAACTCTTGTAAACTGCTTCTCTCTACACAAGGATACAGACCTCCGGTAAAATGCTTCTCACTACGTTCAGGTGGCAGAACTACCGTAAGCTGCATCTGCTGCACTCAGGATACAGAAAACCCGCATATGGCGAAAGCCTACTCCCAGGCTTCAGAACTCCCGTAAACAACTTCTCTCTACGCCCAGGATGCACAACTCCAGTAAACTGCATCTCTGTACGTCTAGGTTACAGAACTCCCGTAAGCTGCGTCTGATACACTCAGGCCATAGGAATCCCGTATACAGCGTATGCCTACTCCCAGGCCGCAGAACTCCGGGAAACAGCTTCTCTGTACATTCAACCTACAGAACTCCTGGACACTGCATCTCTCGACACTTAGGTTACAGACCTCACAGAAGTTGCAACTCCTACACTCAGGATACAGACAACGCACATATAGCGAGTGGCTAATTACAGTCTCCAGAACTCCAGGAAACAGCTAGCTCCTCTCTACACAAAGGATAGAGAACTCCTGGAAACCGCGCCGCTCTACATCCATTTTACAGAAATCCCTAAAGTTGCGTCTGCTCCACACACTCAGCATACAAAAAACCCGCATATAGCGAATGCCTACTTCTAAGCTACAGAACTCCAGGAAAGCGCTCCTCTCTACACCAAGGACAGAGAACTCCTGGAAACTGCGTCGATCTGCATCCAGGTAACAGAGCTCCCGTAAGCTGCGTCTCCTACACTCAGGCTTCAGAAATCCCATGCACTGCGTATGCCTATTGCCAGGCTACAGACCTCTTGGAAACCACTGCTCTCAGCACTCAGATACAGAACTCCGGTAAACTGCGTCTCTCTACATGCAGGTTACAGAATTCCCCGGAAGCATCGTGTGCTCCACTCAGGCTGCAGGACTCCTGGAAACTGTGTCTCTCGATATCCGTGGTACAGAACACCCGTAAGCTGGCTATCCTACACTCAGGGTACAGTAAACCCGCGTATTGTGTATGCCTAATTCCAGGATACAGAAGTCCCGTAAACTGCTTCTCCCTACACCCAGGATACCTAACTCCGCTAAGCTGTGTCTCTCTACATTCAGGGGGCAGAACTCCTGTAAGCTGCATGTCCTACACACAGGATACAGAAAACCCTCATATTGTGAATGCCTAATTCCAGGCTACAGAACTCCCGTAAACAACGTCTCTCTACTCCCAGGATGCAGAACTCCGCTAAACCGCGTCTCTCTACATCCAGCTTACAGAACTCCCTTAAGCTGCGTCTGCTACACTCAGGCTACGGGAATCCCATATACAGCGTATGCCTACTCCAAGGCTGCCGAACTCTTGTAAACTGCTTCTCTCTACACAAGGATACAGACCTCCGGTAAAATGCTTCTCACTACGTTCAGGTGGCAGAACTACCGTAAGCTGCATCTGCTGCACTCAGGATACAGAAAACCCGCATATGGCGAAAGCCTACTCCCAGGCTTCAGAACTCCCGTAAACAACTTCTCTCTACGCCCAGGATGCACAACTCCAGTAAACTGCATCTCTGTACGTCTAGGTTACAGAACTCCCGTAAGCTGCGTCTGATACACTCAGGCCATAGGAATCCCGTATACAGCGTATGCCTACTCCCAGGCCGCAGAACTCCGGGAAACAGCTTCTCTGTACATTCAACCTACAGAACTCCTGGACACTGCATCTCTCGACACTTAGGTTACAGACCTCACAGAAGTTGCAACTCCTACACTCAGGATACAGACAACGCACATATAGCGAGTGGCTAATTACAGTCTCCAGAACTCCAGGAAACAGCTAGCTCCTCTCTACACAAAGGACAGAGAACTCCTGGAAACCGCGCCGCTCTACATCCATTTTACAGAAATCCCGAAAGTTGCGTCTGCTCCACACACTCAGCATACAAAAAACCCGCATATAGCGAATACCTACTTCTAAGCTACAGAACTCCAGGAAAGCGCTCCTCTCTACACCAAGGACAGAGAACTCCTGGAAACTGCGTCGATCTGCATCCAGGTAACAGAGCTCCCGTAAGCTGCGTCTCCTACACTCAGGCTTCAGAAATCCCATGCACTGCGTATGCCTATTGCCAGGCTACAGACCTCTTGGAAACCACTGCTCTCAGCACTCAGATACAGAACTCCGGTAAACTGCGTCTCTCTACATGCAGGTTACAGAATTCCCCGGAAGCATCGTGTGCTCCACTCAGGCTGCAGGACTCCTGGAAACTGTGTCTCTCGATATCCGTGGTACAGAACACCCGTAAGCTGGCTATCCTACACTCAGGGTACAGTAAACCCGCGTATTGTGTATGCCTAATTCCAGGATACAGAAGTCCCGTAAACTGCTTCTCCCTACACCCAGGATACCTAACTCCGCTAAGCTGTGTCTCTCTACATTCAGGGGGCAGAACTCCTGTAAGCTGCATCTCCTACACACAGGATACAGAAAACCCGCATATTGTGAATGCCTAATTCCAGGCTACAGAACTCCCGTAAACAACGTCTCTCTACTCCCAGGATGCAGAACTCCGCTAAACCGCGTCTCTCTACATCCAGCTTACAGAACTCCCTTAAGCTGCGTCTGCTACACTCAGGCTACGGGAATCCCATATACAGCGTATGCCTACTCCAAGGCTGCCGAACTCTTGTAAACTGCTTCTCTCTACACAAGGATACAGACCTCCGGTAAAATGCTTCTCACTACGTTCAGGTGGCAGAACTACCGTAAGCTGCATCTGCTGCACTCAGGATACAGAAAACCCGCATATGGCGAAAGCCTACTCCCAGGCTTCAGAACTCCCGTAAACAACTTCTCTCTACGCCCAGGATGCACAACTCCAGTAAACTGCATCTCTGTACGTCTAGGTTACAGAACTCCCGTAAGCTGCGTCTGATACACTCAGGCCATAGGAATCCCGTATACAGCGTATGCCTACTCCCAGGCCGCAGAACTCCGGGAAACAGCTTCTCTGTACATTCAACCTACAGAACTCCTGGACACTGCATCTCTCGACACTTAGGTTACAGACCTCACAGAAGTTGCAACTCCTACACTCAGGATACAGACAACGCACATATAGCGAGTGGCTAATTACAGTCTCCAGAACTCCAGGAAACAGCTAGCTCCTCTCTACACAAAGGATAGAGAACTCCTGGAAACCGCGCCGCTCTACATCCATTTTACAGAAATCCCTAAAGTTGCGTCTGCTCCACACACTCAGCATACAAAAAACCCGCATATAGCGAATGCCTACTTCTAAGCTACAGAACTCCAGGAAAGCGCTCCTCTCTACACCAAGGACAGAGAACTCCTGGAAACTGCGTCGATCTGCATCCAGGTAACAGAGCTCCCGTAAGCTGCGTCTCCTACACTCAGGCTTCAGAAATCCCATGCACTGCGTATGCCTATTGCCAGGCTACAGACCTCTTGGAAACCACTGCTCTCAGCACTCAGATACAGAACTCCGGTAAACTGCGTCTCTCTACATGCAGGTTACAGAATTCCCCGGAAGCATCGTGTGCTCCACTCAGGCTGCAGGACTCCTGGAAACTGTGTCTCTCGATATCCGTGGTACAGAACACCCGTAAGCTGGCTATCCTACACTCAGGGTACAGTAAACCCGCGTATTGTGTATGCCTAATTCCAGGATACAGAAGTCCCGTAAACTGCTTCTCCCTACACCCAGGATACCTAACTCCGCTAAGCTGTGTCTCTCTACATTCAGGGGGCAGAACTCCTGTAAGCTGCATGTCCTACACACAGGATACAGAAAACCCGCATATTGTGAATGCCTAATTCCAGGCTACAGAACTCCCGTAAACAACGTCTCTCTACTCCCAGGATGCAGAACTCCGCTAAACCGCGTCTCTCTACATCCAGCTTACAGAACTCCCTTAAGCTGCGTCTGCTACACTCAGGCTACGGGAATCCCATATACAGCGTATGCCTACTCCAAGGCTGCCGAACTCTTGTAAACTGCTTCTCTCTACACAAGGATACAGACCTCCGGTAAAATGCTTCTCACTACGTTCAGGTGGCAGAACTACCGTAAGCTGCATCTGCTGCACTCAGGATACAGAAAACCCGCATATGGCGAAAGCCTACTCCCAGGCTTCAGAACTCCCGTAAACAACTTCTCTCTACGCCCAGGATGCACAACTCCAGTAAACTGCATCTCTGTACGTCTAGGTTACAGAACTCCCGTAAGCTGCGTCTGATACACTCAGGCCATAGGAATCCCGTATACAGCGTATGCCTACTCCCAGGCCGCAGAACTCCGGGAAACAGCTTCTCTGTACATTCAACCTACAGAACTCCTGGACACTGCATCTCTCGACACTTAGGTTACAGACCTCACAGAAGTTGCAACTCCTACACTCAGGATACAGACAACGCACATATAGCGAGTGGCTAATTACAGTCTCCAGAACTCCAGGAAACAGCTAGCTCCTCTCTACACAAAGGACAGAGAACTCCTGGAAACCGCGCCGCTCTACATCCATTTTACAGAAATCCCGAAAGTTGCGTCTGCTCCACACACTCAGCATACAAAAAACCCGCATATAGCGAATACCTACTTCTAAGCTACAGAACTCCAGGAAAGCGCTCCTCTCTACACCAAGGACAGAGAACTCCTGGAAACTGCGTCGATCTGCATCCAGGTAACAGAGCTCCCGTAAGCTGCGTCTCCTACACTCAGGCTTCAGAAATCCCATGCACTGCGTATGCCTATTGCCAGGCTACAGACCTCTTGGAAACCACTGCTCTCAGCACTCAGATACAGAACTCCGGTAAACTGCATCTCTCTACATGCAGGTTACAGAATTCCCCGGAAGCATCGTGTGCTCCACTCAGGCTGCAGGACTCCTGGAAACTGTGTCTCTCGATATCCGTGGTACAGAACACCCGTAAGCTGGCTATCCTACACTCAGGGTACAGTAAACCCGCGTATTGTGTATGCCTAATTCCAGGATACAGAAGTCCCGTAAACTGCTTCTCCCTGCACCCAGGATACCTAACTCCGCTAAGCTGTGTCTCTCTACATTCAGGGGGCAGAACTCCTGTAAGCTGCATCTCCTACACACAGGATACAGAAAACCCGCATATTGTGAATGCCTAATTCCAGGCTACAGAACTCCCGTAAACAACGTCTCTCTACTCCCAGGATGCTGAACTCCGCTAAACCGCGTCTCTCTACATCCAGGTTACAGAACTCCCTTAAGCTGCGTCTGCTACACTCAGGCTACGGGAATCCCATATACAGCGTATGCCTACTCCAAGGCTGCCGAACTCTTGTAAACTGCTTCTCTCTACACAAGGATACAGACCTCCGGTAAAATGCTTCTCACTACGTTCAGGTGGCAGAACTACCGTAAGCTGCATCTGCTGCACTCAGGATACAGAAAACCCGCATATGGCGAAAGCCTACTCCCAGGCTTCAGAACTCCCGTAAACCACTTCTCTCTACGCCCAGGATGCACAACTCCAGTAAACTGCATCTCTGTACGTCTAGGTTACAGAACTCCCGTAAGCTGCGTCTGATACACTCAGGCCATAGGAATCCCGTATACAGCGTATGCCTACTCCCAGGCCGCAGAACTCCGGGAAACAGCTTCTCTGTACATTCAACCTACAGAACTCCTGGACACTGCATCTCTCGACACTTAGGTTACAGACCTCACAGAAGTTGCAACTCCTACACTCAGGATACAGACAACGCACATATAGCGAGTGGCTAATTACAGTCTACAGAACTCCAGGAAACAGCTAGCTCCTCTCTACACAAAGGACAGAGAACTCCTGGAAACCGCGCCGCTCTACATCCATTTTACAGAAATCCCGAAAGTTGCGTCTGCTCCACACACTCAGCATACAAAAAACCCGCATATAGCGAATGCCTACTTCTAAGCTACAGAACTCCAGGAAAGCGCTCCTCTCTACACCAAGGACAGAGAACTCCTGGAAACTGCGTCGATCTGCATCCAGGTAACAGAGCTCCCGTAAGCTGCGTCTCCTACACTCAGGCTTCAGAAATCCCATGCACTGCGTATGCCTATTGCCAGGCTACAGACCTCTTGGAAACCACTGCTCTCAGCACTCAGATACAGAACTCCGGTAAACTGCGTCTCTCTACATGCAGGTTACAGAATTCCCCGGAAGCATCGTGTGCTCCACTCAGGCTGCAGGACTCCTGGAAACTGTGTCTCTCGATATCCGTGGTACAGAACACCCGTAAGCTGGCTATCCTACACTCAGGGTACAGTAAACCCGCGTATTGTGTATGCCTAATTCCAGGATACAGAAGTCCCGTAAACTGCTTCTCCCTACACCCAGGATACCTAACTCCGCTAAGCTGTGTCTCTCTACATTCAGGGGGCAGAACTCCTGTAAGCTGCATCTCCTACACACAGGATACAGAAAACCCGCATATTGTGAATGCCTAATTCCAGGCTACAGAACTCCCGTAAACAACGTCTCTCTACTCCCAGGATGCAGAACTCCGCTAAACCGCGTCTCTCTACATCCAGCTTACAGAACTCCCTTAAGCTGCGTCTGCTACACTCAGGCTACGGGAATCCCATATACAGCGTATGCCTACTCCAAGGCTGCCGAACTCTTGTAAACTGCTTCTCTCTACACAAGGATACAGACCTCCGGTAAAATGCTTCTCACTACGTTCAGGTGGCAGAACTACCGTAAGCTGCATCTGCTGCACTCAGGATACAGAAAACCCGCATATGGCGAAAGCCTACTCCCAGGCTTCAGAACTCCCGTAAACAACTTCTCTCTACGCCCAGGATGCACAACTCCAGTAAACTGCATCTCTGTACGTCTAGGTTACAGAACTCCCGTAAGCTGCGTCTGATACACTCAGGCCATAGGAATCCCGTATACAGCGTATGCCTACTCCCAGGCCGCAGAACTCCGGGAAACAGCTTCTCTGTACATTCAACCTACAGAACTCCTGGACACTGCATCTCTCGACACTTAGGTTACAGACCTCACAGAAGTTGCAACTCCTACACTCAGGATACAGACAACGCACATATAGCGAGTGGCTAATTACAGTCTACAGAACTCCAGGAAACAGCTAGCTCCTCTCTACACAAAGGACAGAGAACTCCTGGAAACCGCGCCGCTCTACATCCATTTTACAGAAATCCCGAAAGTTGCGTCTGCTCCACACACTCAGCATACAAAAAACCCGCATATAGCGAATACCTACTTCTAAGCTACAGAACTCCAGGAAAGCGCTCCTCTCTACACCAAGGACAGAGAACTCCTGGAAACTGCGTCGATCTGCATCCAGGTAACAGAGCTCCCGTAAGCTGCGTCTCCTACACTCAGGCTTCAGAAATCCCATGCACTGCGTATGCCTATTGCCAGGCTACAGACCTCTTGGAAACCACTGCTCTCAGCACTCAGATACAGAACTCCGGTAAACTGCATCTCTCTACATGCAGGTTACAGAATTCCCCGGAAGCATCGTGTGCTCCACTCAGGCTGCAGGACTCCTGGAAACTGTGTCTCTCGATATCCGTGGTACAGAACACCCGTAAGCTGGCTATCCTACACTCAGGGTACAGTAAACCCGCGTATTGTGTATGCCTAATTCCAGGATACAGAAGTCCCGTAAACTGCTTCTCCCTGCACCCAGGATACCTAACTCCGCTAAGCTGTGTCTCTCTACATTCAGGGGGCAGAACTCCTTTAAGCTGCATCTCCTACACACAGGATACAGAAAACCCGCATATTGTGAATGCCTAATTCCAGGCTACAGAACTCCCGTAAACAACGTCTCTCTACTCCCAGGATGCTGAACTCCGCTAAACCGCGTCTCTCTACATCCAGGTTACAGAACTCCCTTAAGCTGTGTCTGCTACACTCAGGCTACGGGAATCCCATATACAGCGTATGCCTACTCCAAGGCTGCCGAACTCTTGTAAACTGCTTCTCTCTACACAAGGATACAGACCTCCGGTAAAATGCTTCTCACTACGTTCAGGTGGCAGAACTACCGTAAGCTGCATCTGCTGCACTCAGGATACAGAAAACCCGCATATGGCGAAAGCCTACTCCCAGGCTTCAGAACTCCCGTAAACCACTTCTCTCTACGCCCAGGATGCACAACTCCAGTAAACTGCATCTCTGTACGTCTAGGTTACAGAACTCCCGTAAGCTGCGTCTGATACACTCAGGCCATAGGAATCCCGTATACAGCGTATGCCTACTCCCAGGCCGCAGAACTCCGGGAAACAGCTTCTCTGTACATTCAACCTACAGAACTCCTGGACACTGCATCTCTCGACACTTAGGTTACAGACCTCACAGAAGTTGCAACTCCTACACTCAGGATACAGACAACGCACATATAGCGAGTGGCTAATTACAGTCTACAGAACTCCAGGAAACAGCTAGCTCCTCTCTACACAAAGGACAGAGAACTCCTGGAAACCGCGCCGCTCTACATCCATTTTACAGAAATCCCGAAAGTTGCGTCTGCTCCACACACTCAGCATACAAAAAACCCGCATATAGCGAATACCTACTTCTAAGCTACAGAACTCCAGGAAAGCGCTCCTCTCTACACCAAGGACAGAGAACTCCTGGAAACTGCGTCGATCTGCATCCAGGTAACAGAGCTCCCGTAAGCTGCGTCTCCTACACTCAGGCTTCAGAAATCCCATGCACTGCGTATGCCTATTGCCAGGCTACAGACCTCTTGGAAACCACTGCTCTCAGCACTCAGATACAGAACTCCGGTAAACTGCGTCTCTCTACATGCAGGTTACAGAATTCCCCGGAAGCATCGTGTGCTCCACTCAGGCTGCAGGACTCCTGGAAACTGTGTCTCTCGATATCCGTGGTACAGAACACCCGTAAGCTGGCTATCCTACACTCAGGGTACAGTAAACCCGCGTATTGTGTATGCCTAATTCCAGGATACAGAAGTCCCGTAAACTGCTTCTCCCTACACCCAGGATACCTAACTCCGCTAAGCTGTGTCTCTCTACATTCAGGGGGCAGAACTCCTGTAAGCTGCATCTCCTACACACAGGATACAGAAAACCCGCATATTGTGAATGCCTAATTCCAGGCTACAGAACTCCCGTAAACAACGTCTCTCTACTCCCAGGATGCAGAACTCCGCTAAACCGCGTCTCTCTACATCCAGCTTACAGAACTCCCTTAAGCTGCGTCTGCTACACTCAGGCTACGGGAATCCCATATACAGCGTATGCCTACTCCAAGGCTGCCGAACTCTTGTAAACTGCTTCTCTCTACACAAGGATACAGACCTCCGGTAAAATGCTTCTCACTACGTTCAGGTGGCAGAACTACCGTAAGCTGCATCTGCTGCACTCAGGATACAGAAAACCCGCATATGGCGAAAGCCTACTCCCAGGCTTCAGAACTCCCGTAAACAACTTCTCTCTACGCCCAGGATGCACAACTCCAGTAAACTGCATCTCTGTACGTCTAGGTTACAGAACTCCCGTAAGCTGCGTCTGATACACTCAGGCCATAGGAATCCCGTATACAGCGTATGCCTACTCCCAGGCCGCAGAACTCTGGGAAACAGCTTCTCTGTACATTCAACCTACAGAACTCCTGGACACTGCATCTCTCGACACTTAGGTTACAGACCTCACAGAAGTTGCAACTCCTACACTCAGGATACAGACAACGCACATATAGCGAGTGGCTAATTACAGTCTACAGAACTCCAGGAAACAGCTAGCTCCTCTCTACACAAAGGATAGAGAACTCCTGGAAACCGCGCCGCTCTACATCCATTTTACAGAAATCCCGAAAGTTGCGTCTGCTCCACACACTCAGCATACAAAAAACCCGCATATAGCGAATACCTACTTCTAAGCTACAGAACTCCAGGAAAGCGCTCCTCTCTACACCAAGGACAGAGAACTCCTGGAAACTGCGTCGATCTGCATCCAGGTAACAGAGCTCCCGTAAGCTGCGTCTCCTACACTCAGGCTTCAGAAATCCCATGCACTGCGTATGCCTATTGCCAGGCTACAGACCTCTTGGAAACCACTGCTCTCAGCACTCAGATACAGAACTCCGGTAAACTGCGTCTCTCTACATGCAGGTTACAGAATTCCCCGTAAGCATCGTGTGCTCCACTCAGGCTGCAGGACTCCTGGAAACTGTGTCTCTCGATATCCGTGGTACAGAACACCCGTAAGCTGGCTATCCTACACTCAGGGTACAGTAAACCCGCGTATTGTGTATGCCTAATTCCAGGATACAGAAGTCCCGTAAACTGCTTCTCCCTGCACCCAGGATACCTAACTCCGCTAAGCTGTGTCTCTCTACATTCAGGGGGCAGAACTCCTGTAAGCTGCATCTCCTACACACAGGATACAGAAAACCCGCATATTGTGAATGCCTAATTCCAGGCTACAGAACTCCCGTAAACAACGTCTCTCTACTCCCAGGATGCAGAACTCCGCTAAACCGCGTCTCTCTACATCCAGCTTACAGAACTCCCTTAAGCTGCGTCTGCTACACTCAGGCTACGGGAATCCCATATACAGCGTATGCCTACTCCAAGGCTGCCGAACTCTTGTAAACTGCTTCTCTCTACACAAGGATACAGACCTCCGGTAAAATGCTTCTCACTACGTTCAGGTGGCAGAACTACCGTAAGCTGCATCTGCTGCACTCAGGATACAGAAAACCCGCATATGGCGAAAGCCTACTCCCAGGCTTCAGAACTCCCGTAAACAACTTCTCTCTACGCCCAGGATGCACAACTCCAGTAAACTGCATCTCTGTACGTCTAGGTTACAGAACTCCCGTAAGCTGCGTCTGATACACTCAGGCCATAGGAATCCCGTATACAGCGTATGCCTACTCCCAGGCCGCAGAACTCCGGGAAACAGCTTCTCTGTACATTCAACCTACAGAACTCCTGGACACTGCATCTCTCGACACTTAGGTTACAGACCTCACAGAAGTTGCAACTCCTACACTCAGGATACAGACAACGCACATATAGCGAGTGGCTAATTACAGTCTACAGAACTCCAGGAAACAGCTAGCTCCTCTCTACACAAAGGACAGAGAACTCCTGGAAACCGCGCCGCTCTACATCCATTTTACAGAAATCCCGAAAGTTGCGTCTGCTCCACACACTCAGCATACAAAAAACCCGCATATAGCGAATACCTACTTCTAAGCTACAGAACTCCAGGAAAGCGCTCCTCTCTACACCAAGGACAGAGAACTCCTGGAAACTGCGTCGATCTGCATCCAGGTAACAGAGCTCCCGTAAGCTGCGTCTCCTACACTCAGGCTTCAGAAATCCCATGCACTGCGTATGCCTATTGCCAGGCTACAGACCTCTTGGAAACCACTGCTCTCAGCACTCAGATACAGAACTCCGGTAAACTGCATCTCTCTACATGCAGGTTACAGAATTCCCCGGAAGCATCGTGTGCTCCACTCAGGCTGCAGGACTGCTGGAAACTGTGTCTCTCGATATCCGTGGTACAGAACACCCGTAAGCTGGCTATCCTACACTCAGGGTACAGTAAACCCGCGTATTGTGTATGCCTAATTCCAGGATACAGAAGTCCCGTAAACTGCTTCTCCCTGCACCCAGGATACCTAACTCCGCTAAGCTGTGTCTCTCTACATTCAGGGGGCAGAACTCCTGTAAGCTGCATATCCTACACACAGGATACAGAAAACCCGCATATTGTGAATGCCTAATTCCAGGCTACAGAACTCCCGTAAACAACGTCTCTCTACTCCCAGGATGCTGAACTCCGCTAAACCGCGTCTCTCTACATCCAGGTTACAGAACTCCCTTAAGCTGTGTCTGCTACACTCAGGCTACGGGAATCCCATATACAGCATATGCCTACTCCAAGGCTGCCGAACTCTTGTAAACTGCTTCTCTCTACACAAGGATACAGACCTCCGGTAAAATGCTTCTCACTACGTTCAGGTGGCAGAACTACCGTAAGCTGCATCTGCTGCACTCAGGATACAGAAAACCCGCATATGGCGAAAGCCTACTCCCAGGCTTCAGAACTCCCGTAAACCACTTCTCTCTACGCCCAGGATGCACAACTCCAGTAAACTGCATCTCTGTACGTCTAGGTTACAGAACTCCCGTAAGCTGCGTCTGATACACTCAGGCCATAGGAATCCCGTATACAGCGTATGCCTACTCCCAGGCCGCAGAACTCCGGGAAACAGCTTCTCTGTACATTCAACCTACAGAACTCCTGGACACTGCATCTCTCGACACTTAGGTTACAGACCTCACAGAAGTTGCAACTCCTACACTCAGGATACAGACAACGCACATATAGCGAGTGGCTAATTACAGTCTACAGAACTCCAGGAAACAGCTAGCTCCTCTCTACACAAAGGACAGAGAACTCCTGGAAACCGCGCCGCTCTACATCCATTTTACAGAAATCCCGAAAGTTGCGTCTGCTCCACACACTCAGCATACAAAAAACCCGCATATAGCGAATACCTACTTCTAAGCTACAGAACTCCAGGAAAGCGCTCCTCTCTACACCAAGGACAGAGAACTCCTGGAAACTGCGTCGATCTGCATCCAGGTAACAGAGCTCCCGTAAGCTGCGTCTCCTACACTCAGGCTTCAGAAATCCCATGCACTGCGTATGCCTATTGCCAGGCTACAGACCTCTTGGAAACCACTGCTCTCAGCACTCAGATACAGAACTCCGGTAAACTGCGTCTCTCTACATGCAGGTTACAGAATTCCCCGGAAGCATCGTGTGCTCCACTCAGGCTGCAGGACTCCTGGAAACTGTGTCTCTCGATATCCGTGGTACAGAACACCCGTAAGCTGGCTATCCTACACTCAGGGTACAGTAAACCCGCGTATTGTGTATGCCTAATTCCAGGATACAGAAGTCCCGTAAACTGCTTCTCCCTACACCCAGGATACCTAACTCCGCTAAGCTGTGTCTCTCTACATTCAGGGGGCAGAACTCCTGTAAGCTGCATCTCCTACACACAGGATACAGAAAACCCGCATATTGTGAATGCCTAATTCCAGGCTACAGAACTCCCGTAAACAACGTCTCTCTACTCCCAGGATGCAGAACTCCGCTAAACTGCGTCTCTCTACATCCAGCTTACAGAACTCCCTTAAGCTGCGTCTGCTACACTCAGGCTACGGGAATCCCATATACAGCGTATGCCTACTCCAAGGCTGCCGAACTCTTGTAAACTGCTTCTCTCTACACAAGGATACAGACCTCCGGTAAAATGCTTCTCACTACGTTCAGGTGGCAGAACTACCGTAAGCTGCATCTGCTGCACTCAGGATACAGAAAACCCGCATATGGCGAAAGCCTACTCCCAGGCTTCAGAACTCCCGTAAACAACTTCTCTCTACGCCCAGGATGCACAACTCCAGTAAACTGCATCTCTGTACGTCTAGGTTACAGAACTCCCGTAAGCTGCGTCTGATACACTCAGGCCATAGGAATCCCGTATACAGCGTATGCCTACTCCCAGGCCGCAGAACTCCGGGAAACAGCTTCTCTGTACATTCAACCTACAGAACTCCTGGACACTGCATCTCTCGACACTTAGGTTACAGACCTCACAGAAGTTGCAACTCCTACACTCAGGATACAGACAACGCACATATAGCGAGTGGCTAATTACAGTCTACAGAACTCCAGGAAACAGCTAGCTCCTCTCTACACAAAGGATAGAGAACTCCTGGAAACCGCGCCGCTCTACATCCATTTTACAGAAATCCCGAAAGTTGCGTCTGCTCCACACACTCAGCATACAAAAAACCCGCATATAGCGAATACCTACTTCTAAGCTACAGAACTCCAGGAAAGCGCTCCTCTCTACACCAAGGACAGAGAACTCCTGGAAACTGCGTCGATCTGCATCCAGGTAACAGAGCTCCCGTAAGCTGCGTCTCCTACACTCAGGCTTCAGAAATCCCATGCACTGCGTATGCCTATTGCCAGGCTACAGACCTCTTGGAAACCACTGCTCTCAGCACTCAGATACAGAACTCTGGTAAACTGCGTCTCTCTACATGCAGGTTACAGAATTCCCCGGAAGCATCGTGTGCTCCACTCAGGCTGCAGGACTCCTGGAAACTGTGTCTCTCGATATCCGTGGTACAGAACACCCGTAAGCTGGCTATCCTACACTCAGGGTACAGTAAACCCGCGTATTGTGTATGCCTAATTCCAGGATACAGAAGTCCCGTAAACTGCTTCTCCCTGCACCCAGGATACCTAACTCCGCTAAGCTGTGTCTCTCTACATTCAGGGGGCAGAACTCCTGTAAGCTGCATCTCCTACACACAGGATACAGAAAACCCGCATATTGTGAATGCCTAATTCCAGGCTACAGAACTCCCGTAAACAACGTCTCTCTACTCCCAGGATGCAGAACTCCGCTAAACCGCGTCTCTCTACATCCAGCTTACAGAACTCCCTTAAGCTGCGTCTGCTACACTCAGGCTACGGGAATCCCATATACAGCGTATGCCTACTCCAAGGCTGCCGAACTCTTGTAAACTGCTTCTCTCTACACAAGGATACAGACCTCCGGTAAAATGCTTCTCACTACGTTCAGGTGGCAGAACTACCGTAAGCTGCATCTGCTGCACTCAGGATACAGAAAACCCGCATATGGCGAAAGCCTACTCCCAGGCTTCAGAACTCCCGTAAACAACTTCTCTCTACGCCCAGGATGCACAACTCCAGTAAACTGCATCTCTGTACGTCTAGGTTACAGAACTCCCGTAAGCTGCGTCTGATACACTCAGGCCATAGGAATCCCGTATACAGCGTATGCCTACTCCCAGGCCGCAGAACTCCGGGAAACAGCTTCTCTGTACATTCAACCTACAGAACTCCTGGACACTGCATCTCTCGACACTTAGGTTACAGACCTCACAGAAGTTGCAACTCCTACACTCAGGATACAGACAACGCACATATAGCGAGTGGCTAATTACAGTCTACAGAACTCCAGGAAACAGCTAGCTCCTCTCTACACAAAGGACAGAGAACTCCTGGAAACCGCGCCGCTCTACATCCATTTTACAGAAATCCCGAAAGTTGCGTCTGCTCCACACACTCAGCATACAAAAAACCCGCATATAGCGAATACCTACTTCTAAGCTACAGAACTCCAGGAAAGCGCTCCTCTCTACACCAAGGACAGAGAACTCCTGGAAACTGCGTCGATCTGCATCCAGGTAACAGAGCTCCCGTAAGCTGCGTCTCCTACACTCAGGCTTCAGAAATCCCATGCACTGCGTATGCCTATTGCCAGGCTACAGACCTCTTGGAAACCACTGCTCTCAGCACTCAGATACAGAACTCCGGTAAACTGCGTCTCTCTACATGCAGGTTACAGAATTCCCCGGAAGCATCGTGTGCTCCACTCAGGCTGCAGGACTCCTGGAAACTGTGTCTCTCGATATCCGTGGTACAGAACACCCGTAAGCTGGCTATCCTACACTCAGGGTACAGTAAACCCGCGTATTGTGTATGCCTAATTCCAGGATACAGAAGTCCCGTAAACTGCTTCTCCCTACACCCAGGATACCTAACTCCGCTAAGCTGTGTCTCTCTACATTCAGGGGGCAGAACTCCTGTAAGCTGCATCTCCTACACACAGGATACAGAAAACCCGCATATTGTGAATGCCTAATTCCAGGCTACAGAACTCCCGTAAACAACGTCTCTCTACTCCCAGGATGCAGAACTCCGCTAAACCGCGTCTCTCTACATCCAGCTTACAGAACTCCCTTAAGCTGCGTCTGCTACACTCAGGCTACGGGAATCCCATATACAGCGTATGCCTACTCCAAGGCTGCCGAACTCTTGTAAACTGCTTCTCTCTACACAAGGATACAGACCTCCGGTAAAATGCTTCTCACTACGTTCAGGTGGCAGAACTACCGTAAGCTGCATCTGCTGCACTCAGGATACAGAAAACCCGCATATGGCGAAAGCCTACTCCCAGGCTTCAGAACTCCCGTAAACAACTTCTCTCTACGCCCAGGATGCACAACTCCAGTAAACTGCATCTCTGTACGTCTAGGTTACAGAACTCCCGTAAGCTGCGTCTGATACACTCAGGCCATAGGAATCCCGTATACAGCGTATGCCTACTCCCAGGCCGCAGAACTCCGGGAAACAGCTTCTCTGTACATTCAACCTACAGAACTCCTGGACACTGCATCTCTCGACACTTAGGTTACAGACCTCACAGAAGTTGCAACTCCTACACTCAGGATACAGACAACGCACATATAGCGAGTGGCTAATTACAGTCTCCAGAACTCCAGGAAACAGCTAGCTCCTCTCTACACAAAGGACAGAGAACTCCTGGAAACCGCGCCGCTCTACATCCATTTTACAGAAATCCCGAAAGTTGCGTCTGCTCCACACACTCAGCATACAAAAAACCCGCATATAGCGAATACCTACTTCTAAGCTACAGAACTCCAGGAAAGCGCTCCTCTCTACACCAAGGACAGAGAACTCCTGGAAACTGCGTCGATCTGCATCCAGGTAACAGAGCTCCCGTAAGCTGCGTCTCCTACACTCAGGCTTCAGAAATCCCATGCACTGCGTATGCCTATTGCCAGGCTACAGACCTCTTGGAAACCACTGCTCTCAGCACTCAGATACAGAACTCCGGTAAACTGCGTCTCTCTACATGCAGGTTACAGAATTCCCCGGAAGCATCGTGTGCTCCACTCAGGCTGCAGGACTCCTGGAAACTGTGTCTCTCGATATCCGTGGTACAGAACACCCGTAAGCTGGCTATCCTACACTCAGGGTACAGTAAACCCGCGTATTGTGTATGCCTAATTCCAGGATACAGAAGTCCCGTAAACTGCTTCTCCCTACACCCAGGATACCTAACTCCGCTAAGCTGTGTCTCTCTACATTCAGGGGGCAGAACTCCTGTAAGCTGCATCTCCTACACACAGGATACAGAAAACCCGCATATTGTGAATGCCTAATTCCAGGCTACAGAACTCCCGTAAACAACGTCTCTCTACTCCCAGGATGCAGAACTCCGCTAAACCGCGTCTCTCTACATCCAGCTTACAGAACTCCCTTAAGCTGCGTCTGCTACACTCAGGCTACGGGAATCCCATATACAGCGTATGCCTACTCCAAGGCTGCCGAACTCTTGTAAACTGCTTCTCTCTACACAAGGATACAGACCTCCGGTAAAATGCTTCTCACTACGTTCAGGTGGCAGAACTACCGTAAGCTGCATCTGCTGCACTCAGGATACAGAAAACCCGCATATGGCGAAAGCCTACTCCCAGGCTTCAGAACTCCCGTAAACAACTTCTCTCTACGCCCAGGATGCACAACTCCAGTAAACTGCATCTCTGTACGTCTAGGTTACAGAACTCCCGTAAGCTGCGTCTGATACACTCAGGCCATAGGAATCCCGTATACAGCGTATGCCTACTCCCAGGCCGCAGAACTCCGGGAAACAGCTTCTCTGTACATTCAACCTACAGAACTCCTGGACACTGCATCTCTCGACACTTAGGTTACAGACCTCACAGAAGTTGCAACTCCTACACTCAGGATACAGACAACGCACATATAGCGAGTGGCTAATTACAGTCTACAGAACTCCAGGAAACAGCTAGCTCCTCTCTACACAAAGGACAGAGAACTCCTGGAAACCGCGCCGCTCTACATCCATTTTACAGAAATCCCGAAAGTTGCGTCTGCTCCACACACTCAGCATACAAAAAACCCGCATATAGCGAATACCTACTTCTAAGCTACAGAACTCCAGGAAAGCGCTCCTCTCTACACCAAGGACAGAGAACTCCTGGAAACTGCGTCGATCTGCATCCAGGTAACAGAGCTCCCGTAAGCTGCGTCTCCTACACTCAGGCTTCAGAAATCCCATGCACTGCGTATGCCTATTGCCAGGCTACAGACCTCTTGGAAACCACTGCTCTCAGCACTCAGATACAGAACTCCGGTAAACTGCGTCTCTCTACATGCAGGTTACAGAATTCCCCGGAAGCATCGTGTGCTCCACTCAGGCTGCAGGACTCCTGGAAACTGTGTCTCTCGATATCCGTGGTACAGAACACCCGTAAGCTGGCTATCCTACACTCAGGGTACAGTAAACCCGCGTATTGTGTATGCCTAATTCCAGGATACAGAAGTCCCGTAAACTGCTTCTCCCTGCACCCAGGATACCTAACTCCGCTAAGCTGTGTCTCTCTACATTCAGGGGGCAGAACTCCTGTAAGCTGCATCTCCTACACACAGGATACAGAAAACCCGCATATTGTGAATGCCTAATTCCAGGCTACAGAACTCCCGTAAACAACGTCTCTCTACTCCCAGGATGCAGAACTCCGCTAAACCGCGTCTCTCTACATCCAGCTTACAGAACTCCCTTAAGCTGCGTCTGCTACACTCAGGCTACGGGAATCCCATATACAGCGTATGCCTACTCCAAGGCTGCCGAACTCTTGTAAACTGCTTCTCTCTACACAAGGATACAGACCTCCGGTAAAATGCTTCTCACTACGTTCAGGTGACAGAACTACCGTAAGCTGCATCTGCTGCACTCAGGATACAGAAAACCCGCATATGGCGAAAGCCTACTCCCAGGCTTCAGAACTCCCGTAAACCACTTCTCTCTACGCCCAGGATGCACAACTCCAGTAAACTGCATCTCTGTACGTCTAGGTTACAGAACTCCCGTAAGCTGCGTCTGATACACTCAGGCCATAGGAATCCCGTATACAGCGTATGCCTACTCCCAGGCCGCAGAACTCCGGGAAACAGCTTCTCTGTACATTCAACCTACAGAACTCCTGGACACTGCATCTCTCGACACTTAGGTTACAGACCTCACAGAAGTTGCAACTCCTACACTCAGGATACAGACAACGCACATATAGCGAGTGGCTAATTACAGTCTACAGAACTCCAGGAAACAGCTAGCTCCTCTCTACACAAAGGACAGAGAACTCCTGGAAACCGCGCCGCTCTACATCCATTTTACAGAAATCCCGAAAGTTGCGTCTGCTCCACACACTCAGCATACAAAAAACCCGCATATAGCGAATACCTACTTCTAAGCTACAGAACTCCAGGAAAGCGCTCCTCTCTACACCAAGGACAGAGAACTCCTGGAAACTGCGTCGATCTGCATCCAGGTAACAGAGCTCCCGTAAGCTGCGTCTCCTACACTCAGGCTTCAGAAATCCCATGCACTGCGTATGCCTATTGCCAGGCTACAGACCTCTTGGAAACCACTGCTCTCAGCACTCAGATACAGAACTCCGGTAAACTGCGTCTCTCTACATGCAGGTTACAGAATTCCCCGGAAGCATCGTGTGCTCCACTCAGGCTGCAGGACTCCTGGAAACTGTGTCTCTCGATATCCGTGGTACAGAACACCCGTAAGCTGGCTATCCTACACTCAGGGTACAGTAAACCCGCGTATTGTGTATGCCTAATTCCAGGATACAGAAGTCCCGTAAACTGCTTCTCCCTGCACCCAGGATACCTAACTCCGCTAAGCTGTGTCTCTCTACATTCAGGGGGCAGAACTCCTGTAAGCTGCATCTCCTACACACAGGATACAGAAAACCCGCATATTGTGAATGCCTAATTCCAGGCTACAGAACTCCCGTAAACAACGTCTCTCTACTCCCAGGATGCAGAACTCCGCTAAACCGCGTCTCTCTACATCCAGCTTACAGAACTCCCTTAAGCTGCGTCTGCTACACTCAGGCTACGGGAATCCCATATACAGCGTATGCCTACTCCAAGGCTGCCGAACTCTTGTAAACTGCTTCTCTCTACACAAGGATACAGACCTCCGGTAAAATGCTTCTCACTACGTTCAGGTGGCAGAACTACCGTAAGCTGCATCTGCTGCACTCAGGATACAGAAAACCCGCATATGGCGAAAGCCTACTCCCAGGCTTCAGAACTCCCGTAAACAACTTCTCTCTACGCCCAGGATGCACAACTCCAGTAAACTGCATCTCTGTACGTCTAGGTTACAGAACTCCCGTAAGCTGCGTCTGATACACTCAGGCCATAGGAATCCCGTATACAGCGTATGCCTACTCCCAGGCCGCAGAACTCCGGGAAACAGCTTCTCTGTACATTCAACCTACAGAACTCCTGGACACTGCATCTCTCGACACTTAGGTTACAGACCTCACAGAAGTTGCAACTCCTACACTCAGGATACAGACAACGCACATATAGCGAGTGGCTAATTACAGTCTACAGAACTCCAGGAAACAGCTAGCTCCTCTCTACACAAAGGACAGAGAACTCCTGGAAACCGCGCCGCTCTACATCCATTTTACAGAAATCCCGAAAGTTGCGTCTGCTCCACACACTCAGCATACAAAAAACCCGCATATAGCGAATACCTACTTCTAAGCTACAGAACTCCAGGAAAGCGCTCCTCTCTACACCAAGGACAGAGAACTCCTGGAAACTGCGTCGATCTGCATCCAGGTAACAGAGCTCCCGTAAGCTGCGTCTCCTACACTCAGGCTTCAGAAATCCCATGCACTGCGTATGCCTATTGCCAGGCTACAGACCTCTTGGAAACCACTGCTCTCAGCACTCAGATACAGAACTCCGGTAAACTGCGTCTCTCTACATGCAGGTTACAGAATTCCCCGTAAGCATCGTGTGCTCCATTCAGGCTGCAGGACTCCTGGAAACTGTGTCTCTCGATATCCGTGGTACAGAACACCCGTAAGCTGGCTATCCTACACTCAGGGTACAGTAAACCCGCGTATTGTGTATGCCTAATTCCAGGATACAGAAGTCCCGTAAACTGCTTCTCCCTGCACCCAGGATACCTAACTCCGCTAAGCTGTGTCTCTCTACATTCAGGGGGCAGAACTCCTGTAAGCTGCATCTCCTACACACAGGATACAGAAAACCCGCATATTGTGAATGCCTAATTCCAGGCTACAGAACTCCCGTAAACAACGTCTCTCTACTCCCAGGATGCAGAACTCCGCTAAACCGCGTCTCTCTACATCCAGCTTACAGAACTCCCTTAAGCTGCGTCTGCTACACTCAGGCTACGGGAATCCCATATACAGCGTATGCCTACTCCAAGGCTGCCGAACTCTTGTAAACTGCTTCTCTCTACACAAGGATACAGACCTCCGGTAAAATGCTTCTCACTACGTTCAGGTGGCAGAACTACCGTAAGCTGCATCTGCTGCACTCAGGATACAGAAAACCCGCATATGGCGAAAGCCTACTCCCAGGCTTCAGAACTCCCGTAAACAACTTCTCTCTACGCCCAGGATGCACAACTCCAGTAAACTGCATCTCTGTACGTCTAGGTTACAGAACTCCCGTAAGCTGCATCTGATACACTCAGGCCATAGGAATCCCGTATACAGCGTATGCCTACTCCCAGGCCGCAGAACTCCGGGAAACAGCTTCTCTGTACATTCAACCTACAGAACTCCTGGACATTGCATCTCTCGACACTTAGGTTACAGACCTCACAGAAGTTGCAACTCCTACACTCAGGATACAGACAACGCACATATAGCGAGTGGCTAATTACAGTCTACAGAACTCCAGGAAACAGCTAGCTCCTCTCTACACAAAGGACAGAGAACTCCTGGAAACTGCGCCGCTCTACATCCATTTTACAGAAATCCCGAAAGTTGCGTCTGCTCCACACACTCAGCATACAAAAAACCCGCATATAGCGAATACCTACTTCTAAGCTACAGAACTCCAGGAAAGCGCTCCTCTCTACACCAAGGACAGAGAACTCCTGGAAACTGCGTCGATCTGCATCCAGGTAACAGAGCTCCCGTAAGCTGCGTCTCCTACACTCAGGCTTCAGAAATCCCATGCACTGCGTATGCCTATTGCCAGGCTACAGACCTCTTGGAAACCACTGCTCTCAGCACTCAGATACAGAACTCCGGTAAACTGCGTCTCTCTACATGCAGGTTACAGAATTCCCCGGAAGCATCGTGTGCTCCACTCAGGCTGCAGGACTCCTGGAAACTGTGTCTCTCGATATCCGTGGTACAGAACACCCGTAAGCTGGCTATCCTACACTCAGGGTACAGTAAACCTGCGTATTGTGTATGCCTAATTCCAGGATACAGAAGTCCCGTAAACTGCTTCTCCCTGCACCCAGGATACCTAACTCCGCTAAGCTGTGTCTCTCTACATTCAGGGGGCAGAACTCCTGTAAGCTGCATCTCCTACACACAGGATACAGAAAACCCGCATATTGTGAATGCCTAATTCCAGGCTACAGAACTCCCGTAAACAACGTCTCTCTACTCCCAGGATGCAGAACTCCGCTAAACCGCGTCTCTCTACATCCAGCTTACAGAACTCCCTTAAGCTGCGTCTGCTACACTCAGGCTACGGGAATCCCATATACAGCGTATGCCTACTCCAAGGCTGCCGAACTCTTGTAAACTGCTTCTCTCTACACAAGGATACAGACCTCCGGTAAAATGCTTCTCACTACGTTCAGGTGGCAGAACTACCGTAAGCTGCATCTGCTGCACTCAGGATACAGAAAACCCGCATATGGCGAAAGCCTACTCCCAGGCTTCAGAACTCCCGTAAACAACTTCTCTCTACGCCCAGGATGCACAACTCCAGTAAACTGCATCTCTGTACGTCTAGGTTACAGAACTCCCGTAAGCTGCGTCTGATACACTCAGGCCATAGGAATCCCGTATACAGCGTATGCCTACTCCCAGGCCGCAGAACTCCGGGAAACAGCTTCTCTGTACATTCAACCTACAGAACTCCTGGACACTGCATCTCTCGACACTTAGGTTACAGACCTCACAGAAGTTGCAACTCCTACACTCAGGATACAGACAACGCACATATAGCGAGTGGCTAATTACAGTCTACAGAACTCCAGGAAACAGCTAGCTCCTCTCTACACAAAGGACAGAGAACTCCTGGAAACCGCGCCGCTCTACATCCATTTTACAGAAATCCCGAAAGTTGCATCTGCTCCACACACTCAGCATACAAAAAACCCGCATATAGCGAATACCTACTTCTAAGCTACAGAACTCCAGGAAAGCGCTCCTCTCTACACCAAGGACAGAGAACTCCTGGAAACTGCGTCGATCTGCATCCAGGTAACAGAGCTCCCGTAAGCTGCGTCTCCTACACTCAGGCTTCAGAAATCCCATGCACTGCGTATGCCTATTGCCAGGCTACAGACCTCTTGGAAACCACTGCTCTCAGCACTCAGATACAGAACTCCGGTAAACTGCGTCTCTCTACGTGCAGGTTACAGAATTCCCCGGAAGCATCGTGTGCTCCACTCAGGCTGCAGGACTCCTGGAAACTGTGTCTCTCGATATCCGTGGTACAGAACACCCGTAAGCTGGCTATCCTACACTCAGGGTACAGTAAACCCGCGTATTGTGTATGCCTAATTCCAGGATACAGAAGTCCCGTAAACTGCTTCTCCCTGCACCCAGGATACCTAACTCCGCTAAGCTGTGTCTCTCTACATTCAGGGGGCAGAACTCCTGTAAGCTGCATCTCCTACACACAGGATACAGAAAACCCGCATATTGTGAATGCCTAATTCCAGGCTACAGAACTCCCGTAAACAACGTCTCTCTACTCCCAGGATGCAGAACTCCGCTAAACCGCGTCTCTCTACATCCAGGTTACAGAACTCCCTTAAGCTGCGTCTGCTACACTCAGGCTACGGGAATCCCATATACAGCGTATGCCTACTCCAAGGCTGCCGAACTCTTGTAAACTGCTTCTCTCTACACAAGGATACAGACCTCCGGTAAAATGCTTCTCACTACGTTCAGGTGGCAGAACTACCGTAAGCTGCATCTGCTGCACTCAGGATACAGAAAACCCGCATATGGCGAAAGCCTACTCCCAGGCTTCAGAACTCCCGTAAACCACTTCTCTCTACGCCCAGGATGCACAACTCCAGTAAACTGCATCTCTGTACGTCTAGGTTACAGAACTCCCGTAAGCTGCGTCTGATACACTCAGGCCATAGGAATCCCGTATACAGCGTATGCCTACTCCCAGGCCGCAGAACTCCGGGAAACAGCTTCTCTGTACATTCAACCTACAGAACTCCTGGACATTGCATCTCTCGACACTTAGGTTACAGACCTCACAGAAGTTGCAACTCCTACACTCAGGATACAGACAACGCACATATAGCGAGTGGCTAATTACAGTCTACAGAACTCCAGGAAACAGCTAGCTCCTCTCTACACAAAGGACAGAGAACTCCTGGAAACCGCGCCGCTCTACATCCATTTTACAGAAATCCCGAAAGTTGCGTCTGCTCCACACACTCAGCATACAAAAAACCCGCATATAGCGAATACCTACTTCTAAGCTACAGAACTCCAGGAAAGCGCTCCTCTCTACACCAAGGACAGAGAACTCCTGGAAACTGCGTCGATCTGCATCCAGGTAACAGAGCTCCCGTAAGCTGCGTCTCCTACACTCAGGCTTCAGAAATCCCATGCACTGCGTATGCCTATTGCCAGGCTACAGACCTCTTGGAAACCACTGCTCTCAGCACTCAGATACAGAACTCCGGTAAACTGCGTCTCTCTACATGCATGTTACAGAATTCCCCGGAAGCATCGTGTGCTCCACTCAGGCTGCAGGACTCCTGGAAACTGTGTCTCTCGATATCCGTGGTACAGAACACCCGTAAGCTGGCTATCCTACACTCAGGGTACAGTAAACCCGCGTATTGTGTATGCCTAATTCCAGGATACAGAAGTCCCGTAAACTGCTTCTCCCTACACCCAGGATACCTAACTCCGCTAAGCTGTGTCTCTCTACATTCAGGGGGCAGAACTCCTGTAAGCTGCATCTCCTACATACAGGATACAGAAAACCCGCATATTGTGAATGCCTAATTCCAGGCTACAGAACTCCCGTAAACAACGTCTCTCTACTCCCAGGATGCAGAACTCCGCTAAACCGCGTCTCTCTACATCCAGCTTACAGAACTCCCTTAAGCTGCGTCTGCTACACTCAGGCTACGGGAATCCCATATACAGCGTATGCCTACTCCAAGGCTGCCGAACTCTTGTAAACTGCTTCTCTCTACACAAGGATACAGACCTCCGGTAAAATGCTTCTCACTACGTTCAGGTGGCAGAACTACCGTAAGCTGCATCTGCTGCACTCAGGATACAGAAAACCCGCATATGGCGAAAGCCTACTCCCAGGCTTCAGAACTCCCGTAAACAACTTCTCTCTACGCCCAGGATGCACAACTCCAGTAAACTGCATCTCTGTACGTCTAGGTTACAGAACTCCCGTAAGCTGCGTCTGATACACTCAGGCCATAGGAATCCCGTATACAGCGTATGCCTACTCCCAGGCCGCAGAACTCCGGGAAACAGCTTCTCTGTACATTCAACCTACAGAACTCCTGGACACTGCATCTCTCGACACTTAGGTTACAGACCTCACAGAAGTTGCAACTCCTACACTCAGGATACAGACAACGCACATATAGCGAGTGGCTAATTACAGTCTACAGAACTCCAGGAAACAGCTAGCTCCTCTCTACACAAAGGACAGAGAACTCCTGGAAACCGCACCGCTCTACATCCATTTTACAGAAATCCCGAAAGTTGCGTCTGCTAAACACACTCAGCATACAAAAAACCCGCATATAGCGAATACCTACTTCTAAGCTACAGAACTCCAGGAAAGCGCTCCTCTCTACACCAAGGACAGAGAACTCCTGGAAACTGCGTCGATCTGCATCCAGGTAACAGAGCTCCCGTAAGCTGCGTCTCCTACACTCAGGCTTCAGAAATCCCATGCACTGCGTATGCCTATTGCCAGGCTACAGACCTCTTGGAAACCACTGCTCTCAGCACTCAGATACAGAACTCCGGTAAACTGCGTCTCTCTACGTGCAGGTTACAGAATTCCCCGTAAGCATCGTGTGCTCCACTCAGGCTGCAGGACTCCTGGAAACTGTGTCTCTCGATATCCGTGGTACAGAACACCCGTAAGCTGGCTATCCTACTCTCAGGGTACAGTAAACCCGCGTATTGTGTATGCCTAATTCCAGGATACAGAAGTCCCGTAAACTGCTTCTCCCTGCACCCAGGATACCTAACTCCGCTAAGCTGTGTCTCTCTACATTCAGGGGGCAGAACTCCTGTAAGCTGCATCTCCTACACACAGGATACAGAAAACCCGCATATTGTGAATGCCTAATTCCAGGCTACAGAACTCCCGTAAACAACGTCTCTCTACTCCCAGGATGCAGAACTCCGCTAAACCGCGTCTCTCTACATCCAGGTTACAGAACTCCCTTAAGCTGCGTCTGCTACACTCAGGCTACGGGAATCCCATATACAGCGTATGCCTACTCCAAGGCTGCCGAACTCTTGTAAACTGCTTCTCTCTACACAAGGATACAGACCTCCGGTAAAATGCTTCTCACTACGTTCAGGTGGCAGAACTACCGTAAGCTGCATCTGCTGCACTCAGGATACAGAAAACCCGCATATGGCGAAAGCCTACTCCCAGGCTTCAGAACTCCCGTAAACCACTTCTCTCTACGCCCAGGATGCACAACTCCAGTAAACTGCATCTCTGTACGTCTAGGTTACAGAACTCCCGTAAGCTGCGTCTGATACACTCAGGCCATAGGAATCCCGTATACAGCGTATGCCTACTCCCAGGCCGCAGAACTCCGGGAAACAGCTTCTCTGTACATTCAACCTACAGAACTCCTGGACACTGCATCTCTCGACACTTAGGTTACAGACCTCACAGAAGTTGCAACTCCTACACTCAGGATACAGACAACGCACATATAGCGAGTGGCTAATTACAGTCTACAGAACTCCAGGAAACAGCTAGCTCCTCTCTACACAAAGGACAGAGAACTCCTGGAAACCGCGCCGCTCTACATCCATTTTACAGAAATCCCGAAAGTTGCGTCTGCTCCACACACTCAGCATACAAAAAACCCGCATATAGCGAATACCTACTTCTAAGCTACAGAACTCCAGGAAAGCGCTCCTCTCTACACCAAGGACAGAGAACTCCTGGAAACTGCGTCGATCTGCATCCAGGTAACAGAGCTCCCGTAAGCTGCGTCTCCTACACTCAGGCTTCAGAAATCCCATGCACTGCGTATGCCTATTGCCAGGCTACAGACCTCTTGGAAACCACTGCTCTCAGCACTCAGATACAGAACTCCGGTAAACTGCGTCTCTCTACATGCAGGTTACAGAATTCCCCGGAAGCATCGTGTGCTCCACTCAGGCTGCAGGACTCCTGGAAACTGTGTCTCTCGATATCCGTGGTACAGAACACCCGTAAGCTGGCTATCCTACACTCAGGGTACAGTAAACCCGCGTATTGTGTATGCCTAATTCCAGGATACAGAAGTCCCGTAAACTGCTTCTCCCTACACCCAGGATACCTAACTCCGCTAAGCTGTGTCTCTCTACATTCAGGGGGCAGAACTCCTGTAAGCTGCATCTCCTACATACAGGATACAGAAAACCCGCATATTGTGAATGCCTAATTCCAGGCTACAGAACTCCCGTAAACAACGTCTCTCTACTCCCAGGATGCAGAACTCCGCTAAACCGCGTCTCTCTACATCCAGCTTACAGAACTCCCTTAAGCTGCGTCTGCTACACTCAGGCTACGGGAATCCCATATACAGCGTATGCCTACTCCAAGGCTGCCGAACTCTTGTAAACTGCTTCTCTCTACACAAGGATACAGACCTCCGGTAAAATGCTTCTCACTACGTTCAGGTGGCAGAACTACCGTAAGCTGCATCTGCTGCACTCAGGATACAGAAAACCCGCATATGGCGAAAGCCTACTCCCAGGCTTCAGAACTCCCGTAAACAACTTCTCTCTACGCCCAGGATGCACAACTCCAGTAAACTGCATCTCTGTACGTCTAGGTTACAGAACTCCCGTAAGCTGCGTCTGATACACTCAGGCCATAGGAATCCCGTATACAGCGTATGCCTACTCCCAGGCCGCAGAACTCCGGGAAACAGCTTCTCTGTACATTCAACCTACAGAACTCCTGGACACTGCATCTCTCGACACTTAGGTTACAGACCTCACAGAAGTTGCAACTCCTACACTCAGGATACAGACAACGCACATATAGCGAGTGGCTAATTACAGTCTCCAGAACTCCAGGAAACAGCTAGCTCCTCTCTACACAAAGGACAGAGAACTCCTGGAAACCGCACCGCTCTACATCCATTTTACAGAAATCCCGAAAGTTGCGTCTGCTCCACACACTCAGCATACAAAAAACCCGCATATAGCGAATACCTACTTCTAAGCTACAGAACTCCAGGAAAGCGCTCCTCTCTACACCAAGGACAGAGAACTCCTGGAAACTGCGTCGATCTGCATCCAGGTAACAGAGCTCCCGTAAGCTGCGTCTCCTACACTCAGGCTTCAGAAATCCCATGCACTGCGTATGCCTATTGCCAGGCTACAGACCTCTTGGAAACCACTGCTCTCAGCACTCAGATACAGAACTCCGGTAAACTGCGTCTCTCTACGTGCAGGTTACAGAATTCCCCGTAAGCATCGTGTGCTCCACTCAGGCTGCAGGACTCCTGGAAACTGTGTCTCTCGATATCCGTGGTACAGAACACCCGTAAGCTGGCTATCCTACTCTCAGGGTACAGTAAACCCGCGTATTGTGTATGCCTAATTCCAGGATACAGAAGTCCCGTAAACTGCTTCTCCCTGCACCCAGGATACCTAACTCCGCTAAGCTGTGTCTCTCTACATTCAGGGGGCAGAACTCCTGTAAGCTGCATCTCCTACACACAGGATACAGAAAACCCGCATATTGTGAATGCCTAATTCCAGGCTACAGAACTCCCGTAAACAACGTCTCTCTACTCCCAGGATGCAGAACTCCGCTAAACCGCGTCTCTCTACATCCAGGTTACAGAACTCCCTTAAGCTGCGTCTGCTACACTCAGGCTACGGGAATCCCATATACAGCGTATGCCTACTCCAAGGCTGCCGAACTCTTGTAAACTGCTTCTCTCTACACAAGGATACAGACCTCCGGTAAAATGCTTCTCACTACGTTCAGGTGGCAGAACTACCGTAAGCTGCATCTGCTGCACTCAGGATACAGAAAACCCGCATATGGCGAAAGCCTACTCCCAGGCTTCAGAACTCCCGTAAACCACTTCTCTCTACGCCCAGGATGCACAACTCCAGTAAACTGCATCTCTGTACGTCTAGGTTACAGAACTCCCGTAAGCTGCGTCTGATACACTCAGGCCATAGGAATCCCGTATACAGCGTATGCCTACTCCCAGGCCGCAGAACTCCGGGAAACAGCTTCTCTGTACATTCAACCTACAGAACTCCTGGACACTGCATCTCTCGACACTTAGGTTACAGACCTCACAGAAGTTGCAACTCCTACACTCAGGATACAGACAACGCACATATAGCGAGTGGCTAATTACAGTCTACAGAACTCCAGGAAACAGCTAGCTCCTCTCTACACAAAGGACAGAGAACTCCTGGAAACCGCGCCGCTCTACATCCATTTTACAGAAATCCCGAAAGTTGCGTCTGCTCCACACACTCAGCATACAAAAAACCCGCATATAGCGAATACCTACTTCTAAGCTACAGAACTCCAGGAAAGCGCTCCTCTCTACACCAAGGACAGAGAACTCCTGGAAACTGCGTCGATCTGCATCCAGGTAACAGAGCTCCCGTAAGCTGCGTCTCCTACACTCAGGCTTCAGAAATCCCATGCACTGCGTATGCCTATTGCCAGGCTACAGACCTCTTGGAAACCACTGCTCTCAGCACTCAGATACAGAACTCCGGTAAACTGCGTCTCTCTACATGCAGGTTACAGAATTCCCCGGAAGCATCGTGTGCTCCACTCAGGCTGCAGGACTCCTGGAAACTGTGTCTCTCGATATCCGTGGTACAGAACACCCGTAAGCTGGCTATCCTACACTCAGGGTACAGTAAACCCGCGTATTGTGTATGCCTAATTCCAGGATACAGAAGTCCCGTAAACTGCTTCTCCCTACACCCAGGATACCTAACTCCGCTAAGCTGTGTCTCTCTACATTCAGGGGGCAGAACTCCTGTAAGCTGCATCTCCTACATACAGGATACAGAAAACCCGCATATTGTGAATGCCTAATTCCAGGCTACAGAACTCCCGTAAACAACGTCTCTCTACTCCCAGGATGCAGAACTCCGCTAAACCGCGTCTCTCTACATCCAGCTTACAGAACTCCCTTAAGCTGCGTCTGCTACACTCAGGCTACGGGAATCCCATATACAGCGTATGCCTACTCCAAGGCTGCCGAACTCTTGTAAACTGCTTCTCTCTACACAAGGATACAGACCTCCGGTAAAATGCTTCTCACTACGTTCAGGTGGCAGAACTACCGTAAGCTGCATCTGCTGCACTCAGGATACAGAAAACCCGCATATGGCGAAAGCCTACTCCCAGGCTTCAGAACTCCCGTAAACAACTTCTCTCTACGCCCAGGATGCACAACTCCAGTAAACTGCATCTCTGTACGTCTAGGTTACAGAACTCCCGTAAGCTGCGTCTGATACACTCAGGCCATAGGAATCCCGTATACAGCGTATGCCTACTCCCAGGCCGCAGAACTCCGGGAAACAGCTTCTCTGTACATTCAACCTACAGAACTCCTGGACACTGCATCTCTCGACACTTAGGTTACAGACCTCACAGAAGTTGCAACTCCTACACTCAGGATACAGACAACGCACATATAGCGAGTGGCTAATTACAGTCTCCAGAACTCCAGGAAACAGCTAGCTCCTCTCTACACAAAGGACAGAGAACTCCTGGAAACCGCGCCGCTCTACATCCATTTTACAGAAATCCCGAAAGTTGCGTCTGCTCCACACACTCAGCATACAAAAAACCCGCATATAGCGAATACCTACTTCTAAGCTACAGAACTCCAGGAAAGCGCTCCTCTCTACACCAAGGACAGAGAACTCCTGGAAACTGCGTCGATCTGCATCCAGGTAACAGAGCTCCCGTAAGCTGCGTCTCCTACACTCAGGCTTCAGAAATCCCATGCACTGCGTATGCCTATTGCCAGGCTACAGACCTCTTGGAAACCACTGCTCTCAGCACTCAGATACAGAACTCCGGTAAACTGCGTCTCTCTACATGCAGGTTACAGAATTCCCCGGAAGCATCGTGTGCTCCACTCAGGCTGCAGGACTCCTGGAAACTGTGTCTCTCGATATCCGTGGTACAGAACACCCGTAAGCTGGCTATCCTACACTCAGGGTACAGTAAACCCGCGTATTGTGTATGCCTAATTCCAGGATACGGAAGTCCCGTAAACTGCTTCTCCCTGCACCCAGGATACCTAACTCCGCTAAGCTGTGTCTCTCTACATTCAAGGGGCAGAACTCCTGTAAGCTGCATCTCCTACACACAGGATACAGAAAACCCGCATATTGTGAATGCCTAATTCCAGGCTACAGAACTCCCGTAAACAACGTCTCTCTACTCCCAGGATGCAGAACTCCGCTAAACCGCATCTCTCTACATCCAGGTTACAGAACTCCCTTAAGCTGCGTCTGCTACACTCAGGCTACGGGAATCCCATATACAGCGTATGCCTACTCCAAGGCTGCCGAACTCTTGTAAACTGCTTCTCTCTACACAAGGATACAGACCTCCGGTAAAATGCTTCTCACTACGTTCAGGTGGCAGAACTACCGTAAGCTGCATCTGCTGCACTCAGGATACAAAAAACCCGCATATGGCGAAAGCCTACTCCCAGGCTTCAGAACTCCCGTAAACAACTTCTCTCTACGCCCAGGATGCACAACTCCAGTAAACTGCATCTCTGTACGTCTAGGTTACAGAACTCCCGTAAGCTGCGTCTGATACACTCAGGCCATAGGAATCCCGTATACAGCGTATGCCTACTCCCAGGCCGCAGAACTCCGGGAAACAGCTTCTCTGTACATTCAACCTACAGAACTCCTGGACACTGCATCTCTCGACACTTAGGTTACAGACCTCACAGAAGTTGCAACTCCTACACTCAGGATACAGACAACGCACATATAGCGAGTGGCTAATTACAGTCTACAGAACTCCAGGAAACAGCTAGCTCCTCTCTACACAAAGGACAGAGAACTCCTGGAAACCGCGCCGCTCTACATCCATTTTACAGAAATCCCGAAAGTTGCGTCTGCTCCACACACTCAGCATACAAAAAACCCGCATATAGCGAATACCTACTTCTAAGCTACAGAACTCCAGGAAAGCGCTCCTCTCTACACCAAGGACAGAGAACTCCTGGAAACTGCGTCGATCTGCATCCAGGTAACAGAGCTCCCGTAAGCTGCGTCTCCTACACTCAGGCTTCAGAAATCCCATGCACTGCGTATGCCTATTGCCAGGCTACAGACCTCTTGGAAACCACTGCTCTCAGCACTCAGATACAGAACTCCGGTAAACTGCGTCTCTCTACATGCAGGTTACAGAATTCCCCGGAAGCATCGTGTGCTCCACTCAGGCTGCAGGACTCCTGGAAACTGTGTCTCTCAATATCCGTGGTACAGAACACCCGTAAGCTGGCTATCCTACACTCAGGGTACAGTAAACCCGCGTATTGTGTATGCCTAATTCCAGGATACAGAAGTCCCGTAAACTGCTTCTCCCTGGACCCAGGATACCTAACTCCGCTAAGCTGTGTCTCTCTACATTCAGGGGGCAGAACTCCTGTAAGCTGCATCTCCTACACACAGGATACAGAAAACCCGCATATTGTGAATGCCTAATTCCAGGCTACAGAACTCCCGTAAACAACGTCTCTCTACTCCCAGGATGCAGAACTCCGCTAAACCGCGTCTCTCTACATCCAGCTTACAGAACTCCCTTAAGCTGCGTCTGCTACACTCAGGCTACGGGAATCCCATATACAGCGTATGCCTACTCCAAGGCTGCCGAACTCTTGTAAACTGCTTCTCTCTACACAAGGATACAGACCTCCGGTAAAATGCTTCTCACTACGTTCAGGTGGCAGAACTACCGTAAGCTGCATCTGCTGCACTCAGGATACAGAAAACCCGCATATGGCGAAAGCCTACTCCCAGGCTACAGAACTCCCGTAAACAACTTCTCTCTACGCCCAGGATGCACAACTCCAGTAAACTGCATCTCTGTACGTCTAGGTTACAGAACTCCCGTAAGCTGCGTCTGATACACTCAGGCCATAGGAATCCCGTATACAGCGTATGCCTACTCCCAGGCCGCAGAACTCCGGGAAACAGCTTCTCTGTACATTCAACCTACAGAACTCCTGGACACTGCATCTCTCGACACTTAGGTTACAGACCTCACAGAAGTTGCAACTCCTACACTCAGGATACAGACAACGCACATATAGCGAGTGGCTAATTACAGTCTCCAGAACTCCAGGAAACAGCTAGCTCCTCTCTACACAAAGGATAGAGAACTCCTGGAAACCGCGCCGCTCTACATCCATTTTACAGAAATCCCGAAAGTTGCGTCTGCTCCACACACTCAGCATACAAAAAACCCGCATATAGCGAATACCTACTTCTAAGCTACAGAACTCCAGGAAAGCGCTCCTCTCTACACCAAGGACAGAGAACTCCTGGAAACTGCGTCGATCTGCATCCAGGTAACAGAGCTCCCGTAAGCTGCGTCTCCTACACTCAGGCTTCAGAAATCCCATGCACTGCGTATGCCTATTGCCAGGCTACAGACCTCTTGGAAACCACTGCTCTCAGCACTCAGATACAGAACTCCGGTAAACTGCGTCTCTCTACATGCAGGTTACAGAATTCCCCGGAAGCATCGTGTGCTCCACTCAGGCTGCAGGACTCCTGGAAACTGTGTCTCTCGATATCCGTGGTACAGAACACCCGTAAGCTGGCTATCCTACACTCAGGGTACAGTAAACCCGCGTATTGTGTATGCCTAATTCCAGGATACAGAAGTCCCGTAAACTGCTTCTCCCTACACCCAGGATACCTAACTCCGCTAAGCTGTGTCTCTCTACATTCAGGGGGCAGAACTCCTGTAAGCTGCATCTCCTACATACAGGATACAGAAAACCCGCATATTGTGAATGCCTAATTCCAGGCTACAGAACTCCCGTAAACAACGTCTCTCTACTCCCAGGATGCAGAACTCCGCTAAACCGCGTCTCTCTACATCCAGCTTACAGAACTCCCTTAAGCTGCGTCTGCTACACTCAGGCTACGGGAATCCCATATACAGCGTATGCCTACTCCAAGGCTGCCGAACTCTTGTAAACTGCTTCTCTCTACACAAGGATACAGACCTCCGGTAAAATGCTTCTCACTACGTTCAGGTGGCAGAACTACCGTAAGCTGCATCTGCTGCACTCAGGATACAGAAAACCCGCATATGGCGAAAGCCTACTCCCAGGCTTCAGAACTCCCGTAAACAACTTCTCTCTACGCCCAGGATGCACAACTCCAGTAAACTGCATCTCTGTACGTCTAGGTTACAGAACTCCCGTAAGCTGCGTCTGATACACTCAGGCCATAGGAATCCCGTATACAGCGTATGCCTACTCCCAGGCCGCAGAACTCCGGGAAACAGCTTCTCTGTACATTCAACCTACAGAACTCCTGGACACTGCATCTCTCGACACTTAGGTTACAGACCTCACAGAAGTTGCAACTCCTACACTCAGGATACAGACAACGCACATATAGCGAGTGGCTAATTACAGTCTACAGAACTCCAGGAAACAGCTAGCTCCTCTCTACACAAAGGACAGAGAACTCCTGGAAACCGCGCCGCTCTACATCCATTTTACAGAAATCCCGAAAGTTGCGTCTGCTCCACACACTCAGCATACAAAAAACCCGCATATAGCGAATACCTACTTCTAAGCTACAGAACTCCAGGAAAGCGCTCCTCTCTACACCAAGGACAGAGAACTCCTGGAAACTGCGTCGATCTGCATCCAGGTAACAGAGCTCCCGTAAGCTGCGTCTCCTACACTCAGGCTTCAGAAATCCCATGCACTGCGTATGCCTATTGCCAGGCTACAGACCTCTTGGAAACCACTGCTCTCAGCACTCAGATACAGAACTCCGGTAAACTGCGTCTCTCTACATGCAGGTTACAGAATTCCCCGGAAGCATCGTGTGCTCCACTCAGGCTGCAGGACTCCTGGAAACTGTGTCTCTCGATATCCGTGGTACAGAACACCCGTAAGCTGGCTATCCTACACTCAGGGTACAGTAAACCCGCGTATTGTGTATGCCTAATTCCAGGATACAGAAGTCCCGTAAACTGCTTCTCCCTACACCCAGGATACCTAACTCCGCTAAGCTGTGTCTCTCTACATTCAGGGGGCAGAACTCCTGTAAGCTGCATCTCCTACACACAGGATACAGAAAACCCGCATATTGTGAATGCCTAATTCCAGGCTACAGAACTCCTGTAAACAACGTCTCTCTACTCCCAGGATGCAGAACTCCGCTAAACCGCGTCTCTCTACATCCAGCTTACAGAACTCCCTTAAGCTGCGTCTGCTACACTCAGGCTACGGGAATCCCATATACAGCGTATGCCTACTCCAAGGCTGCCGAACTCTTGTAAACTGCTTCTCTCTACACAAGGATACAGACCTCCGGTAAAATGCTTCTCACTACGTTCAGGTGGCAGAACTACCGTAAGCTGCATCTGCTGCACTCAGGATACAGAAAACCCGCATATTGTGAATGCCTAATTCCAGGCTACAGAACTCCCGTAAACAACGTCTCTCTACTCCCAGGATGCAGAACTCCGCTAAACCGCGTCTCTCTACATCCAGCTTACAGAACTCCCTTAAGCTGCGTCTGCTACACTCAGGCTACGGGAATCCCATATACAGCGTATGCCTACTCCAAGGCTGCCGAACTCTTGTAAACTGCTTCTCTCTACACAAGGATACAGACCTCCGGTAAAATGCTTCTCACTACGTTCAGGTGGCAGAACTACCGTAAGCTGCATCTGCTGCACTCAGGATACAGAAAACCCGCATATGGCGAAAGCCTACTCCCAGGCTTCAGAACTCCCGTAAACAACTTCTCTCTACGCCCAGGATGCACAACTCCAGTAAACTGCATCTCTGTACGTCTAGGTTACAGAACTCCCGTAAGCTGCGTCTGATACACTCAGGCCATAGGAATCCCGTATACAGCGTATGCCTACTCCCAGGCCGCAGAACTCCGGGAAACAGCTTCTCTGTACATTCAACCTACAGAACTCCTGGACACTGCATCTCTCGACACTTAGGTTACAGACCTCACAGAAGTTGCAACTCCTACACTCAGGATACAGACAACGCACATATAGCGAGTGGCTAATTACAGTCTCCAGAACTCCAGGAAACAGCTAGCTCCTCTCTACACAAAGGATAGAGAACTCCTGGAAACCGCGCCGCTCTACATCCATTTTACAGAAATCCCGAAAGTTGCGTCTGCTCCACACACTCAGCATACAAAAAACCCGCATATAGCGAATACCTACTTCTAAGCTACAGAACTCCAGGAAAGCGCTCCTCTCTACACCAAGGACAGAGAACTCCTGGAAACTGCGTCGATCTGCATCCAGGTAACAGAGCTCCCGTAAGCTGCGTCTCCTACACTCAGGCTTCAGAAATCCCATGCACTGCGTATGCCTATTGCCAGGCTACAGACCTCTTGGAAACCACTGCTCTCAGCACTCAGATACAGAACTCCGGTAAACTGCGTCTCTCTACATGCAGGTTACAGAATTCCCCGGAAGCATCGTGTGCTCCACTCAGGCTGCAGGACTCCTGGAAACTGTGTCTCTCGATATCCGTGGTACAGAACACCCGTAAGCTGGCTATCCTACACTCAGGGTACAGTAAACCCGCGTATTGTGTATGCCTAATTCCAGGATACAGAAGTCCCGTAAACTGCTTCTCCCTACACCCAGGATACCTAACTCCGCTAAGCTGTGTCTCTCTACATTCAGGGGGCAGAACTCCTGTAAGCTGCATCTCCTACACACAGGATACAGAAAACCCGCATATTGTGAATGCCTAATTCCAGGCTACAGAACTCCCGTAAACAACGTCTCTCTACTCCCAGGATGCAGAACTCCGCTAAACCGCGTCTCTCTACATCCAGCTTACAGAACTCCCTTAAGCTACGTCTGCTACACTCAGGCTACGGGAATCCCATATACAGCGTTTGCCTACTCCAAGGCTGCCGAACTCTTGTAAACTGCTTCTCTCTACACAAGGATACAGACCTCCGGTAAAATGCTTCTCACTACGTTCAGGTGGCAGAACTACCGTAAGCTGCATCTGCTGCACTCAGGATACAGAAAACCCGCATATGGCGAAAGCCTACTCCCAGGCTTCAGAACTCCCGTAAACAACTTCTCTCTACGCCCAGGATGCACAACTCCAGTAAACTGCATCTCTGTACGTCTAGGTTACAGAACTCCCGTAAGCTGCGTCTGATACACTCAGGCCATAGGAATCCCGTATACAGCGTATGCCTACTCCCAGGCCGCAGAACTCCGGGAAACAGCTTCTCTGTACATTCAACCTACAGAACTCCTGGACACTGCATCTCTCGACACTTAGGTTACAGACCTCACAGAAGTTGCAACTCCTACACTCAGGATACAGACAACGCACATATAGCGAGTGGCTAATTACAGTCTCCAGAACTCCAGGAAACAGCTAGCTCCTCTCTACACAAAGGACAGAGAACTCCTGGAAACCGCGCCGCTCTACATCCATTTTACAGAAATCCCGAAAGTTGCGTCTGCTCCACACACTCAGCATACAAAAAACCCGCATATAGCGAATACCTACTTCTAAGCTACAGAACTCCAGGAAAGCGCTCCTCTCTACACCAAGGACAGAGAACTCCTGGAAACTGCGTCGATCTGCATCCAGGTAACAGAGCTCCCGTAAGCTGCGTCTCCTACACTCAGGCTTCAGAAATCCCATGCACTGCGTATGCCTATTGCCAGGCTACAGACCTCTTGGAAACCACTGCTCTCAGCACTCAGATACAGAACTCCGGTAAACTGCGTCTCTCTACATGCAGGTTACAGAATTCCCCGGAAGCATCGTGTGCTCCACTCAGGCTGCAGGACTCCTGGAAACTGTGTCTCTCGATATCCGTGGTACAGAACACCCGTAAGCTGGCTATCCTACACTCAGGGTACAGTAAACCCGCGTATTGTGTATGCCTAATTCCAGGATACAGAAGTCCCGTAAACTGCTTCTCCCTACACCCAGGATACCTAACTCCGCTAAGCTGTGTCTCTCTACATTCAGGGGGCAGAACTCCTGTAAGCTGCATCTCCTACACACAGGATACAGAAAACCCGCATATTGTGAATGCCTAATTCCAGGCTACAGAACTCCCGTAAACAACGTCTCTCTACTCCCAGGATGCAGAACTCCGCTAAACCGCGTCTCTCTACATCCAGCTTACAGAACTCCCTTAAGCTGCGTCTGCTACACTCAGGCTACGGGAATCCCATATACAGCGTATGCCTACTCCAAGGCTGCCGAACTCTTGTAAACTGCTTCTCTCTACACAAGGATACAGACCTCCGGTAAAATGCTTCTCACTACGTTCAGGTGGCAGAACTACCGTAAGCTGCATCTGCTGCACTCAGGATACAGAAAACCCGCATATGGCGAAAGCCTACTCCCAGGCTTCAGAACTCCCGTAAACAACTTCTCTCTACGCCCAGGATGCACAACTCCAGTAAACTGCATCTCTGTACGTCTAGGTTACAGAACTCCCGTAAGCTGCGTCTGATACACTCAGGCCATAGGAATCCCGTATACAGCGTATGCCTACTCCCAGGCCGCAGAACTCCGGGAAACAGCTTCTCTGTACATTCAACCTACAGAACTCCTGGACACTGCATCTCTCGACACTTAGGTTACAGACCTCACAGAAGTTGCAACTCCTACACTCAGGATACAGACAACGCACATATAGCGAGTGGCTAATTACAGTCTCCAGAACTCCAGGAAACAGCTAGCTCCTCTCTACACAAAGGATAGAGAACTCCTGGAAACCGCGCCGCTCTACATCCATTTTACAGAAATCCCGAAAGTTGCGTCTGCTCCACACACTCAGCATACAAAAAACCCGCATATAGCGAATACCTACTTCTAAGCTACAGAACTCCAGGAAAGCGCTCCTCTCTACACCAAGGACAGAGAACTCCTGGAAACTGCGTTGATCTGCATCCAGGTAACAGAGCTCCCGTAAGCTGCGTCTCCTACACTCCGGCTTCAGAAATCCCATGCACTGCGTATGCCTATTGCCAGGCTACAGACCTCTTGGAAACCACTGCTCTCAGCACTCAGATACAGAACTCCGGTAAACTGCGTCTCTCTACATGCAGGTTACAGAATTCCCCGGAAGCATCGTGTGCTCCACTCAGGCTGCAGGACTCCTGGAAACTGTGTCTCTCGATATCCGTGGTACAGAACACCCGTAAGCTGGCTATCCTACACTCAGGGTACAGTAAACCCGCGTATTGTGTATGCCTAATTCCAGGATACAGAAGTCCCGTAAACTGCTTCTCCCTGCACCCAGGATACCTAACTCCGCTAAGCTGTGTCTCTCTACATTCAGGGGGCAGAACTCCTGTAAGCCGCATCTCCTACACACAGGATACAGAAAACCCGCATATTGTGAATGCCTAATTCCAGGCTACAGAACTCCCGTAAACAACGTCTCTCTACTCCCAGGATGCAGAACTCCGCTAAACCGCGTCTCTCTACATCCAGGTTACAGAACTCCCTTAAGCTGTGTCTGCTACACTCAGGCTACGGGAATCCCATATACAGCGTATGCCTACTCCAAGGCTGCCGAACTCTTGTAAACTGCTTCTCTCTACACAAGGATACAGACCTCCGGTAAAATGCTTCTCACTACGTTCAGGTGGCAGAACTACCGTAAGCTGCATCTGCTGCACTCAGGATACAGAAAACCCGCATATGGCGAAAGCCTACTCCCAGGCTTCAGAACTCCCGTAAACAACTTCTCTCTACGCCCAGGATGCACAACTCCAGTAAACTGCATCTCTGTACGTCTAGGTTACAGAACTCCCGTAAGCTGCGTCTGATACACTCAGGCCATAGGAATCCCGTATACAGCGTATGCCTACTCCCAGGCCGCAGAACTCCGGGAAACAGCTTCTCTGTACATTCAACCTACAGAACTCCTGGACACTGCATCTCTCGACACTTAGGTTACAGACCTCACAGAAGTTGCAACTCCTACACTCAGGATACAGACAACGCACATATAGCGAGTGGCTAATTACAGTCTCCAGAACTCCAGGAAACAGCTAGCTCCTCTCTACACAAAGGACAGAGAACTCCTGGAAACCGCGCCGCTCTACATCCATTTTACAGAAATCCCGAAAGTTGCGTCTGCTCCACACACTCAGCATACAAAAAACCCGCATATAGCGAATACCTACTTCTAAGCTACAGAACTCCAGGAAAGCGCTCCTCTCTACACCAAGGACAGAGAACTCCTGGAAACTGCGTCGATCTGCATCCAGGTAACAGAGCTCCCGTAAGCTGCGTCTCCTACACTCAGGCTTCAGAAATCCCATGCACTGCGTATGCCTATTGCCAGGCTACAGACCTCTTGGAAACCACTGCTCTCAGCACTCAGATACAGAACTCCGGTAAACTGCGTCTCTCTACATGCAGGTTACAGAATTCCCCGTAAGCATCGTGTGCTCCACTCAGGCTGCAGGACTCCTGGAAACTGTGTCTCTCGATATCCGTGGTACAGAACACCCGTAAGCTGGCTATCCTACACTCAGGGTACAGTAAACCCGCGTATTGTGTATGCCTAATTCCAGGATACAGAAGTCCCGTAAACTGCTTCTCCCTACACCCAGGATACCTAACTCCGCTAAGCTGTGTCTCTCTACATTCAGGGGGCAGAACTCCTGTAAGCTGCATCTCCTACACACAGGATACAGAAAACCCGCATATTGTGAATGCCTAATTCCAGGCTACAGAACTCCCGTAAACAACGTCTCTCTACTCCCAGGATGCAGAACTCCGCTAAACCGCGTCTCTCTACATCCAGGTTACAGAACTCCCTTAAGCTGCGTCTGCTACACTCAGGCTACGGGAATCCCATATACAGCGTATGCCTACTCCAAGGCTGCCGAACTCTTGTAAACTGCTTCTCTCTACACAAGGATACAGACCTCCGGTAAAATGCTTCTCACTACGTTCAGGTGGCAGAACTACCGTAAGCTGCATCTGCTGCACTCAGGATACAGAAAACCCGCATATGGCGAAAGCCTACTCCCAGGCTTCAGAACTCCCGTAAACAACTTCTCTCTACGCCCAGGATGCACAACTCCAGTAAACTGCATCTCTGTACGTCTAGGTTACAGAACTCCCGTAAGCTGCGTCTGATACACTCAGGCCATAGGAATCCCGTATACAGCGTATGCCTACTCCCAGGCCGCAGAACTCCGGGAAACAGCTTCTCTGTACATTCAACCTACAGAACTCCTGGACACTGCATCTCTCGACACTTAGGTTACAGACCTCACAGAAGTTGCAACTCCTACACTCAGGATACAGACAACGCACATATAGCGAGTGGCTAATTACAGTCTCCAGAACTCCAGGAAACAGCTAGCTCCTCTCTACACAAAGGATAGAGAACTCCTGGAAACCGCGCCGCTCTACATCCATTTTACAGAAATCCCGAAAGTTGCGTCTGCTCCACACACTCAGCATACAAAAAACCCGCATATAGCGAATGCCTACTTCTAAGCTACAGAACTCCAGGAAAGCGCTCCTCTCTACACCAAGGACAGAGAACTCCTGGAAACTGCGTCGATCTGCATCCAGGTAACAGAGCTCCCGTAAGCTGCGTCTCCTACACTCAGGCTTCAGAAATCCCATGCACTGCGTATGCCTATTGCCAGGCTACAGACCTCTTGGAAACCACTGCTCTCAGCACTCAGATACAGAACTCCGGTAAACTGCGTCTCTCTACATGCAGGTTACAGAATTCCCCGGAAGCATCGTGTGCTCCACTCAGGCTGCAGGACTCCTGGAAACTGTGTCTCTCGATATCCGTGGTACAGAACACCCGTAAGCTGGCTATCCTACACTCAGGGTACAGTAAACCCGCGTATTGTGTATGCCTAATTCCAGGATACGGAAGTCCCGTAAACTGCTTCTCCCTACACCCAGGATACCTAACTCCGCAAAGCTGTGTCTCTCTACATTCAGGGGGCAGAACTCCTGTAAGCTGCATCTCCTACACACAGGATACAGAAAACCCGCATATTGTGAATGCCTAATTCCAGGCTACAGAACTCCCGTAAACAACGTCTCTCTACTCCCAGGATGCAGAACTCCGCTAAACCGCGTCTCTCTACATCCAGCTTACAGAACTCCCTTAAGCTGCGTCTGCTACACTCAGGCTACGGGAATCCCATATACAGCGTATGCCTACTCCAAGGCTGCCGAACTCTTGTAAACTGCTTCTCTCTACACAAGGATACAGACCTCCGGTAAAATGCTTCTCACTACGTTCAGGTGGCAGAACTACCGTAAGCTGCATCTGCTGCACTCAGGATACAGAAAACCCGCATATGGCGAAAGCCTACTCCCAGGCTTCAGAACTCCCGTAAACAACTTCTCTCTACGCCCAGGATGCACAACTCCAGTAAACTGCATCTCTGTACGTCTAGGTTACAGAACTCCCGTAAGCTGCGTCTGATACACTCAGGCCATAGGAATCCCGTATACAGCGTATGCCTACTCCCAGGCCGCAGAACTCCGGGAAACAGCTTCTCTGTACATTCAACCTACAGAACTCCTGGACACTGCATCTCTCGACACTTAGGTTACAGACCTCACAGAAGTTGCAACTCCTACACTCAGGATACAGACAACGCACATATAGCGAGTGGCTAATTACAGTCTCCAGAACTCCAGGAAACAGCTAGCTCCTCTCTACACAAAGGATAGAGAACTCCTGGAAACCGCGCCGCTCTACATCCATTTTACAGAAATCCCGAAAGTTGCGTCTGCTCCACACACTCAGCATACAAAAAACCCGCATATAGCGAATACCTACTTCTAAGCTACAGAACTCCAGGAAAGCGCTCCTCTCTACACCAAGGACAGAGAACTCCTGGAAACTGCGTCGATCTGCATCCAGGTAACAGAGCTCCCGTAAGCTGCGTCTCCTACACTCAGGCTTCAGAAATCCCATGCACTGCGTATGCCTATTGCCAGGCTACAGACCTCTTGGAAACCACTGCTCTCAGCACTCAGATACAGAACTCCGGTAAACTGCGTCTCTCTACATGCAGGTTACAGAATTCCCCGGAAGCATCGTGTGCTCCACTCAGGCTGCAGGACTCCTGGAAACTGTGTCTCTCGATATCCGTGGTACAGAACACCCGTAAGCTGGCTATCCTACACTCAGGGTACAGTAAACCCGCGTATTGTGTATGCCTAATTCCAGGATACAGAAGTCCCGTAAACTGCTTCTCCCTACACCCAGGATACCTAACTCCGCTAAGCTGTGTCTCTCTACATTCAGGGGGCAGAACTCCTGTAAGCCGCATCTCCTACACACAGGATACAGAAAACCCGCATATTGTGAATGCCTAATTCCAGGCTACAGAACTCCCGTAAACAACGTCTCTCTACTCCCAGGATGCAGAACTCCGCTAAACCGCGTCTCTCTACATCCAGCTTACAGAACTCCCTTAAGCTGCGTCTGCTACACTCAGGCTACGGGAATCCCATATACAGCGTATGCCTACTCCAAGGCTGCCGAACTCTTGTAAACTGCTTCTCTCTACACAAGGATACAGACCTCCGGTAAAATGCTTCTCACTACGTTCAGGTGGCAGAACTACCGTAAGCTGCATCTGCTGCACTCAGGATACAGAAAACCCGCATATGGCGAAAGCCTACTCCCAGGCTTCAGAACTCCCGTAAACAACTTCTCTCTACGCCCAGGATGCACAACTCCAGTAAACTGCATCTCTGTACGTCTAGGTTACAGAACTCCCGTAAGCTGCGTCTGATACACTCAGGCCATAGGAATCCCGTATACAGCGTATGCCTACTCCCAGGCCGCAGAACTCCGGGAAACAGCTTCTCTGTACATTCAACCTACAGAACTCCTGGACACTGCATCTCTCGACACTTAGGTTACAGACCTCACAGAAGTTGCAACTCCTACACTCAGGATACAGACAACGCACATATAGCGAGTGGCTAATTACAGTCTCCAGAACTCCAGGAAACAGCTAGCTCCTCTCTACACAAAGGATAGAGAACTCCTGGAAACCGCGCCGCTCTACATCCATTTTACAGAAATCCCGAAAGTTGCGTCTGCTCCACACACTCAGCATACAAAAAACCCGCATATAGCGAATGCCTACTTCTAAGCTACAGAACTCCAGGAAAGCGCTCCTCTCTACACCAAGGACAGAGAACTCCTGGAAACTGCGTCGATCTGCATCCAGGTAACAGAGCTCCCGTAAGCTGCGTCTCCTACACTCAGGCTTCAGAAATCCCATGCACTGCGTATGCCTATTGCCAGGCTACAGACCTCTTGGAAACCACTGCTCTCAGCACTCAGATACAGAACTCCGGTAAACTGCGTCTCTCTACATGCAGGTTACAGAATTCCCCGGAAGCATCGTGTGCTCCACTCAGGCTGCAGGACTCCTGGAAACTGTGTCTCTCGATATCCGTGGTACAGAACACCCGTAAGCTGGCTATCCTACACTCAGGGTACAGTAAACCCGCGTATTGTGTATGCCTAATTCCAGGATACAGAAGTCCCGTAAACTGCTTCTCCCTGCACCCAGGATACCTAACTCCGCTAAGCTGTGTCTCTCTACATTCAGGGGGCAGAACTCCTGTAAGCCGCATCTCCTACACACAGGATACAGAAAACCCGCATATTGTGAATGCCTAATTCCAGGCTACAGAACTCCCGTAAACAACGTCTCTCTACTCCCAGGATGCAGAACTCCGCTAAACCGCGTCTCTCTACATCCAGCTTACAGAACTCCCTTAAGCTGCGTCTGCTACACTCAGGCTACGGGAATCCCATATACAGCGTATGCCTACTCCAAGGCTGCCGAACTCTTGTAAACTGCTTCTCTCTACACAAGGATACAGACCTCCGGTAAAATGCTTCTCACTACGTTCAGGTGGCAGAACTACCGTAAGCTGCATCTGCTGCACTCAGGATACAGAAAACCCGCATATGGCGAAAGCCTACTCCCAGGCTTCAGAACTCCCGTAAACAACTTCTCTCTACGCCCAGGATGCACAACTCCAGTAAACTGCATCTCTGTACGTCTAGGTTACAGAACTCCCGTAAGCTGCGTCTGATACACTCAGGCCATAGGAATCCCGTATACAGCGTATGCCTACTCCCAGGCCGCAGAACTCCGGGAAACAGCTTCTCTGTACATTCAACCTACAGAACTCCTGGACACTGCATCTCTCGACACTTAGGTTACAGACCTCACAGAAGTTGCAACTCCTACACTCAGGATACAGACAACGCACATATAGCGAGTGGCTAATTACAGTCTCCAGAACTCCAGGAAACAGCTAGCTCCTCTCTACACAAAGGATAGAGAACTCCTGGAAACCGCGCCGCTCTACATCCATTTTACAGAAATCCCGAAAGTTGCGTCTGCTCCACACACTCAGCATACAAAAAACCCGCATATAGCGAATACCTACTTCTAAGCTACAGAACTCCAGGAAAGCGCTCCTCTCTACACCAAGGACAGAGAACTCCTGGAAACTGCGTCGATCTGCATCCAGGTAACAGAGCTCCCGTAAGCTGCGTCTCCTACACTCAGGCTTCAGAAATCCCATGCACTGCGTATGCCTATTGCCAGGCTACAGACCTCTTGGAAACCACTGCTCTCAGCACTCAGATACAGAACTCCGGTAAACTGCGTCTCTCTACATGCAGGTTACAGAATTCCCCGGAAGCATCGTGTGCTCCACTCAGGCTGCAGGACTCCTGGAAACTGTGTCTCTCGATATCCGTGGTACAGAACACCCGTAAGCTGGCTATCCTACACTCAGGGTACAGTAAACCCGCGTATTGTGTATGCCTAATTCCAGGATACAGAAGTCCCGTAAACTGCTTCTCCCTACACCCAGGATACCTAACTCCGCTAAGCTGTGTCTCTCTACATTCAGGGGGCAGAACTCCTGTAAGCCGCATCTCCTACACACAGGATACAGAAAACCCGCATATTGTGAATGCCTAATTCCAGGCTACAGAACTCCCGTAAACAACGTCTCTCTACTCCCAGGATGCAGAACTCCGCTAAACCGCGTCTCTCTACATCCAGCTTACAGAACTCCCTTAAGCTGCGTCTGCTACACTCAGGCTACGGGAATCCCATATACAGCGTATGCCTACTCCAAGGCTGCCGAACTCTTGTAAACTGCTTCTCTCTACACAAGGATACAGACCTCCGGTAAAATGCTTCTCACTACGTTCAGGTGGCAGAACTACCGTAAGCTGCATCTGCTGCACTCAGGATACAGAAAACCCGCATATGGCGAAAGCCTACTCCCAGGCTTCAGAACTCCCGTAAACAACTTCTCTCTACGCCCAGGATGCACAACTCCAGTAAACTGCATCTCTGTACGTCTAGGTTACAGAACTCCCGTAAGCTGCGTCTGATACACTCAGGCCATAGGAATCCCGTATACAGCGTATGCCTACTCCCAGGCCGCAGAACTCCGGGAAACAGCTTCTCTGTACATTCAACCTACAGAACTCCTGGACACTGCATCTCTCGACACTTAGGTTACAGACCTCACAGAAGTTGCAACTCCTACACTCAGGATACAGACAACGCACATATAACGAGTGGCTAATTACAGTCTCCAGAACTCCAGGAAACAGCTAGCTCCTCTCTACACAAAGGATAGAGAACTCCTGGAAACCGCGCCGCTCTACATCCATTTTACAGAAATCCCGAAAGTTGCGTCTGCTCCACACACTCAGCATACAAAAAACCCGCATATAGCGAATGCCTACTTCTAAGCTACAGAACTCCAGGAAAGCGCTCCTCTCTACACCAAGGACAGAGAACTCCTGGAAACTGCGTCGATCTGCATCCAGGTAACAGAGCTCCCGTAAGCTGCGTCTCCTACACTCAGGCTTCAGAAATCCCATGCACTGCGTATGCCTATTGCCAGGCTACAGACCTCTTGGAAACCACTGCTCTCAGCACTCAGATACAGAACTCCGGTAAACTGCGTCTCTCTACATGCAGGTTACAGAATTCCCCGGAAGCATCGTGTGCTCCACTCAGGCTGCAGGACTCCTGGAAACTGTGTCTCTCGATATCCGTGGTACAGAACACCCGTAAGCTGGCTATCCTACACTCAGGGTACAGTAAACCCGCGTATTGTGTATGCCTAATTCCAGGATACAGAAGTCCCGTAAACTGCTTCTCCCTACACCCAGGATACCTAACTCCGCTAAGCTGTGTCTCTCTACATTCAGGGGGCAGAACTCCTGTAAGCTGCATCTCCTACACACAGGATACAGAAAACCCGCATATTGTGAATGCCTAATTCCAGGCTACAGAACTCCCGTAAACAACGTCTCTCTACTCCCAGGATGCAGAACTCCGCTAAACCGCGTCTCTCTACATCCAGCTTACAGAACTCCCTTAAGCTGCGTCTGCTACACTCAGGCTACGGGAATCCCATATACAGCGTATGCCTACTCCAAGGCTGCCGAACTCTTGTAAACTGCTTCTCTCTACACAAGGATACAGACCTCCGGTAAAATGCTTCTCACTACGTTCAGGTGGCAGAACTACCGTAAGCTGCATCTGCTGCACTCAGGATACAGAAAACCCGCATATGGCGAAAGCCTACTCCCAGGCTTCAGAACTCCCGTAAACAACTTCTCTCTACGCCCAGGATGCACAACTCCAGTAAACTGCATCTCTGTACGTCTAGGTTACAGAACTCCCGTAAGCTGCGTCTGATACACTCAGGCCATAGGAATCCCGTATACAGCGTATGCCTACTCCCAGGCCGCAGAACTCCGGGAAACAGCTTCTCTGTACATTCAACCTACAGAACTCCTGGACACTGCATCTCTCGACACTTAGGTTACAGACCTCACAGAAGTTGCAACTCCTACACTCAGGATACAGACAACGCACATATAGCGAGTGGCTAATTACAGTCTCCAGAACTCCAGGAAACAGCTAGCTCCTCTCTACACAAAGGATAGAGAACTCCTGGAAACCGCGCCGCTCTACATCCATTTTACAGAAATCCCGAAAGTTGCGTCTGCTCCACACACTCAGCATACAAAAAACCCGCATATAGCGAATACCTACTTCTAAGCTACAGAACTCCAGGAAAGCGCTCCTCTCTACACCAAGGACAGAGAACTCCTGGAAACTGCGTCGATCTGCATCCAGGTAACAGAGCTCCCGTAAGCTGCGTCTCCTACACTCAGGCTTCAGAAATCCCATGCACTGCGTATGCCTATTGCCAGGCTACAGACCTCTTGGAAACCACTGCTCTCAGCACTCAGATACAGAACTCCGGTAAACTGCGTCTCTCTACATGCAGGTTACAGAATTCCCCGGAAGCATCGTGTGCTCCACTCAGGCTGCAGGACTCCTGGAAACTGTGTCTCTCGATATCCGTGGTACAGAACACCCGTAAGCTGGCTATCCTACACTCAGGGTACAGTAAACCCGCGTATTGTGTATGCCTAATTCCAGGATACGGAAGTCCCGTAAACTGCTTCTCCCTACACCCAGGAACCTAACTCCGCAAAGCTGTGTCTCTCTACATTCAGGGGGCAGAACTCCTGTAAGCTGCATCTCCTACACACAGGATACAGAAAACCCGCATATTGTGAATGCCTAATTCCAGGCTACAGAACTCCCGTAAACAACGTCTCTCTACTCCCAGGATGCAGAACTCCGCTAAACCGCGTCTCTCTACATCCAGCTTACAGAACTCCCTTAAGCTGCGTCTGCTACACTCAGGCTACGGGAATCCCATATACAGCGTATGCCTACTCCAAGGCTGCCGAACTCTTGTAAACTGCTTCTCTCTACACAAGGATACAGACCTCCGGTAAAATGCTTCTCACTACGTTCAGGTGGCAGAACTACCGTAAGCTGCATCTGCTGCACTCAGGATACAGAAAACCCGCATATGGCGAAAGCCTACTCCCAGGCTTCAGAACTCCCGTAAACAACTTCTCTCTACGCCCAGGATGCACAACTCCAGTAAACTGCATCTCTGTACGTCTAGGTTACAGAACTCCCGTAAGCTGCGTCTGATACACTCAGGCCATAGGAATCCCGTATACAGCGTATGCCTACTCCCAGGCCGCAGAACTCCGGGAAACAGCTTCTCTGTACATTCAACCTACAGAACTCCTGGACACTGCATCTCTCGACACTTAGGTTACAGACCTCACAGAAGTTGCAACTCCTACACTCAGGATACAGACAACGCACATATAGCGAGTGGCTAATTACAGTCTCCAGAACTCCAGGAAACAGCTAGCTCCTCTCTACACAAAGGATAGAGAACTCCTGGAAACCGCGCCGCTCTACATCCATTTTACAGAAATCCCGAAAGTTGCGTCTGCTCCACACACTCAGCATACAAAAAACCCGCATATAGCGAATGCCTACTTCTAAGCTACAGAACTCCAGGAAAGCGCTCCTCTCTACACCAAGGACAGAGAACTCCTGGAAACTGCGTCGATCTGCATCCAGGTAACAGAGCTCCCGTAAGCTGCGTCTCCTACACTCAGGCTTCAGAAATCCCATGCACTGCGTATGCCTATTGCCAGGCTACAGACCTCTTGGAAACCACTGCTCTCAGCACTCAGATACAGAACTCCGGTAAACTGCGTCTCTCTACATGCAGGTTACAGAATTCCCCGGAAGCATCGTGTGCTCCACTCAGGCTGCAGGACTCCTGGAAACTGTGTCTCTCGATATCCGTGGTACAGAACACCCGTAAGCTGGCTATCCTACACTCAGGGTACAGTAAACCCGCGTATTGTGTATGCCTAATTCCAGGATACAGAAGTCCCGTAAACTGCTTCTCCCTACACCCAGGATACCTAACTCCGCTAAGCTGTGTCTCTCTACATTCAGGGGGCAGAACTCCTGTAAGCTGCATCTCCTACACACAGGATACAGAAAACCCGCATATTGTGAATGCCTAATTCCAGGCTACAGAACTCCCGTAAACAACGTCTCTCTACTCCCAGGATGCAGAACTCCGCTAAACCGCGTCTCTCTACATCCAGCTTACAGAACTCCCTTAAGCTGCGTCTGCTACACTCAGGCTACGGGAATCCCATATACAGCGTATGCCTACTCCAAGGCTGCCGAACTCTTGTAAACTGCTTCTCTCTACACAAGGATACAGACCTCCGGTAAAATGCTTCTCACTACGTTCAGGTGGCAGAACTACCGTAAGCTGCATCTGCTGCACTCAGGATACAGAAAACCCGCATATGGCGAAAGCCTACTCCCAGGCTTCAGAACTCCCGTAAACAACTTCTCTCTACGCCCAGGATGCACAACTCCAGTAAACTGCATCTCTGTACGTCTAGGTTACAGAACTCCCGTAAGCTGCGTCTGATACACTCAGGCCATAGGAATCCCGTATACAGCGTATGCCTACTCCCAGGCCGCAGAACTCCGGGAAACAGCTTCTCTGTACATTCAACCTACAGAACTCCTGGACACTGCATCTCTCGACACTTAGGTTACAGACCTCACAGAAGTTGCAACTCCTACACTCAGGATACAGACAACGCACATATAGCGAGTGGCTAATTACAGTCTCCAGAACTCCAGGAAACAGCTAGCTCCTCTCTACACAAAGGATAGAGAACTCCTGGAAACCGCGCCGCTCTACATCCATTTTACAGAAATCCCGAAAGTTGCGTCTGCTCCACACACTCAGCATACAAAAAACCCGCATATAGCGAATGCCTACTTCTAAGCTACAGAACTCCAGGAAAGCGCTCCTCTCTACACCAAGGACAGAGAACTCCTGGAAACTGCGTCGATCTGCATCCAGGTAACAGAGCTCCCGTAAGCTGCGTCTCCTACACTCAGGCTTCAGAAATCCCATGCACTGCGTATGCCTATTGCCAGGCTACAGACCTCTTGGAAACCACTGCTCTCAGCACTCAGATACAGAACTCCGGTAAACTGCGTCTCTCTACATGCAGGTTACAGAATTCCCCGGAAGCATCGTGTGCTCCACTCAGGCTGCAGGACTCCTGGAAACTGTGTCTCTCGATATCCGTGGTACAGAACACCCGTAAGCTGGCTATCCTACACTCAGGGTACAGTAAACCCGCGTATTGTGTATGCCTAATTCCAGGATACGGAAGTCCCGTAAACTGCTTCTCCCTACACCCAGGATACCTAACTCCGCAAAGCTGTGTCTCTCTACATTCAGGGGGCAGAACTCCTGTAAGCTGCATCTCCTACACACAGGATACAGAAAACCCGCATATTGTGAATGCCTAATTCCAGGCTACAGAACTCCCGTAAACAACGTCTCTCTACTCCCAGGATGCAGAACTCCGCTAAACCGCGTCTCTCTACATCCAGCTTACAGAACTCCCTTAAGCTGCGTCTGCTACACTCAGGCTACGGGAATCCCATATACAGCGTATGCCTACTCCAAGGCTGCCGAACTCTTGTAAACTGCTTCTCTCTACACAAGGATACAGACCTCCGGTAAAATGCTTCTCACTACGTTCAGGTGGCAGAACTACCGTAAGCTGCATCTGCTGCACTCAGGATACAGAAAACCCGCATATGGCGAAAGCCTACTCCCAGGCTTCAGAACTCCCGTAAACAACTTCTCTCTACGCCCAGGATGCACAACTCCAGTAAACTGCATCTCTGTACGTCTAGGTTACAGAACTCCCGTAAGCTGCGTCTGATACACTCAGGCCATAGGAATCCCGTATACAGCGTATGCCTACTCCCAGGCCGCAGAACTCCGGGAAACAGCTTCTCTGTACATTCAACCTACAGAACTCCTGGACACTGCATCTCTCGACACTTAGGTTACAGACCTCACAGAAGTTGCAACTCCTACACTCAGGATACAGACAACGCACATATAGCGAGTGGCTAATTACAGTCTCCAGAACTCCAGGAAACAGCTAGCTCCTCTCTACACAAAGGATAGAGAACTCCTGGAAACCGCGCCGCTCTACATCCATTTTACAGAAATCCCGAAAGTTGCGTCTGCTCCACACACTCAGCATACAAAAAACCCGCATATAGCGAATACCTACTTCTAAGCTACAGAACTCCAGGAAAGCGCTCCTCTCTACACCAAGGACAGAGAACTCCTGGAAACTGCGTCGATCTGCATCCAGGTAACAGAGCTCCCGTAAGCTGCGTCTCCTACACTCAGGCTTCAGAAATCCCATGCACTGCGTATGCCTATTGCCAGGCTACAGACCTCTTGGAAACCACTGCTCTCAGCACTCAGATACAGAACTCCGGTAAACTGCGTCTCTCTACATGCAGGTTACAGAATTCCCCGTAAGCATCGTGTGCTCCACTCAGGCTGCAGGACTCCTGGAAACTGTGTCTCTCGATATCCGTGGTACAGAACACCCGTAAGCTGGCTATCCTACACTCAGGGTACAGTAAACCCGCGTATTGTGTATGCCTAATTCCAGGATACAGAAGTCCCGTAAACTGCTTCTCCCTACACCCAGGATACCTAACTCCGCTAAGCTGTGTCTCTCTACATTCAGGGGGCAGAACTCCTGTAAGCCGCATCTCCTACACACAGGATACAGAAAACCCGCATATTGTGAATGCCTAATTCCAGGCTACAGAACTCCCGTAAACAACGTCTCTCTACTCCCAGGATGCAGAACTCCGCTAAACCGCGTCTCTCTACATCCAGCTTACAGAACTCCCTTAAGCTGCGTCTGCTACACTCAGGCTACGGGAATCCCATATACAGCGTATGCCTACTCCAAGGCTGCCGAACTCTTGTAAACTGCTTCTCTCTACACAAGGATACAGACCTCCGGTAAAATGCTTCTCACTACGTTCAGGTGGCAGAACTACCGTAAGCTGCATCTGCTGCACTCAGGATACAGAAAACCCGCATATGGCGAAAGCCTACTCCCAGGCTTCAGAACTCCCGTAAACAACTTCTCTCTACGCCCAGGATGCACAACTCCAGTAAACTGCATCTCTGTACGTCTAGGTTACAGAACTCCCGTAAGCTGCGTCTGATACACTCAGGCCATAGGAATCCCGTATACAGCGTATGCCTACTCCCAGGCCGCAGAACTCCGGGAAACAGCTTCTCTGTACATTCAACCTACAGAACTCCTGGACAGTGCATCTCTCGACACTTAGGTTACAGACCTCACAGAAGTTGCAACTCCTACACTCAGGATACAGACAACGCACATATAGCGAGTGGCTAATTACAGTCTCCAGAACTCCAGGAAACAGCTAGCTCCTCTCTACACAAAGGATAGAGAACTCCTGGAAACCGCGCCGCTCTACATCCATTTTACAGAAATCCCTAAAGTTGCGTCTGCTCCACACACTCAGCATACAAAAAACCCGCATATAGCGAATGCCTACTTCTAAGCTACAGAACTCCAGGAAAGCGCTCCTCTCTACACCAAGGACAGAGAACTCCTGGAAACTGCGTTGATCTGCATCCAGGTAACAGAGCTCCCGTAAGCTGCGTCTCCTACACTCAGGCTTCAGAAATCCCATGCACTGCGTATGCCTATTGCCAGGCTACAGACCTCTTGGAAACCACTGCTCTCAGCACTCAGATACAGAACTCCGGTAAACTGCGTCTCTCTACATGCAGGTTACAGAATTCCCCGGAAGCATCGTGTGCTCCACTCAGGCTGCAGGACTCCTGGAAACTGTGTCTCTCGATATCCGTGGTACAGAACACCCGTAAGCTGGCTATCCTACACTCAGGGTACAGTAAACCCGCGTATTGTGTATGCCTAATTCCAGGATACAGAAGTCCCGTAAACTGCTTCTCCCTACACCCAGGATACCTAACTCCGCTAAGCTGTGTCTCTCTACATTCAGGGGGCAGAACTCCTGTAAGCTGCATCTCCTACACACAGGATACAGAAAACCCGCATATTGTGAATGCCTAATTCCAGGCTACAGAACTCCCGTAAACAACGTCTCTCTACTCCCAGGATGCAGAACTCCGCTAAACCGCGTCTCTCTACATCCAGCTTACAGAACTCCCTTAAGCTGCGTCTGCTACACTCAGGCTACGGGAATCCCATATACAGCGTATGCCTACTCCAAGGCTGCCGAACTCTTGTAAACTGCTTCTCTCTACACAAGGATACAGACCTCCGGTAAAATGCTTCTCACTACGTTCAGGTGGCAGAACTACCGTAAGCTGCATCTGCTGCACTCAGGATACAGAAAACCCGCATATGGCGAAAGCCTACTCCCAGGCTTCAGAACTCCCGTAAACAACTTCTCTCTACGCCCAGGATGCACAACTCCAGTAAACTGCATCTCTGTACGTCTAGGTTACAGAACTCCCGTAAGCTGCGTCTGATACACTCAGGCCATAGGAATCCCGTATACAGCGTATGCCTACTCCCAGGCCGCAGAACTCCGGGAAACAGCTTCTCTGTACATTCAACCTACAGAACTCCTGGACACTGCATCTCTCGACACTTAGGTTACAGACCTCACAGAAGTTGCAACTCCTACACTCAGGATACAGACAACGCACATATAGCGAGTGGCTAATTACAGTCTCCAGAACTCCAGGAAACAGCTAGCTCCTCTCTACACAAAGGATAGAGAACTCCTGGAAACCGCGCCGCTCTACATCCATTTTACAGAAATCCCGAAAGTTGCGTCTGCTCCACACACTCAGCATACAAAAAACCCGCATATAGCGAATACCTACTTCTAAGCTACAGAACTCCAGGAAAGCGCTCCTCTCTACACCAAGGACAGAGAACTCCTGGAAACTGCGTCGATCTGCATCCAGGTAACAGAGCTCCCGTAAGCTGCGTCTCCTACACTCAGGCTTCAGAAATCCCATGCACTGCGTATGCCTATTGCCAGGCTACAGACCTCTTGGAAACCACTGCTCTCAGCACTCAGATACAGAACTCCGGTAAACTGCGTCTCTCTACATGCAGGTTACAGAATTCCCCGGAAGCATCGTGTGCTCCACTCAGGCTGCAGGACTCCTGGAAACTGTGTCTCTCGATATCCGTGGTACAGAACACCCGTAAGCTGGCTATCCTACACTCAGGGTACAGTAAACCCGCGTATTGTGTATGCCTAATTCCAGGATACAGAAGTCCCGTAAACTGCTTCTCCCTACACCCAGGATACCTAACTCCGCTAAGCTGTGTCTCTCTACATTCAGGGGGCAGAACTCCTGTAAGCCGCATCTCCTACACACAGGATACAGAAAACCCGCATATTGTGAATGCCTAATTCCAGGCTACAGAACTCCCGTAAACAACGTCTCTCTACTCCCAGGATGCAGAACTCCGCTAAACCGCGTCTCTCTACATCCAGCTTACAGAACTCCCTTAAGCTGCGTCTGCTACACTCAGGCTACGGGAATCCCATATACAGCGTATGCCTACTCCAAGGCTGCCGAACTCTTGTAAACTGCTTCTCTCTACACAAGGATACAGACCTCCGGTAAAATGCTTCTCACTACGTTCAGGTGGCAGAACTACCGTAAGCTGCATCTGCTGCACTCAGGATACAGAAAACCCGCATATGGCGAAAGCCTACTCCCAGGCTTCAGAACTCCCGTAAACAACTTCTCTCTACGCCCAGGATGCACAACTCCAGTAAACTGCATCTCTGTACGTCTAGGTTACAGAACTCCCGTAAGCTGCGTCTGATACACTCAGGCCATAGGAATCCCGTATACAGCGTATGCCTACTCCCAGGCCGCAAAACTCCGGGAAACAGCTTCTCTGTACATTCAACCTACAGAACTCCTGGACACTGCATCTCTCGACACTTAGGTTACAGACCTCACAGAAGTTGCAACTCCTACACTCAGGATACAGACAACGCACATATAGCGAGTGGCTAATTACAGTCTCCAGAACTCCAGGAAACAGCTAGCTCCTCTCTACACAAAGGATAGAGAACTCCTGGAAACCGCGCCGCTCTACATCCATTTTACAGAAATCCCGAAAGTTGCGTCTGCTCCACACACTCAGCATACAAAAAACCCGCATATAGCGAATGCCTACTTCTAAGCTACAGAACTCCAGGAAAGCGCTCCTCTCTACACCAAGGACAGAGAACTCCTGGAAACTGCGTCGATCTGCATCCAGGTAACAGAGCTCCCGTAAGCTGCGTCTCCTACACTCAGGCTTCAGAAATCCCATGCACTGCGTATGCCTATTGCCAGGCTACAGACCTCTTGGAAACCACTGCTCTCAGCACTCAGATACAGAACTCCGGTAAACTGCGTCTCTCTACATGCAGGTTACAGAATTCCCCGGAAGCATCGTGTGCTCCACTCAGGCTGCAGGACTCCTGGAAACTGTGTCTCTCGATATCCGTGGTACAGAACACCCGTAAGCTGGCTATCCTACACTCAGGGTACAGTAAACCCGCGTATTGTGTATGCCTAATTCCAGGATACAGAAGTCCCGTAAACTGCTTCTCCCTACACCCAGGATACCTAACTCCGCTAAGCTGTGTCTCTCTACATTCAGGGGGCAGAACTCCTGTAAGCTGCATCTCCTACACACAGGATACAGAAAACCCGCATATTGTGAATGCCTAATTCCAGGCTACAGAACTCCCGTAAACAACGTCTCTCTACTCCCAGGATGCAGAACTCCGCTAAACCGCGTCTCTCTACATCCAGCTTACAGAACTCCCTTAAGCTGCGTCTGCTACACTCAGGCTACGGGAATCCCATATACAGCGTATGCCTACTCCAAGGCTGCCGAACTCTTGTAAACTGCTTCTCTCTACACAAGGATACAGACCTCCGGTAAAATGCTTCTCACTACGTTCAGGTGGCAGAACTACCGTAAGCTGCATCTGCTGCACTCAGGATACAGAAAACCCGCATATGGCGAAAGCCTACTCCCAGGCTTCAGAACTCCCGTAAACAACTTCTCTCTACGCCCAGGATGCACAACTCCAGTAAACTGCATCTCTGTACGTCTAGGTTACAGAACTCCCGTAAGCTGCGTCTGATACACTCAGGCCATAGGAATCCCGTATACAGAGTATGCCTACTCCCAGGCCGCAGAACTCCGGGAAACAGCTTCTCTGTACATTCAACCTACAGAACTCCTGGACACTGCATCTCTCGACACTTAGGTTACAGACCTCACAGAAGTTGCAACTCCTACACTCAGGATACAGACAACGCACATATAGCGAGTGGCTAATTACAGTCTCCAGAACTCCAGGAAACAGCTAGCTCCTCTCTACACAAAGGATAGAGAACTCCTGGAAACCGCGCCGCTCTACATCCATTTTACAGAAATCCCGAAAGTTGCGTCTGCTCCACACACTCAGCATACAAAAAACCCGCATATAGCGAATGCCTACTTCTAAGCTACAGAACTCCAGGAAAGCGCTCCTCTCTACACCAAGGACAGAGAACTCCTGGAAACTGCGTCGATCTGCATCCAGGTAACAGAGCTCCCGTAAGCTGCGTCTCCTACACTCAGGCTTCAGAAATCCCATGCACTGCGTATGCCTATTGCCAGGCTACAGACCTCTTGGAAACCACTGCTCTCAGCACTCAGATACAGAACTCCGGTAAACTGCGTCTCTCTACATGCAGGTTACAGAATTCCCCGGAAGCATCGTGTGCTCCACTCAGGCTGCAGGACTCCTGGAAACTGTGTCTCTCGATATCCGTGGTACAGAACACCCGTAAGCTGGCTATCCTACACTCAGGGTACAGTAAACCCGCGTATTGTGTATGCCTAATTCCAGGATACAGAAGTCCCGTAAACTGCTTCTCCCTACACCCAGGATACCTAACTCCGCTAAGCTGTGTCTCTCTACATTCAGGGGGCAGAACTCCTGTAAGCTGCATCTCCTACACACAGGATACAGAAAACCCGCATATTGTGAATGCCTAATTCCAGGCTACAGAACTCCCGTAAACAACGTCTCTCTACTCCCAGGATGCAGAACTCCGCTAAACCGCGTCTCTCTACATCCAGCTTACAGAACTCCCTTAAGCTGCGTCTGCTACACTCAGGCTACGGGAATCCCATATACAGCGTATGCCTACTCCAAGGCTGCCGAACTCTTGTAAACTGCTTCTCTCTACACAAGGATACAGACCTCCGGTAAAATGCTTCTCACTACGTTCAGGTGGCAGAACTACCGTAAGCTGCATCTGCTGCACTCAGGATACAGAAAACCCGCATATGGCGAAAGCCTACTCCCAGGCTTCAGAACTCCCGTAAACAACTTCTCTCTACGCCCAGGATGCACAACTCCAGTAAACTGCATCTCTGTACGTCTAGGTTACAGAACTCCCGTAAGCTGCGTCTGATACACTCAGGCCATAGGAATCCCGTATACAGCGTATGCCTACTCCCAGGCCGCAGAACTCCGGGATTCAGCTTCTCTGTACATTCAACCTACAGAACTCCTGGACACTGCATCTCTCGACACTTAGGTTACAGACCTCACAGAAGTTGCAACTCCTACACTCAGGATACAGACAACGCACATATAGCGAGTGGCTAATTACAGTCTCCAGAACTCCAGGAAACAGCTAGCTCCTCTCTACACAAAGGATAGAGAACTCCTGGAAACCACGCCGCTCTACATCCATTTTACAGAAATCCCTAAAGTTGCGTCTGCTCCACACACTCAGCATACAAAAAACCCGCATATAGCGAATACCTACTTCTAAGCTACAGAACTCCAGGAAAGCGTTCCTCTCTACACCAAGGACAGAGAACTCCTGGAAACTGCGTCGATCTGCATCCAGGTAACAGAGCTCCCGTAAGCTGCGTCTCCTACACTCAGGCTTCAGAAATCCCATGCACTGCGTATGCCTATTGCCAGGCTACAGACCTCTTGGAAACCACTGCTCTCAGCACTCAGATACAGAACTCCGGTAAACTGCGTCTCTCTACATGCAGGTTACAGAATTCCCCGGAAGCATCGTGTGCTCCACTCAGGCTGCAGGACTCCTGGAAACTGTGTCTCTCGATATCCGTGGTACAGAACACCCGTAAGCTGGCTATCCTACACTCAGGGTACAGTAAACCCGCGTATTGTGTATGCCTAATTCCAGGATACAGAAGTCCCGTAAACTGCTTCTCCCTACACCCAGGATACCTAACTCCGCTAAGCTGTGTCTCTCTACATTCAGGGGGCAGAACTCCTGTAAGCCGCATCTCCTACACACAGGATACAGAAAACCCACATATTGTGAATGCCTAATTCCAGGCTACAGAACTCCCGTAAACAACGTCTCTCTACTCCCAGGATGCAGAACTCCGCTAAACCGCGTCTCTCTACATCCAGCTTACAGAACTCCCTTAAGCTGCGTCTGCTACACTCAGGCTACGGGAATCCCATATACAGCGTATGCCTACTCCAAGGCTGCCGAACTCTTGTAAACTGCTTCTCTCTACACAAGGATACAGACCTCTGGTAAAATGCTTCTCACTACGTTCAGGTGGCAGAACTACCGTAAGCTGCATCTGCTGCACTCAGGATACAGAAAACCCGCATATGGTGAAAGCCTACTCCCAGGCTTCAGAACTCCCGTAAACAACTTCTCTCTACGCCCAGGATGCACAACTCCAGTAAACTGCATCTCTGTACGTCTAGGTTACAGAACTCCCGTAAGCTGCGTCTGATACACTCAGGCCATAGGAATCCCGTATACAGCGTATGCCTACTCCCAGGCCGCAGAACTCCGGGAAACAGCTTCTCTGTACATTCAACCTACAGAACTCCTGGACACTGCATCTCTCGACACTTAGGTTACAGACCTCACAGAAGTTGCAACTCCTACACTCAGGATACAGACAACGCACATATAGCGAGTGGCTAATTACAGTCTCCAGAACTCCAGGAAACAGCTAGCTCCTCTCTACACAAAGGATAGAGAACTCCTGGAAACCGCGCCGCTCTACATCCATTTTACAGAAATCCCGAAAGTTGCGTCTGCTCCACACACTCAGCATACAAAAAACCCGCATATAGCGAATGCCTACTTCTAAGCTACAGAACTCCAGGAAAGCGCTCCTCTCTACACCAAGGACAGAGAACTCCTGGAAACTGCGTCGATCTGCATCCAGGTAACAGAGCTCCCGTAAGCTGCGTCTCCTACACTCAGGCTTCAGAAATCCCATGCACTGCGTATGCCTATTGCCAGGCTACAGACCTCTTGGAAACCACTGCTCTCAGCACTCAGATACAGAACTCCGGTAAACTGCGTCTCTCTACATGCAGGTTACAGAATTCCCCGGAAGCATCGTGTGCTCCACTCAGGCTGCAGGACTCCTGGAAACTGTGTCTCTCGATATCCGTGGTACAGAACACCCGTAAGCTGGCTATCCTACACTCAGGGTACAGTAAACCCGCGTATTGTGTATGCCTAATTCCAGGATACAGAAGTCCCGTAAACTGCTTCTCCCTACACCCAGGATACCTAACTCCGCTAAGCTGTGTCTCTCTACATTCAGGGGGCAGAACTCCTGTAAGCCGCATCTCCTACACACAGGATACAGAAAACCCGCATATTGTGAATGCCTAATTCCAGGCTACAGAACTCCCGTAAACAACGTCTCTCTACTCCCAGGATGCAGAACTCCGCTAAACCGCGTCTCTCTACATCCAGCTTACAGAACTCCCTTAAGCTGCGTCTGCTACACTCAGGCTACGGGAATCCCATATACAGCGTATGCCTACTCCAAGGCTGCCGAACTCTTGTAAACTGCTTCTCTCTACACAAGGATACAGACCTCCGGTAAAATGCTTCTCACTACGTTCAGGTGGCAGAACTACCGTAAGCTGCATCTGCTGCACTCAGGATACAGAAAACCCGCATATGGCGAAAGCCTACTCCCAGGCTTCAGAACTCCCGTAAACAACTTCTCTCTACGCCCAGGATGCACAACTCCAGTAAACTGCATCTCTGTACGTCTAGGTTACAGAACTCCCGTAAGCTGCGTCTGATACACTCAGGCCATAGGAATCCCGTATACAGCGTATGCCTACTCCCAGGCCGCAGAACTCCGGGAAACAGCTTCTCTGTACATTCAACCTACAGAACTCCTGGACACTGCATCTCTCGACACTTAGGTTACAGACCTCACAGAAGTTGCAACTCCTACACTCAGGATACAGACAACGCACATATAGCGAGTGGCTAATTACAGTCTCCAGAACTCCAGGAAACAGCTAGCTCCTCTCTACACAAAGGATAGAGAACTCCTGGAAACCGCGCCGCTCTACATCCATTTTACAGAAATCCCGAAAGTTGCGTCTGCTCCACACACTCAGCATACAAAAAACCCGCATATAGCGAATGCCTACTTCTAAGCTACAGAACTCCAGGAAAGCGCTCCTCTCTACACCAAGGACAGAGAACTCCTGGAAACTGCGTCGATCTGCATCCAGGTAACAGAGCTCCCGTAAGCTGCGTCTCCTACACTCAGGCTTCAGAAATCCCATGCACTGCGTATGCCTATTGCCAGGCTACAGACCTCTTGGAAACCACTGCTCTCAGCACTCAGATACAGAACTCCGGTAAACTGCGTCTCTCTACATGCAGGTTACAGAATTCCCCGGAAGCATCGTGTGCTCCACTCAGGCTGCAGGACTCCTGGAAACTGTGTCTCTCGATATCCGTGGTACAGAACACCCGTAAGCTGGCTATCCTACACTCAGGGTACAGTAAACCCGCGTATTGTGTATGCCTAATTCCAGGATACAGAAGTCCCGTAAACTGCTTCTCCCTACACCCAGGATACCTAACTCCGCTAAGCTGTGTCTCTCTACATTCAGGGGGCAGAACTCCTGTAAGCTGCATCTCCTACACACAGGATACAGAAAACCCGCATATTGTGAATGCCTAATTCCAGGCTACAGAACTCCCGTAAACAACGTCTCTCTACTCCCAGGATGCAGAACTCCGCTAAACCGCGTCTCTCTACATCCAGCTTACAGAACTCCCTTAAGCTGCGTCTGCTACACTCAGGCTACGGGAATCCCATATACAGCGTATGCCTACTCCAAGGCTGCCGAACTCTTGTAAACTGCTTCTCTCTACACAAGGATACAGACCTCCGGTAAAATGCTTCTCACTACGTTCAGGTGGCAGAACTACCGTAAGCTGCATCTGCTGCACTCAGGATACAGAAAACCCGCATATGGCGAAAGCCTACTCCCAGGCTTCAGAACTCCCGTAAACAACTTCTCTCTACGCCCAGGATGCACAACTCCAGTAAACTGCATCTCTGTACGTCTAGGTTACAGAACTCCCGTAAGCTGCGTCTGATACACTCAGGCCATAGGAATCCCGTATACAGCGTATGCCTACTCCCAGGCCGCAGAACTCCGGGAAACAGCTTCTCTGTACATTCAACCTACAGAACTCCTGGACACTGCATCTCTCGACACTTAGGTTACAGACCTCACAGAAGTTGCAACTCCTACACTCAGGATACAGACAACGCACATATAGCGAGTGGCTAATTACAGTCTCCAGAACTCCAGGAAACAGCTAGCTCCTCTCTACACAAAGGATAGAGAGCTCCTGGAAACCGCGCCGCTCTACATCCATTTTACAGAAATCCCGAAAGTTGCGTCTGCTCCACACACTCAGCATACAAAAAACCCGCATATAGCGAATACCTACTTCTAAGCTACAGAACTCCAGGAAAGCGCTCCTCTCTACACCAAGGACAGAGAACTCCTGGAAACTGCGTCGATCTGCATCCAGGTAACAGAGCTCCCGTAAGCTGCGTCTCCTACACTCAGGCTTCAGAAATCCCATGCACTGCGTATGCCTATTGCCAGGCTACAGACCTCTTGGAAACCACTGCTCTCAGCACTCAGATACAGAACTCCGGTAAACTGCGTCTCTCTACATGCAGGTTACAGAATTCCCTGGAAGCATCGTGTGCTCCACTCAGGCTGCAGGACTCCTGGAAACTGTGTCTCTCGATATCCGTGGTACAGAACACCCGTAAGCTGGCTATCCTACACTCAGGGTACAGTAAACCCGCGTATTGTGTATGCCTAATTCCAGGATACAGAAGTCCCGTAAACTGCTTCTCCCTACACCCAGGATACCTAACTCCGCTAAGCTGTGTCTCTCTACATTCAGGGGGCAGAACTCCTGTAAGCCGCATCTCCTACACACAGGATACAGAAAACCCGCATATTGTGAATGCCTAATTCCAGGCTACAGAACTCCCGTAAACAACGTCTCTCTACTCCCAGGATGCAGAACTCCGCTAAACCACGTCTCTCTACATCCAGCTTACAGAACTCCCTTAAGCTGCGTCTGCTACACTCAGGCTACGGGAATCCCATATACAGCGTATGCCTACTCCAAGGCTGCCGAACTCTTGTAAACTGCTTCTCTCTACACAAGGATACAGACCTCCGGTAAAATGCTTCTCACTACGTTCAGGTGGCAGAACTACCGTAAGCTGCATCTGCTGCACTCAGGATACAGAAAACCCGCATATGGCGAAAGCCTACTCCCAGGCTTCAGAACTCCCGTAAACAACTTCTCTCTACGCCCAGGATGCACAACTCCAGTAAACTGCATCTCTGTACGTCTAGGTTACAGAACTCCCGTAAGCTGCGTCTGATACACTCAGGCCATAGGAATCCCGTATACAGCGTATGCCTACTCCCAGGCCGCAGAACTCCGGGAAACAGCTTCTCTGTACATTCAACCTACAGAACTCCTGGACACTGCATCTCTCGACACTTAGGTTACAGACCTCACAGAAGTTGCAACTCCTACACTCAGGATACAGACAACGCACATATAGCGAGTGGCTAATTACAGTCTCCAGAACTCCAGGAAACAGCTAGCTCCTCTCTACACAAAGGATAGAGAGCTCCTGGAAACCGCGCCGCTCTACATCCATTTTACAGAAATCCCGAAAGTTGCGTCTGCTCCACACACTCAGCATACAAAAAACCCGCATATAGCGAATACCTACTTCTAAGCTACAGAACTCCAGGAAAGCGCTCCTCTCTACACCAAGGACAGAGAACTCCTGGAAACTGCGTCGATCTGCATCCAGGTAACAGAGCTCCCGTAAGCTGCGTCTCCTACACTCAGGCTTCAGAAATCCCATGCACTGCGTATGCCTATTGCCAGGCTACAGACCTCTTGGAAACCACTGCTCTCAGCACTCAGATACAGAACTCCGGTAAACTGCGTCTCTCTACATGCAGGTTACAGAATTCCCCGGAAGCATCGTGTGCTCCACTCAGGCTGCAGGACTCCTGGAAACTGTGTCTCTCGATATCCGTGGTACAGAACACCCGTAAGCTGGCTATCCTACACTCAGGGTACAGTAAACCCGCGTATTGTGTATGCCTAATTCCAGGATACAGAAGTCCCGTAAACTGCTTCTCCCTACACCCAGGATACCTAACTCTGCTAAGCTGTGTCTCTCTACATTCAGGGGGCAGAACTCCTGTAAGCCGCATCTCCTACACACAGGATACAGAAAACCCGCATATTGTGAATGCCTAATTCCAGGCTACAGAACTCCCGTAAACAACGTCTCTCTACTCCCAGGATGCAGAACTCCGCTAAACCGCGTCTCTCTACATCCAGCTTACAGAACTCCCTTAAGCTGCGTCTGCTACACTCAGGCTACGGGAATCCCATATACAGCGTATGCCTACTCCAAGGCTGCCGAACTCTTGTAAACTGCTTCTCTCTACACAAGGATACAGACCTCCGGTAAAATGCTTCTCACTACGTTCAGGTGGCAGAACTACCGTAAGCTGCATCTGCTGCACTCAGGATACAGAAAACCCGCATATGGCGAAAGCCTACTCCCAGGCTTCAGAACTCCCGTAAACAACTTCTCTCTACGCCCAGGATGCACAACTCCAGTAAACTGCATCTCTGTACGTCTAGGTTACAGAACTCCCATAAGCTGCGTCTGATACACTCAGGCCATAGGAATCCCGTATACAGCGTATGCCTACTCCCAGGCCGCAGAACTCCGGGAAACAGCTTCTCTGTACATTCAACCTACAGAACTCCTGGACACTGCATCTCTCGACACTTAGGTTACAGACCTCACAGAAGTTGCAACTCCTACACTCAGGATACAGACAACGCACATATAGCGAGTGGCTAATTACAGTCTCCAGAACTCCAGGAAACAGCTAGCTCCTCTCTACACAAAGGATAGAGAGCTCCTGGAAACCGCGCCGCTCTACATCCATTTTACAGAAATCCCGAAAGTTGCGTCTGCTCCACACACTCAGCATACAAAAAACCCGCATATAGCGAATACCTACTTCTAAGCTACAGAACTCCAGGAAAGCGCTCCTCTCTACACCAAGGACAGAGAACTCCTGGAAACTGCGTCGATCTGCATCCAGGTAACAGAGCTCCCGTAAGCTGCGTCTCCTACACTCAGGCTTCAGAAATCCCATGCACTGCGTATGCCTATTGCCAGGCTACAGACCTCTTGGAAACCACTGCTCTCAGCACTCAGATACAGAACTCCGGTAAACTGCGTCTCTCTACATGCAGGTTACAGAATTCCCCGGAAGCATCGTGTGCTCCACTCAGGCTGCAGGACTCCTGGAAACTGTGTCTCTCGATATCCGTGGTACAGAACACCCGTAAGCTGGCTATCCTACACTCAGGGTACAGTAAACCCGCGTATTGTGTATGCCTAATTCCAGGATACAGAAGTCCCGTAAACTGCTTCTCCCTACACCCAGGATACCTAACTCCGCTAAGCTGTGTCTCTCTACATTCAGGGGGCAGAACTCCTGTAAGCTGCATCTCCTACACACAGGATACAGAAAACCCGCATATTGTGAATGCCTAATTCCAGGCTACAGAACTCCCGTAAACAACGTCTCTCTACTCCCAGGATGCAGAACTCCGCTAAACCGCGTCTCTCTACATCCAGCTTACAGAACTCCCTTAAGCTGCGTCTGCTACACTCAGGCTACGGGAATCCCATATACAGCGTATGCCTACTCCAAGGCTGCCGAACTCTTGTAAACTGCTTCTCTCTACACAAGGATACAGACCTCCGGTAAAATGCTTCTCACTACGTTCAGGTGGCAGAACTACCGTAAGCTGCATCTGCTGCACTCAGGATACAGAAAACCCGCATATGGCGAAAGCCTACTCCCAGGCTTCAGAACTCCCGTAAACAACTTCTCTCTACGCCCAGGATGCACAACTCCAGTAAACTGCATCTCTGTACGTCTAGGTTACAGAACTCCCGTAAGCTGCGTCTGATACACTCAGGCCATAGGAATCCCGTATACAGCGTATGCCTACTCCCAGGCCGCAGAACTCCGGGAAACAGCTTCTCTGTACATTCAACCTACAGAACTCCTGGACACTGCATCTCTCGACACTTAGGTTACAGACCTCACAGAAGTTGCAACTCCTACACTCAGGATACAGACAACGCACATATAGCGAGTGGCTAATTACAGTCTCCAGAACTCCAGGAAACAGCTAGCTCCTCTCTACACAAAGGATAGAGAACTCCTGGAAACCGCGCCGCTCTACATCCATTTTACAGAAATCCCGAAAGTTGCGTCTGCTCCACACACTCAGCATACAAAAAACCCGCATATAGCGAATACCTACTTCTAAGCTACAGAACTCCAGGAAAGCGCTCCTCTCTACACCAAGGACAGAGAACTCCTGGAAACTGCGTCGATCTGCATCCAGGTAACAGAGCTCCCGTAAGCTGCGTCTCCTACACTCAGGCTTCAGAAATCCCATGCACTGCGTATGCCTATTGCCAGGCTACAGACCTCTTGGAAACCACTGCTCTCAGCACTCAGATACAGAACTCCAGTAAACTGCGTCTCTCTACATGCAGGTTACAGAATTCCCCGGAAGCATCGTGTGCTCCACTCAGGCTGCAGGACTCCTGGAAACTGTGTCTCTCGATATCCGTGGTACAGAACACCCGTAAGCTGGCTATCCTACACTCAGGGTACAGTAAACCCGCGTATTGTGTATGCCTAATTCCAGGATACAGAAGTCCCGTAAACTGCTTCTCCCTACACCCAGGATACCTAACTCCGCTAAGCTGTGTCTCTCTACATTCAGGGGGCAGAACTCCTGTAAGCTGCATCTCCTACACACAGGATACAGAAAACCCGCATATTGTGAATGCCTAATTCCAGGCTACAGAACTCCCGTAAACAACGTCTCTCTACTCCCAGGATGCAGAACTCCGCTAAACCGCGTCTCTCTACATCCAGCTTACAGAACTCCCTTAAGCTGCGTCTGCTACACTCAGGCTACGGGAATCCCATATACAGCGTATGCCTACTCCAAGGCTGCCGAACTCTTGTAAACTGCTTCTCTCTACACAAGGATACAGACCTCCGGTAAAATGCTTCTCACTACGTTCAGGTGGCAGAACTACCGTAAGCTGCATCTGCTGCACTCAGGATACAGAAAACCCGCATATGGCGAAAGCCTACTCCCAGGCTTCAGAACTCCCGTAAACAACTTCTCTCTACGCCCAGGATGCACAACTCCAGTAAACTGCATCTCTGTACGTCTAGGTTACAGAACTCCCGTAAGCTGCGTCTGATACACTCAGGCCATAGGAATCCCGTATACAGCGTATGCCTACTCCCAGGCCGCAGAACTCCGGGAAACAGCTTCTCTGTACATTCAACCTACAGAACTCCTGGACACTGCATCTCTCGACACTTAGGTTACAGACCTCACAGAAGTTGCAACTCCTACACTCAGGATACAGACAACGCACATATAGCGAGTGGCTAATTACAGTCTCCAGAACTCCAGGAAACAGCTAGCTCCTCTCTACACAAAGGATAGAGAACTCCTGGAAACCGCGCCGCTCTACATCCATTTTACAGAAATCCCGAAAGTTGCGTCTGCTCCACACACTCAGCATACAAAAAACCCGCATATAGCGAATACCTACTTCTAAGCTACAGAACTCCAGGAAAGCGCTCCTCTCTACACCAAGGACAGAGAACTCCTGGAAACTGCGTCGATCTGCATCCAGGTAACAGAGCTCCCGTAAGCTGCGTCTCCTACACTCAGGCTTCAGAAATCCCATGCACTGCGTATGCCTATTGCCAGGCTACAGACCTCTTGGAAACCACTGCTCTCAGCACTCAGATACAGAACTCCGGTAAACTGCGTCTCTCTACATGCAGGTTACAGAATTCCCCGGAAGCATCGTGTGCTCCACTCAGGCTGCAGGACTCCTGGAAACTGTGTCTCTCGATATCCGTGGTACAGAACACCCGTAAGCTGGCTATCCTACACTCAGGGTACAGTAAACCCGCGTATTGTGTATGCCTAATTCCAGGATACAGAAGTCCCGTAAACTGCTTCTCCCTACACCCAGGATACCTAACTCCGCTAAGCTGTGTCTCTCTACATTCAGGGGGCAGAACTCCTGTAAGCCGCATCTCCTACACACAGGATACAGAAAACCCGCATATTGTGAATGCCTAATTCCAGGCTACAGAACTCCCGTAAACAACGTCTCTCTACTCCCAGGATGCAGAACTCCGCTAAACCGCGTCTCTCTACATCCAGCTTACAGAACTCCCTTAAGCTGCGTCTGCTACACTCAGGCTACGGGAATCCCATATACAGCGTATGCCTACTCCAAGGCTGCCGAACTCTTGTAAACTGCTTCTCTCTACACAAGGATACAGACCTCCGGTAAAATGCTTCTCACTACGTTCAGGTGGCAGAACTACCGTAAGCTGCATCTGCTGCACTCAGGATACAGAAAACCCGCATATGGCGAAAGCCTACTCCCAGGCTTCAGAACTCCCGTAAACAACTTCTCTCTACGCCCAGGATGCACAACTCCAGTAAACTGCATCTCTGTACGTCTAGGTTACAGAACTCCCGTAAGCTGCGTCTGATACACTCAGGCCATAGGAATCCCGTATACAGCGTATGCCTACTCCCAGGCCGCAGAACTCCGGGAAACAGCTTCTCTGTACATTCAACCTACAGAACTCCTGGACACTGCATCTCTCGACACTTAGGTTACAGACCTCACAGAAGTTGCAACTCCTACACTCAGGATACAGACAACGCACATATAGCGAGTGGCTAATTACAGTCTCCAGAACTCCAGGAAACAGCTAGCTCCTCTCTACACAAAGGATAGAGAACTCCTGGAAACCGCGCCGCTCTACATCCATTTTACAGAAATCCCGAAAGTTGCGTCTGCTCCACACACTCAGCATACAAAAAACCCGCATATAGCGAATGCCTACTTCTAAGCTACAGAACTCCAGGAAAGCGCTCCTCTCTACACCAAGGACAGAGAACTCCTGGAAACTGCGTCGATCTGCATCCAGGTAACAGAGCTCCCGTAAGCTGCGTCTCCTACACTCAGGCTTCAGAAATCCCATGCACTGCGTATGCCTATTGCCAGGCTACAGACCTCTTGGAAACCACTGCTCTCAGCACTCAGATACAGAACTCCGGTAAACTGCGTCTCTCTACATGCAGGTTACAGAATTCCCCGGAAGCATCGTGTGCTCCACTCAGGCTGCAGGACTCCTGGAAACTGTGTCTCTCGATATCCGTGGTACAGAACACCCGTAAGCTGGCTATCCTACACTCAGGGTACAGTAAACCCGCGTATTGTGTATGCCTAATTCCAGGATACAGAAGTCCCGTAAACTGCTTCTCCCTACACCCAGGATACCTAACTCCGCTAAGCTGTGTCTCTCTACATTCAGGGGGCAGAACTCCTGTAAGCTGCATCTCCTACACACAGGATACAGAAAACCCGCATATTGTGAATGCCTAATTCCAGGCTACAGAACTCCCGTAAACAACGTCTCTCTACTCCCAGGATGCAGAACTCCGCTAAACCGCGTCTCTCTACATCCAGCTTACAGAACTCCCTTAAGCTGCGTCTGCTACACTCAGGCTACGGGAATCCCATATACAGCGTATGCCTACTCCAAGGCTGCCGAACTCTTGTAAACTGCTTCTCTCTACACAAGGATACAGACCTCCGGTAAAATGCTTCTCACTACGTTCAGGTGGCAGAACTACCGTAAGCTGCATCTGCTGCACTCAGGATACAGAAAACCCGCATATGGCGAAAGCCTACTCCCAGGCTTCAGAACTCCCGTAAACAACTTCTCTCTACGCCCAGGATGCACAACTCCAGTAAACTGCATCTCTGTACGTCTAGGTTACAGAACTCCCGTAAGCTGCGTCTGATACACTCAGGCCATAGGAATCCCGTATACAGCGTATGCCTACTCCCAGGCCGCAGAACTCCGGGAAACAGCTTCTCTGTACATTCAACCTACAGAACTCCTGGACACTGCATCTCTCGACACTTAGGTTACAGACCTCACAGAAGTTGCAACTCCTACACTCAGGATACAGACAACGCACATATAGCGAGTGGCTAATTACAGTCTCCAGAACTCCAGGAAACAGCTAGCTCCTCTCTACACAAAGGATAGAGAGCTCCTGGAAACCGCGCCGCTCTACATCCATTTTACAGAAATCCCGAAAGTTGCGTCTGCTCCACACACTCAGCATACAAAAAACCCGCATATAGCGAATACCTACTTCTAAGCTACAGAACTCCAGGAAAGCGCTCCTCTCTACACCAAGGACAGAGAACTCCTGGAAACTGCGTCGATCTGCATCCAGGTAACAGAGCTCCCGTAAGCTGCGTCTCCTACACTCAGGCTTCAGAAATCCCATGCACTGCGTATGCCTATTGCCAGGCTACAGACCTCTTGGAAACCACTGCTCTCAGCACTCAGATACAGAACTCCGGTAAACTGCGTCTCTCTACATGCAGGTTACAGAATTCCCTGGAAGCATCGTGTGCTCCACTCAGGCTGCAGGACTCCTGGAAACTGTGTCTCTCGATATCCGTGGTACAGAACACCCGTAAGCTGGCTATCCTACACTCAGGGTACAGTAAACCCGCGTATTGTGTATGCCTAATTCCAGGATACAGAAGTCCCGTAAACTGCTTCTCCCTACACCCAGGATACCTAACTCCGCTAAGCTGTGTCTCTCTACATTCAGGGGGCAGAACTCCTGTAAGCCGCATCTCCTACACACAGGATACAGAAAACCCGCATATTGTGAATGCCTAATTCCAGGCTACAGAACTCCCGTAAACAACGTCTCTCTACTCCCAGGATGCAGAACTCCGCTAAACCACGTCTCTCTACATCCAGCTTACAGAACTCCCTTAAGCTGCGTCTGCTACACTCAGGCTACGGGAATCCCATATACAGCGTATGCCTACTCCAAGGCTGCCGAACTCTTGTAAACTGCTTCTCTCTACACAAGGATACAGACCTCCGGTAAAATGCTTCTCACTACGTTCAGGTGGCAGAACTACCGTAAGCTGCATCTGCTGCACTCAGGATACAGAAAACCCGCATATGGCGAAAGCCTACTCCCAGGCTTCAGAACTCCCGTAAACAACTTCTCTCTACGCCCAGGATGCACAACTCCAGTAAACTGCATCTCTGTACGTCTAGGTTACAGAACTCCCGTAAGCTGCGTCTGATACACTCAGGCCATAGGAATCCCGTATACAGCGTATGCCTACTCCCAGGCCGCAGAACTCCGGGAAACAGCTTCTCTGTACATTCAACCTACAGAACTCCTGGACACTGCATCTCTCGACACTTAGGTTACAGACCTCACAGAAGTTGCAACTCCTACACTCAGGATACAGACAACGCACATATAGCGAGTGGCTAATTACAGTCTCCAGAACTCCAGGAAACAGCTAGCTCCTCTCTACACAAAGGATAGAGAACTCCTGGAAACCGCGCCGCTCTACATCCATTTTACAGAAATCCCGAAAGTTGCGTCTGCTCCACACACTCAGCATACAAAAACCCCGCATATAGTGAATACCTACTTCTAAGCTACAGAACTCCAGGAAAGCGCTCCTCTCTACACCAAGGACAGAGAACTCCTGGAAACTGCGTCGATCTGCATCCAGGTAACAGAGCTCCCGTAAGCTGCGTCTCCTACACTCAGGCTTCAGAAATCCCATGCACTGCGTATGCCTATTGCCAGGCTACAGACCTCTTGGAAACCACTGCTCTCAGCACTCAGATACAGAACTCCGGTAAACTGCGTCTCTCTACATGCAGGTTACAGAATTCCCCGGAAGCATCGTGTGCTCCACTCAGGCTGCAGGACTCCTGGAAACTGTGTCTCTCGATATCCGTGGTACAGAACACCCGTAAGCTGGCTATCCTACACTCAGGGTACAGTAAACCCGCGTATTGTGTATGCCTAATTCCAGGATACAGAAGTCCCGTAAACTGCTTCTCCCTACACCCAGGATACCTAACTCTGCTAAGCTGTGTCTCTCTACATTCAGGGGGCAGAACTCCTGTAAGCCGCATCTCCTACACACAGGATACAGAAAACCCGCATATTGTGAATGCCTAATTCCAGGCTACAGAACTCCCGTAAACAACGTCTCTCTACTCCCAGGATGCAGAACTCCGCTAAACCGCGTCTCTCTACATCCAGCTTACAGAACTCCCTTAAGCTGCGTCTGCTACACTCAGGCTACGGGAATCCCATATACAGCGTATGCCTACTCCAAGGCTGCCGAACTCTTGTAAACTGCTTCTCTCTACACAAGGATACAGACCTCCGGTAAAATGCTTCTCACTACGTTCAGGTGGCAGAACTACCGTAAGCTGCATCTGCTGCACTCAGGATACAGAAAACCCGCATATGGCGAAAGCCTACTCCCAGGCTTCAGAACTCCCGTAAACAACTTCTCTCTACGCCCAGGATGCACAACTCCAGTAAACTGCATCTCTGTACGTCTAGGTTACAGAACTCCCATAAGCTGCGTCTGATACACTCAGGCCATAGGAATCCCGTATACAGCGTATGCCTACTCCCAGGCCGCAGAACTCCGGGAAACAGCTTCTCTGTACATTCAACCTACAGAACTCCTGGACACTGCATCTCTCGACACTTAGGTTACAGACCTCACAGAAGTTGCAACTCCTACACTCAGGATACAGACAACGCACATATAGCGAGTGGCTAATTACAGTCTCCAGAACTCCAGGAAACAGCTAGCTCCTCTCTACACAAAGGATAGAGAGCTCCTGGAAACCGCGCCGCTCTACATCCATTTTACAGAAATCCCGAAAGTTGCGTCTGCTCCACACACTCAGCATACAAAAAACCCGCATATAGCGAATACCTACTTCTAAGCTACAGAACTCCAGGAAAGCGCTCCTCTCTACACCAAGGACAGAGAACTCCTGGAAACTGCGTCGATCTGCATCCAGGTAACAGAGCTCCCGTAAGCTGCGTCTCCTACACTCAGGCTTCAGAAATCCCATGCACTGCGTATGCCTATTGCCAGGCTACAGACCTCTTGGAAACCACTGCTCTCAGCACTCAGATACAGAACTCCGGTAAACTGCGTCTCTCTACATGCAGGTTACAGAATTCCCCGGAAGCATCGTGTGCTCCACTCAGGCTGCAGGACTCCTGGAAACTGTGTCTCTCGATATCCGTGGTACAGAACACCCGTAAGCTGGCTATCCTACACTCAGGGTACAGTAAACCCGCGTATTGTGTATGCCTAATTCCAGGATACGGAAGTCCCGTAAACTGCTTCTCCCTACACCCAGGATACCTAACTCCGCTAAGCTGTGTCTCTCTACATTCAGGGGGCAGAACTCCTGTAAGCCGCATCTCCTACACACAGGATACAGAAAACCCGCATATTGTGAATGCCTAATTCCAGGCTACAGAACTCCCGTAAACAACGTCTCTCTACTCCCAGGATGCAGAACTCCGCTAAACCGCGTCTCTCTACATCCAGCTTACAGAACTCCCTTAAGCTGCGTCTGCTACACTCAGGCTACGGGAATCCCATATACAGCGTATGCCTACTCCAAGGCTGCCGAACTCTTGTAAACTGCTTCTCTCTACACAAGGATACAGACCTCCGGTAAAATGCTTCTCACTACGTTCAGGTGGCAGAACTACCGTAAGCTGCATCTGCTGCACTCAGGATACAGAAAACCCGCATATGGCGAAAGCCTACTCCCAGGCTTCAGAACTCCCGTAAACAACTTCTCTCTACGCCCAGGATGCACAACTCCAGTAAACTGCATCTCTGTACGTCTAGGTTACAGAACTCCCGTAAGCTGCGTCTGATACACTCAGGCCATAGGAATCCCGTATACAGCGTATGCCTACTCCCAGGCCGCAGAACTCCGGGAAACAGCTTCTCTGTACATTCAACCTACAGAACTCCTGGACACTGCATCTCTCGACACTTAGGTTACAGACCTCACAGAAGTTGCAACTCCTACACTCAGGATACAGACAACGCACATATAGCGAGTGGCTAATTACAGTCTCCAGAACTCCAGGAAACAGTTAGCTCCTCTCTACACAAAGGATAGAGAACTCCTGGAAACCGCGCCGCTCTACATCCATTTTACAGAAATCCCGAAAGTTGCGTCTGCTCCACACACTCAGCATACAAAAAACCCGCATATAGCGAATGCCTACTTCTAAGCTACAGAACTCCAGGAAAGCGCTCCTCTCTACACCAAGGACAGAGAACTCCTGGAAACTGCGTCGATCTGCATCCAGGTAACAGAGCTCCCGTAAGCTGCGTCTCCTACACTCAGGCTTCAGAAATCCCATGCACTGCGTATGCCTATTGCCAGGCTACAGACCTCTTGGAAACCACTGCTCTCAGCACTCAGATACAGAACTCCGGTAAACTGCGTCTCTCTACATGCAGGTTACAGAATTCCCCGGAAGCATCGTGTGCTCCACTCAGGCTGCAGGACTCCTGGAAACTGTGTCTCTCGATATCCGTGGTACAGAACACCCGTAAGCTGGCTATCCTACACTCAGGGTACAGTAAACCCGCGTATTGTGTATGCCTAATTCCAGGATACAGAAGTCCCGTAAACTGCTTCTCCCTACACCCAGGATACCTAACTCCGCTAAGCTGTGTCTCTCTACATTCAGGGGGCAGAACTCCTGTAAGCTGCATCTCCTACACACAGGATACAGAAAACCCGCATATTGTGAATGCCTAATTCCAGGCTACAGAACTCCCGTAAACAACGTCTCTCTACTCCCAGGATGCAGAACTCCGCTAAACCGCGTCTCTCTACATCCAGCTTACAGAACTCCCTTAAGCTGCGTCTGCTACACTCAGGCTACGGGAATCCCATATACAGCGTATGCCTACTCCAAGGCTGCCGAACTCTTGTAAACTGCTTCTCTCTACACAAGGATACAGACCTCCGGTAAAATGCTTCTCACTACGTTCAGGTGGCAGAAATACCGTAAGCTGCATCTGCTGCACTCAGGATACAGAAAACCCGCATATGGCGAAAGCCTACTCCCAGGCTTCAGAACTCCCGTAAACAACTTCTCTCTACGCCCAGGATGCACAACTCCAGTAAACTGCATCTCTGTACGTCTAGGTTACAGAACTCCCGTAAGCTGCGTCTGATACACTCAGGCCATAGGAATCCCGTATACAGCGTATGCCTACTCCCAGGCCGCAGAACTCCGGGAAACAGCTTCTCTGTACATTCAACCTACAGAACTCCTGGACACTGCATCTCTCGACACTTAGGTTACAGACCTCACAGAAGTTGCAACTCCTACACTCAGGATACAGACAACGCACATATAGCGAGTGGCTAATTACAGTCTCCAGAACTCCAGGAAACAGCTAGCTCCTCTCTACACAAAGGATAGAGAACTCCTGGAAACCGCGCCGCTCTACATCCATTTTACAGAAATCCCGAAAGTTGCGTCTGCTCCACACACTCAGCATACAAAAAACCCGCATATAGCGAATACCTACTTCTAAGCTACAGAACTCCAGGAAAGCGCTCCTCTCTACACCAAGGACAGAGAACTCCTGGAAACTGCGTCGATCTGCATCCAGGTAACAGAGCTCCCGTAAGCTGCGTCTCCTACACTCAGGCTTCAGAAATCCCATGCACTGCGTATGCCTATTGCCAGGCTACAGACCTCTTGGAAACCACTGCTCTCAGCACTCAGATACAGAACTCCGGTAAACTGCGTCTCTCTACATGCAGGTTACAGAATTCCCCGGAAGCATCGTGTGCTCCACTCAGGCTGCAGGACTCCTGGAAACTGTGTCTCTCGATATCCGTGGTACAGAACACCCGTAAGCTGGCTATCCTACACTCAGGGTACAGTAAACCCGCGTATTGTGTATGCCTAATTCCAGGATACAGAAGTCCCGTAAACTGCTTCTCCCTACACCCAGGATACCTAACTCTGCTAAGCTGTGTCTCTCTACATTCAGGGGGCAGAACTCCTGTAAGCTGCATCTCCTACACACAGGATACAGAAAACCCGCATATTGTGAATGCCTAATTCCAGGCTACAGAACTCCCGTAAACAACGTCTCTCTACTCCCAGGATGCAGAACTCCGCTAAACCACGTCTCTCTACATCCAGCTTACAGAACTCCCTTAAGCTGCGTCTGCTACACTCAGGCTACGGGAATCCCATATACAGCGTATGCCTACTCCAAGGCTGCCGAACTCTTGTAAACTGCTTCTCTCTACACAAGGATACAGACCTCCGGTAAAATGCTTCTCACTACGTTCAGGTGGCAGAACTACCGTAAGCTGCATCTGCTGCACTCAGGATACAGAAAACCCGCATATGGCGAAAGCCTACTCCCAGGCTTCAGAACTCCCGTAAACAACTTCTCTCTACGCCCAGGATGCACAACTCCAGTAAACTGCATCTCTGTACGTCTAGGTTACAGAACTCCCGTAAGCTGCGTCTGATACACTCAGGCCATAGGAATCCCGTATACAGCGTATGCCTACTCCCAGGCCGCAGAACTCCGGGAAACAGCTTCTCTGTACATTCAACCTACAGAACTCCTGGACACTGCATCTCTCGACACTTAGGTTACAGACCTCACAGAAGTTGCAACTCCTACACTCAGGATACAGACAACGCACATATAGCGAGTGGCTAATTACAGTCTCCAGAACTCCAGGAAACAGCTAGCTCCTCTCTACACAAAGGATAGAGAACTCCTGGAAACCGCGCCGCTCTACATCCATTTTACAGAAATCCCGAAAGTTGCGTCTGCTCCACACACTCAGCATACAAAAAACCCGCATATAGCGAATACCTACTTCTAAGCTACAGAACTCCAGGAAAGCGCTCCTCTCTACACCAAGGACAGAGAACTCCTGGAAACTGCGTCGATCTGCATCCAGGTAACAGAGCTCCCGTAAGCTGCGTCTCCTACACTCAGGCTTCAGAAATCCCATGCACTGCGTATGCCTATTGCCAGGCTACAGACCTCTTGGAAACCACTGCTCTCAGCACTCAGATACAGAACTCCAGTAAACTGCGTCTCTCTACATGCAGGTTACAGAATTCCCCGGAAGCATCGTGTGCTCCACTCAGGCTGCAGGACTCCTGGAAACTGTGTCTCTCGATATCCGTGGTACAGAACACCCGTAAGCTGGCTATCCTACACTCAGGGTACAGTAAACCCGCGTATTGTGTATGCCTAATTCCAGGATACAGAAGTCCCGTAAACTGCTTCTCCCTACACCCAGGATACCTAACTCCGCTAAGCTGTGTCTCTCTACATTCAGGGGGCAGAACTCCTGTAAGCTGCATCTCCTACACACAGGATACAGAAAACCCGCATATTGTGAATGCCTAATTCCAGGCTACAGAACTCCCGTAAACAACGTCTCTCTACTCCCAGGATGCAGAACTCCGCTAAACCGCGTCTCTCTACATCCAGCTTACAGAACTCCCTTAAGCTGCGTCTGCTACACTCAGGCTACGGGAATCCCATATACAGCGTATGCCTACTCCAAGGCTGCCGAACTCTTGTAAACTGCTTCTCTCTACACAAGGATACAGACCTCCGGTAAAATGCTTCTCACTACGTTCAGGTGGCAGAACTACCGTAAGCTGCATCTGCTGCACTCAGGATACAGAAAACCCGCATATGGCGAAAGCCTACTCCCAGGCTTCAGAACTCCCGTAAACAACTTCTCTCTACGCCCAGGATGCACAACTCCAGTAAACTGCATCTCTGTACGTCTAGGTTACAGAACTCCCGTAAGCTGCGTCTGATACACTCAGGCCATAGGAATCCCGTATACAGCGTATGCCTACTCCCAGGCCGCAGAACTCCGGGAAACAGCTTCTCTGTACATTCAACCTACAGAACTCCTGGACACTGCATCTCTCGACACTTAGGTTACAGACCTCACAGAAGTTGCAACTCCTACACTCAGGATACAGACAACGCACATATAGCGAGTGGCTAATTACAGTCTACAGAACTCCAGGAAACAGCTAGCTCCTCTCTACACAAAGGATAGAGAACTCCTGGAAACCGCGCCGCTCTACATCCATTTTACAGAAATCCCGAAAGTTGCGTCTGCTCCACACACTCAGCATACAAAAAACTCGCATATAGCGAATACCTACTTCTAAGCTACAGAACTCCAGGAAAGCGCTCCTCTCTACACCAAGGACAGAGAACTCCTGGAAACTGCGTCGATCTGCATCCAGGTAACAGAGCTCCCGTAAGCTGCGTCTCCTACACTCAGGCTTCAGAAATCCCATGCACTGCGTATGCCTATTGCCAGGCTACAGACCTCTTGGAAACCACTGCTCTCAGCACTCAGATACAGAACTCCGGTAAACTGCGTCTCTCTACATGCAGGTTACAGAATTCCCCGGAAGCATCGTGTGCTCCACTCAGGCTGCAGGACTCCTGGAAACTGTGTCTCTCGATATCCGTGGTACAGAACACCCGTAAGCTGGCTATCCTACACTCAGGGTACAGTAAACCCGCGTATTGTGTATGCCTAATTCCAGGATACAGAAGTCCCGTAAACTGCTTCTCCCTACACCCAGGATACCTAACTCCGCTAAGCTGTGTCTCTCTACATTCAGGGGGCAGAACTCCTGTAAGCTGCATCTCCTACACACAGGATACAGAAAACCCGCATATTGTGAATGCCTAATTCCAGGCTACAGAACTCCCGTAAACAACGTCTCTCTACTCCCAGGATGCAGAACTCCGCTAAACCGTGTCTCTCTACATCCAGCTTACAGAACTCCCTTAAGCTGCGTCTGCTACACTCAGGCTACGGGAATCCCATATACAGCGTTTGCCTACTCCAAGGCTGCCGAACTCTTGTAAACTGCTTCTCTCTACACAAGGATACAGACCTCCGGTAAAATGCTTCTCACTACGTTCAGGTGGCAGAACTACCGTAAGCTGCATCTGCTGCACTCAGGATACAGAAAACCCGCATATTGTGAATGCCTAATTCCAGGCTACAGAACTCCCGTAAACAACGTCTCTCTACTCCCAGGATGCAGAACTCCGCTAAACCGCGTCTCTCTACATCCAGCTTACAGAACTCCCTTAAGCTGCGTCTGCTACACTCAGGCTACGGGAATCCCATATACAGCGTATGCCTACTCCAAGGCTGCCGAACTCTTGTAAACTGCTTCTCTCTACACAAGGATACAGACCTCCGGTAAAATGCTTCTCACTACGTTCAGGTGGCAGAACTACCGTAAGCTGCATCTGCTGCACTCAGGATACAGAAAACCCGCATATGGCGAAAGCCTACTCCCAGGCTTCAGAACTCCCGTAAACAACTTCTCTCTACGCCCAGGATGCACAACTCCAGTAAACTGCATCTCTGTACGTCTAGGTTACAGAACTCCCGTAAGCTGCGTCTGATACACTCAGGCCATAGGAATCCCGTATACAGCGTATGCCTACTCCCAGGCCGCAGAACTCCGGGAAATAGCTTCTCTGTACATTCAACCTACAGAACTCCTGGACACTGCATCTCTCGACACTTAGGTTACAGACCTCACAGAAGTTGCAACTCCTACACTCAGGATACAGACAACGCACATATAGCGAGTGGCTAATTACAGTCTACAGAACTCCAGGAAACAGCTAGCTCCTCTCTACACAAAGGATAGAGAACTCCTGGAAACCGCGCCACTCTACATCCATTTTACAGAAATCCCGAAAGTTGCGTCTGCTCCACACACTCAGCATACAAAAAACCCGCATATAGCGAATACCTACTTCTAAGCTACAGAACTCCAGGAAAGCGCTCCTCTCTACACCAAGGACAGAGAACTCCTGGAAACTGCGTCGATCTGCATCCAGGTAACAGAGCTCCCGTAAGCTGCGTCTCCTACACTCAGGCTTCAGAAATCCCATGCACTGCGTATGCCTATTGCCAGGCTACAGACCTCTTGGAAACCACTGCTCTCAGCACTCAGATACAGAACTCTGGTAAACTGCGTCTCTCTACATGCAGGTTACAGAATTCCCCGGAAGCATCGTGTGCTCCACTCAGGCTGCAGGACTCCTGGAAACTGTGTCTCTCGATATCCGTGGTACAGAACACCCGTAAGCTGGCTATCCTACACTCAGGGTACAGTAAACCCGCGTATTGTGTATGCCTAATTCCAGGATACAGAAGTCCCGTAAACTGCTTCTCCCTACACCCAGGATACCTAACTCCGCTAAGCTGTGTCTCTCTACATTCAGGGGGCAGAACTCCTGTAAGCTGCATCTCCTACACACAGGATACAGAAAACCCGCATATTGTGAATGCCTAATTCCAGGCTACAGAACTCCCGTAAACAACGTCTCTCTACTCCCAGGATGCAGAACTCCGCTAAACCGCGTCTCTCTACATCCAGCTTACAGAACTCCCTTAAGCTGCGTCTGCTACACTCAGGCTACGGGAATCCCATATACAGCGTTTGCCTACTCCAAGGCTGCTGAACTCTTGTAAACTGCTTCTCTCTACACAAGGATACAGACCTCCGGTAAAATGCTTCTCACTACGTTCAGGTGGCAGAACTACCGCAAGCTGCATCTGCTGCACTCAGGATACAGAAAACCCGCATATTGTGAATGCCTAATTCCAGGCTACAGAACTCCCGTAAACAACGTCTCTCTACTCCCAGGATGCAGAACTCCGCTAAACCGCGTCTCTCTACATCCAGCTTACAGAACTCCCTTAAGCTGCGTCTGCTACACTCAGGCTACGGGAATCCCATATACAGCGTATGCCTACTCCAAGGCTGCCGAACTCTTGTAAACTGCTTCTCTCTACACAAGGATACAGACCTCCGGTAAAATGCTTCTCACTACGTTCAGGTGGCAGAACTACCGTAAGCTGCATCTGCTGCACTCAGGATACAGAAAACCCGCATATGGCGAAAGCCTACTCCCAGGCTTCAGAACTCCCGTAAACAACTTCTCTCTACGCCCAGGATGCACAACTCCAGTAAACTGCATCTCTGTACGTCTAGGTTACAGAACTCCCGTAAGCTGCGTCTGATACACTCAGGCCATAGGAATCCCGTATACAGCGTATGCCTACTCCCAGGCCGCAGAACTCCGGGAAACAGCTTCTCTGTACATTCAACCTACAGAACTCCTGGACACTGCATCTCTCGACACTTAGGTTACAGACCTCACAGAAGTTGCAACTCCTACACTCAGGATACAGACAACGCACATATAGCGAGTGGCTAATTACAGTCTCCAGAACTCCAGGAAACAGCTAGCTCCTCTCTACACAAAGGATAGAGAACTCCTGGAAACCGCACCGCTCTACATCCATTTTACAGAAATCCCGAAAGTTGCGTCTGCTCCACACACTCAGCATACAAAAAACCCGCATATAGCGAATACCTACTTCTAAGCTACAGAACTCCAGGAAAGCGCTCCTCTCTACACCAAGGACAGAGAACTCCTGGAAACTGCGTCGATCTGCATCCAGGTAACAGAGCTCCCGTAAGCTGCGTCTCCTACACTCAGGCTTCAGAAATCCCATGCACTGCGTATGCCTATTGCCAGGCTACAGACCTCTTGGAAACCACTGCTCTCAGCACTCAGATACAGAACTCCGGTAAACTGCGTCTCTCTACATGCAGGTTACAGAATTCCCCGGAAGCATCGTGTGCTCCACTCAGGCTGCAGGACTCCTGGAAACTGTGTCTCTCGATATCCGTGGTACAGAACACCCGTAAGCTGGCTATCCTACACTCAGGGTACAGTAAACCCGCGTATTGTGTATGCCTAATTCCAGGATACAGAAGTCCCGTAAACTGCTTCTCCCTACACCCAGGATACCTAACTCCGCTAAGCTGTGTCTCTCTACATTCAGGGGGCAGAACTCCTGTAAGCTGCATCTCCTACACACAGGATACAGAAAACCCGCATATTGTGAATGCCTAATTCCAGGCTACAGAACTCCCGTAAACAACGTCTCTCTACTCCCAGGATGCAGAACTCCGCTAAACCGCGTCTCTCTACATCCAGCTTACAGAACTCCCTTAAGCTGCGTCTGCTACACTCAGGCTACGGGAATCCCATATACAGCGTATGCCTACTCCAAGGCTGCCGAACTCTTGTAAACTGCTTCTCTCTACACAAGGATACAGACCTCCGGTAAAATGCTTCTCACTACGTTCAGGTGGCAGAACTACCGTAAGCTGCATCTGCTGCACTCAGGATACAGAAAACCCGCATATGGCGAAAGCCTACTCCCAGGCTTCAGAACTCCCGTAAACAACTTCTCTCTACGCCCAGGATGCACAACTCCAGTAAACTGCATCTCTGTACGTCTAGGTTACAGAACTCCCGTAAGCTGCGTCTGATACACTCAGGCCATAGGAATCCCGTATACAGCGTATGCCTACTCCCAGGCCGCAGAACTCCGGGAAACAGCTTCTCTGTACATTCAACCTACAGAACTCCTGGACACTGCATCTCTCGACACTTAGGTTACAGACCTCACAGAAGTTGCAACTCCTACACTCAGGATACAGACAACGCACATATAGCGAGTGGCTAATTACAGTCTCCAGAACTCCAGGAAACAGCTAGCTCCTCTCTACACAAAGGATAGAGAACTCCTGGAAACCGCGCCGCTCTACATCCATTTTACAGAAATCCCGAAAGTTGCGTCTGCTCCACACACTCAGCATACAAAAAACCCGCATATAGCGAATACCTACTTCTAAGCTACAGAACTCCAGGAAAGCGCTCCTCTCTACACCAAGGACAGAGAACTCCTGGAAACTGCGTCGATCTGCATCCAGGTAACAGAGCTCCCGTAAGCTGCGTCTCCTACACTCAGGCTTCAGAAATCCCATGCACTGCGTATGCCTATTGCCAGGCTACAGACCTCTTGGAAACCACTGCTCTCAGCACTCAGATACAGAACTCCGGTAAACTGCGTCTCTCTACATGCAGGTTACAGAATTCCCCGGAAGCATCGTGTGCTCCACTCAGGCTGCAGGACTCCTGGAAACTGTGTCTCTCGATATCCGTGGTACAGAACACCCGTAAGCTGGCTATCCTACACTCAGGGTACAGTAAACCCGCGTATTGTGTATGCCTAATTCCAGGATACAGAAGTCCCGTAAACTGCTTCTCCCTACACCCAGGATACCTAACTCCGCTAAGCTGTGTCTCTCTACATTCAGGGGGCAGAACTCCTGTAAGCTGCATCTCCTACACACAGGATACAGAAAACCCGCATATTGTGAATGCCTAATTCCAGGCTACAGAACTCCCGTAAACAACGTCTCTCTACTCCCAGGATGCAGAACTCCGCTAAACCGCGTCTCTCTACATCCAGCTTACAGAACTCCCTTAAGCTGCGTCTGCTACACTCAGGCTACGGGAATCCCATATACAGCGTATGCCTACTCCAAGGCTGCCGAACTCTTGTAAACTGCTTCTCTCTACACAAGGATACAGACCTCCGGTAAAATGCTTCTCACTACGTTCAGGTGGCAGAAATACCGTAAGCTGCATCTGCTGCACTCAGGATACAGAAAACCCGCATATGGCGAAAGCCTACTCCCAGGCTTCAGAACTCCCGTAAACAACTTCTCTCTACGCCCAGGATGCACAACTCCAGTAAACTGCATCTCTGTACGTCTAGGTTACAGAACTCCCGTAAGCTGCGTCTGATACACTCAGGCCATAGGAATCCCGTATACAGCGTATGCCTACTCCCAGGCCGCAGAACTCCGGGAAACAGCTTCTCTGTACATTCAACCTACAGAACTCCTGGACACTGCATCTCTCGACACTTAGGTTACAGACCTCACAGAAGTTGCAACTCCTACACTCAGGATACAGACAACGCACATATAGCGAGTGGCTAATTACAGTCTCCAGAACTCCAGGAAACAGCTAGCTCCTCTCTACACAAAGGATAGAGAACTCCTGGAAACCGCGCCGCTCTACATCCATTTTACAGAAATCCCGAAAGTTGCGTCTGCTCCACACACTCAGCATACAAAAAACCCGCATATAGCGAATACCTACTTCTAAGCTACAGAACTCCAGGAAAGCGCTCCTCTCTACACCAAGGACAGAGAACTCCTGGAAACTGCGTCGATCTGCATCCAGGTAACAGAGCTCCCGTAAGCTGCGTCTCCTACACTCAGGCTTCAGAAATCCCATGCACTGCGTATGCCTATTGCCAGGCTACAGACCTCTTGGAAACCACTGCTCTCAGCACTCAGATACAGAACTCCGGTAAACTGCGTCTCTCTACATGCAGGTTACAGAATTCCCCGGAAGCATCGTGTGCTCCACTCAGGCTGCAGGACTCCTGGAAACTGTGTCTCTCGATATCCGTGGTACAGAACACCCGTAAGCTGGCTATCCTACACTCAGGGTACAGTAAACCCGCGTATTGTGTATGCCTAATTCCAGGATACAGAAGTCCCGTAAACTGCTTCTCCCTACACCCAGGATACCTAACTCCGCTAAGCTGTGTCTCTCTACATTCAGGGGGCAGAACTCCTGTAAGCCGCATCTCCTACACACAGGATACAGAAAACCCGCATATTGTGAATGCCTAATTCCAGGCTACAGAACTCCCGTAAACAACGTCTCTCTACTCCCAGGATGCAGAACTCCGCTAAACCGCGTCTCTCTACATCCAGCTTACAGAACTCCCTTAAGCTGCGTCTGCTACACTCAGGCTACGGGAATCCCATATACAGCGTATGCCTACTCCAAGGCTGCCGAACTCTTGTAAACTGCTTCTCTCTACACAAGGATACAGACCTCCGGTAAAATGCTTCTCACTACGTTCAGGTGGCAGAACTACCGTAAGCTGCATCTGCTGCACTCAGGATACAGAAAACCCGCATATGGCGAAAGCCTACTCCCAGGCTTCAGAACTCCCGTAAACAACTTCTCTCTACGCCCAGGATGCACAACTCCAGTAAACTGCATCTCTGTACGTCTAGGTTACAGAACTCCCGTAAGCTGCGTCTGATACACTCAGGCCATAGGAATCCCGTATACAGCGTATGCCTACTCCCAGGCCGCAGAACTCCGGGAAACAGCTTCTCTGTACATTCAACCTACAGAACTCCTGGACACTGCATCTCTCGACACTTAGGTTACAGACCTCACAGAAGTTGCAACTCCTACACTCAGGATACAGACAACGCACATATAGCGAGTGGCTAATTACAGTCTCCAGAACTCCAGGAAACAGCTAGCTCCTCTCTACACAAAGGATAGAGAACTCCTGGAAACCGCGCCGCTCTACATCCATTTTACAGAAATCCCGAAAGTTGCGTCTGCTCCACACACTCAGCATACAAAAAACCCGCATATAGCGAATACCTACTTCTAAGCTACAGAACTCCAGGAAAGCGCTCCTCTCTACACCAAGGACAGAGAACTCCTGGAAACTGCGTCGATCTGCATCCAGGTAACAGAGCTCCCGTAAGCTGCGTCTCCTACACTCAGGCTTCAGAAATCCCATGCACTGCGTATGCCTATTGCCAGGCTACAGACCTCTTGGAAACCACTGCTCTCAGCACTCAGATACAGAACTCCGGTAAACTGCGTCTCTCTACATGCAGGTTACAGAATTCCCCGGAAGCATCGTGTGCTCCACTCAGGCTGCAGGACTCCTGGAAACTGTCTCTCGATATCCGTGGTACAGAACACCCGTAAGCTGGCTATCCTACACTCAGGGTACAGTAAACCCGCGTATTGTGTATGCCTAATTCCAGGATACAGAAGTCCCGTAAACTGCTTCTCCCTACACCCAGGATACCTAACTCCGCTAAGCTGTGTCTCTCTACATTCAGGGGGCAGAACTCCTGTAAGCTGCATCTCCTACACACAGGATACAGAAAACCCGCATATTGTGAATGCCTAATTCCAGGCTACAGAACTCCCGTAAACAACGTCTCTCTACTCCCAGGATGCAGAACTCCGCTAAACTGCGTCTCTCTACATCCAGCTTACAGAACTCCCTTAAGCTGCGTCTGCTACACTCAGGCTACGGGAATCCCATATACAGCGTATGCCTACTCCAAGGCTGCCGAACTCTTGTAAACTGCTTCTCTCTACACAAGGATACAGACCTCCGGTAAAATGCTTCTCACTACGTTCAGGTGGCAGAACTACCGTAAGCTGCATCTGCTGCACTCAGGATACAGAAAACCCGCATATGGCGAAAGCCTACTCCCAGGCTTCAGAACTCCCGTAAACAACTTCTCTCTACGCCCAGGATGCACAACTCCAGTAAACTGCATCTCTGTACGTTTAGGTTACAGAACTCCCGTAAGCTGCGTCTGATACACTCAGGCCATAGGAATCCCGTATACAGCGTATGCCTACTCCCAGGCCGCAGAACTCCGGGAAACAGCTTCTCTGTACATTCAACCTACAGAACTCCTGGACACTGCATCTCTCGACACTTAGGTTACAGACCTCACAGAAGTTGCAACTCCTACACTCAGGATACAGACAACGCACATATAGCGAGTGGCTAATTACAGTCTCCAGAACTCCAGGAAACAGCTAGCTCCTCTCTACACAAAGGATAGAGAACTCCTGGAAACCGCGCCGCTCTACATCCATTTTACAGAAATCCTGAAAGTTGCGTCTGCTCCACACACTCAGCATACAAAAAACCCGCATATAGCGAATACCTACTTCTAAGCTACAGAACTCCAGGAAAGCGCTCCTCTCTACACCAAGGACAGAGAACTCCTGGAAACTGCGTCGATCTGCATCCAGGTAACAGAGCTCCCGTAAGCTGCGTCTCCTACACTCAGGCTTCAGAAATCCCATGCACTGCGTATGCCTATTGCCAGGCTACAGACCTCTTGGAAACCACTGCTCTCAGCACTCAGATACAGAACTCCGGTAAACTGCGTCTCTCTACATGCAGGTTACAGAATTCCCCGGAAGCATCGTGTGCTCCACTCAGGCTGCAGGACTCCTGGAAACTGTGTCTCTCGATATCCGTGGTACAGAACACCCGTAAGCTGGCTATCCTACACTCAGGGTACAGTAAACCCGCGTATTGTGTATGCCTAATTCCAGGATACAGAAGTCCCGTAAACTGCTTCTCCCTACACCCAGGATACCTAACTCCGCTAAGCTGTGTCTCTCTACATTCAGGGGGCAGAACTCCTGTAAGCTGCATCTCCTACACACAGGATACAGAAAACCCGCATATTGTGAATGCCTAATTCCAGGCTACAGAACTCCCGTAAACAACGTCTCTCTACTCCCAGGATGCAGAACTCCGCTAAACCGCGTCTCTCTACATCCAGCTTACAGAACTCCCTTAAGCTGCGTCTGCTACACTCAGGCTACGGGAATCCCATATACAGCGTATGCCTACTCCAAGGCTGCCGAACTCTTGTAAACTGCTTCTCTCTACACAAGGATACAGACCTCCGGTAAAATGCTTCTCACTACGTTCAGGTGGCAGAACTACCGTAAGCTGCATCTGCTGCACTCAGGATACAGAAAACCCGCATATGGCGAAAGCCTACTCCCAGGCTTCAGAACTCCCGTAAACAACTTCTCTCTACGCCCAGGATGCACAACTCCAGTAAACTGCATCTCTGTACGTCTAGGTTACAGAACTCCCGTAAGCTGCGTCTGATACACTCAGGCCATAGGAATCCCGTATACAGCGTATGCCTACTCCCAGGCCGCAGAACTCCGGGAAACAGCTTCTCTGTACATTCAACCTACAGAACTCCTGGACACTGCATCTCTCGACACTTAGGTTACAGACCTCACAGAAGTTGCAACTCCTACACTCAGGATACAGACAACGCACATATAGCGAGTGGCTAATTACAGTCTCCAGAACTCCAGGAAACAGCTAGCTCCTCTCTACACAAAGGATAGAGAGCTCCTGGAAACCGCGCCGCTCTACATCCATTTTACAGAAATCCCGAAAGTTGCGTCTGCTCCACACACTCAGCATACAAAAAACCCGCATATAGCGAATACCTACTTCTAAGCTACAGAACTCCAGGAAAGCGCTCCTCTCTACACCAAGGACAGAGAACTCCTGGAAACTGCGTCGATCTGCATCCAGGTAACAGAGCTCCCGTAAGCTGCGTCTCCTACACTCAGGCTTCAGAAATCCCATGCACTGCGTATGCCTATTGCCAGGCTACAGACCTCTTGGAAACCACTGCTCTCAGCACTCAGATACAGAACTCCGGTAAACTGCGTCTCTCTACATGCAGGTTACAGAATTCCCCGGAAGCATCGTGTGCTCCACTCAGGCTGCAGGACTCCTGGAAACTGTGTCTCTCGATATCCGTGGTACAGAACACCCGTAAGCTGGCTATCCTACACTCAGGGTACAGTAAACCCGCGTATTGTGTATGCCTAATTCCAGGATACAGAAGTCCCGTAAACTGCTTCTCCCTACACCCAGGATACCTAACTCTGCTAAGCTGTGTCTCTCTACATTCAGGGGGCAGAACTCCTGTAAGCCGCATCTCCTACACACAGGATACAGAAAACCCGCATATTGTGAATGCCTAATTCCAGGCTACAGAACTCCCGTAAACAACGTCTCTCTACTCCCAGGATGCAGAACTCCGCTAAACCGCGTCTCTCTACATCCAGCTTACAGAACTCCCTTAAGCTGCGTCTGCTACACTCAGGCTACGGGAATCCCATATACAGCGTATGCCTACTCCAAGGCTGCCGAACTCTTGTAAACTGCTTCTCTCTACACAAGGATACAGACCTCCGGTAAAATGCTTCTCACTACGTTCAGGTGGCAGAACTACCGTAAGCTGCATCTGCTGCACTCAGGATACAGAAAACCCGCATATGGCGAAAGCCTACTCCCAGGCTTCAGAACTCCCGTAAACAACTTCTCTCTACGCCCAGGATGCACAACTCCAGTAAACTGCATCTCTGTACGTCTAGGTTACAGAACTCCCATAAGCTGCGTCTGATACACTCAGGCCATAGGAATCCCGTATACAGCGTATGCCTACTCCCAGGCCGCAGAACTCCGGGAAACAGCTTCTCTGTACATTCAACCTACAGAACTCCTGGACACTGCATCTCTCGACACTTAGGTTACAGACCTCACAGAAGTTGCAACTCCTACACTCAGGATACAGACAACGCACATATAGCGAGTGGCTAATTACAGTCTCCAGAACTCCAGGAAACAGCTAGCTCCTCTCTACACAAAGGATAGAGAGCTCCTGGAAACCGCGCCGCTCTACATCCATTTTACAGAAATCCCGAAAGTTGCGTCTGCTCCACACACTCAGCATACAAAAAACCCGCATATAGCGAATACCTACTTCTAAGCTACAGAACTCCAGGAAAGCGCTCCTCTCTACACCAAGGACAGAGAACTCCTGGAAACTGCGTCGATCTGCATCCAGGTAACAGAGCTCCCGTAAGCTGCGTCTCCTACACTCAGGCTTCAGAAATCCCATGCACTGCGTATGCCTATTGCCAGGCTACAGACCTCTTGGAAACCACTGCTCTCAGCACTCAGATACAGAACTCCGGTAAACTGCGTCTCTCTACATGCAGGTTACAGAATTCCCCGGAAGCATCGTGTGCTCCACTCAGGCTGCAGGACTCCTGGAAACTGTGTCTCTCGATATCCGTGGTACAGAACACCCGTAAGCTGGCTATCCTACACTCAGGGTACAGTAAACCCGCGTATTGTGTATGCCTAATTCCAGGATACGGAAGTCCCGTAAACTGCTTCTCCCTACACCCAGGATACCTAACTCCGCTAAGCTGTGTCTCTCTACATTCAGGGGGCAGAACTCCTGTAAGCCGCATCTCCTACACACAGGATACAGAAAACCCGCATATTGTGAATGCCTAATTCCAGGCTACAGAACTCCCGTAAACAACGTCTCTCTACTCCCAGGATGCAGAACTCCGCTAAACCGCGTCTCTCTACATCCAGCTTACAGAACTCCCTTAAGCTGCGTCTGCTACACTCAGGCTACGGGAATCCCATATACAGCGTATGCCTACTCCAAGGCTGCCGAACTCTTGTAAACTGCTTCTCTCTACACAAGGATACAGACCTCCGGTAAAATGCTTCTCACTACGTTCAGGTGGCAGAACTACCGTAAGCTGCATCTGCTGCACTCAGGATACAGAAAACCCGCATATGGCGAAAGCCTACTCCCAGGCTTCAGAACTCCCGTAAACAACTTCTCTCTACGCCCAGGATGCACAACTCCAGTAAACTGCATCTCTGTACGTCTAGGTTACAGAACTCCCGTAAGCTGCGTCTGATACACTCAGGCCATAGGAATCCCGTATACAGCGTATGCCTACTCCCAGGCCGCAGAACTCCGGGAAACAGCTTCTCTGTACATTCAACCTACAGAACTCCTGGACACTGCATCTCTCGACACTTAGGTTACAGACCTCACAGAAGTTGCAACTCCTACACTCAGGATACAGACAACGCACATATAGCGAGTGGCTAATTACAGTCTCCAGAACTCCAGGAAACAGCTAGCTCCTCTCTACACAAAGGATAGAGAACTCCTGGAAACCGCGCCGCTCTACATCCATTTTACAGAAATCCCGAAAGTTGCGTCTGCTCCACACACTCAGCATACAAAAAACCCGCATATAGCGAATGCCTACTTCTAAGCTACAGAACTCCAGGAAAGCGCTCCTCTCTACACCAAGGACAGAGAACTCCTGGAAACTGCGTCGATCTGCATCCAGGTAACAGAGCTCCTGTAAGCTGCGTCTCCTACACTCAGGCTTCAGAAATCCCATGCACTGCGTATGCCTATTGCCAGGCTACAGACCTCTTGGAAACCACTGCTCTCAGCACTCAGATACAGAACTCCGGTAAACTGCGTCTCTCTACATGCAGGTTACAGAATTCCCCGGAAGCATCGTGTGCTCCACTCAGGCTGCAGGACTCCTGGAAACTGTGTCTCTCGATATCCGTGGTACAGAACACCCGTAAGCTGGCTATCCTACACTCAGGGTACAGTAAACCCGCGTATTGTGTATGCCTAATTCCAGGATACGGAAGTCCCGTAAACTGCTTCTCCCTACACCCAGGATACCTAACTCCGCTAAGCTGTGTCTCTCTACATTCAGGGGGCAGAACTCCTGTAAGCCGCATCTCCTACACACAGGATACAGAAAACCCGCATATTGTGAATGCCTAATTCCAGGCTACAGAACTCCCGTAAACAACGTCTCTCTACTCCCAGGATGCAGAACTCCGCTAAACCGCGTCTCTCTACATCCAGCTTACAGAACTCCCTTAAGCTGCGTCTGCTACACTCAGGCTACGGGAATCCCATATACAGCGTATGCCTACTCCAAGGCTGCCGAACTCTTGTAAACTGCTTCTCTCTACACAAGGATACAGACCTCCGGTAAAATGCTTCTCACTACGTTCAGGTGGCAGAACTACCGTAAGCTGCATCTGCTGCACTCAGGATACAGAAAACCCGCATATGGCGAAAGCCTACTCCCAGGCTTCAGAACTCCCGTAAACAACTTCTCTCTACGCCCAGGATGCACAACTCCAGTAAACTGCATCTCTGTACGTCTAGGTTACAGAACTCCCGTAAGCTGCGTCTGATACACTCAGGCCATAGGAATCCCGTATACAGCGTATGCCTACTCCCAGGCCGCAGAACTCCGGGAAACAGCTTCTCTGTACATTCAACCTACAGAACTCCTGGACACTGCATCTCTCGACACTTAGGTTACAGACCTCACAGAAGTTGCAACTCCTACACTCAGGATACAGACAACGCACATATAGCGAGTGGCTAATTACAGTCTCCAGAACTCCAGGAAACAGCTAGCTCCTCTCTACACAAAGGATAGAGAACTCCTGGAAACCGCGCCGCTCTACATCCATTTTACAGAAATCCCGAAAGTTGCGTCTGCTCCACACACTCAGCATACAAAAAACCCGCATATAGCGAATACCTACTTCTAAGCTACAGAACTCCAGGAAAGCGCTCCTCTCTACACCAAGGACAGAGAACTCCTGGAAACTGCGTCGATCTGCATCCAGGTAACAGAGCTCCCGTAAGCTGCGTCTCCTACACTCAGGCTTCAGAAATCCCATGCACTGCGTATGCCTATTGCCAGGCTACAGACCTCTTGGAAACCACTGCTCTCAGCACTCAGATACAGAACTCCGGTAAACTGCGTCTCTCTACATGCAGGTTACAGAATTCCCCGGAAGCATCGTGTGCTCCACTCAGGCTGCAGGACTCCTGGAAACTGTGTCTCTCGATATCCGTGGTACAGAACACCCGTAAGCTGGCTATCCTACACTCAGGGTACAGTAAACCCGCGTATTGTGTATGCCTAATTCCAGGATACAGAAGTCCCGTAAACTGCTTCTCCCTACACCCAGGATACCTAACTCTGCTAAGCTGTGTCTCTCTACATTCAGGGGGCAGAACTCCTGTAAGCTGCATCTCCTACACACAGGATACAGAAAACCCGCATATTGTGAATGCCTAATTCCAGGCTACAGAACTCCCGTAAACAACGTCTCTCTACTCCCAGGATGCAGAACTCCGCTAAACCACGTCTCTCTACATCCAGCTTACAGAACTCCCTTAAGCTGCGTCTGCTACACTCAGGCTACGGGAATCCCATATACAGCGTATGCCTACTCCAAGGCTGCCGAACTCTTGTAAACTGCTTCTCTCTACACAAGGATACAGACCTCCGGTAAAATGCTTCTCACTACGTTCAGGTGGCAGAACTACCGTAAGCTGCATCTGCTGCACTCAGGATACAGAAAACCCGCATATGGCGAAAGCCTACTCCCAGGCTTCAGAACTCCCGTAAACAACTTCTCTCTACGCCCAGGATGCACAACTCCAGTAAACTGCATCTCTGTACGTCTAGGTTACAGAACTCCCGTAAGCTGCGTCTGATACACTCAGGCCATAGGAATCCCGTATACAGCGTATGCCTACTCCCAGGCCGCAGAACTCCGGGAAACAGCTTCTCTGTACATTCAACCTACAGAACTCCTGGACACTGCATCTCTCGACACTTAGGTTACAGACCTCACAGAAGTTGCAACTCCTACACTCAGGATACAGACAACGCACATATAGCGAGTGGCTAATTACAGTCTCCAGAACTCCAGGAAACAGCTAGCTCCTCTCTACACAAAGGATAGAGAACTCCTGGAAACCGCGCCGCTCTACATCCATTTTACAGAAATCCCGAAAGTTGCGTCTGCTCCACACACTCAGCATACAAAAAACCCGCATATAGCGAATACCTACTTCTAAGCTACAGAACTCCAGGAAAGCGCTCCTCTCTACACCAAGGACAGAGAACTCCTGGAAACTGCGTCGATCTGCATCCAGGTAACAGAGCTCCCGTAAGCTGCGTCTCCTACACTCAGGCTTCAGAAATCCCATGCACTGCGTATGCCTATTGCCAGGCTACAGACCTCTTGGAAACCACTGCTCTCAGCACTCAGATACAGAACTCCAGTAAACTGCGTCTCTCTACATGCAGGTTACAGAATTCCCCGGAAGCATCGTGTGCTCCACTCAGGCTGCAGGACTCCTGGAAACTGTGTCTCTCGATATCCGTGGTACAGAACACCCGTAAGCTGGCTATCCTACACTCAGGGTACAGTAAACCCGCGTATTGTGTATGCCTAATTCCAGGATACAGAAGTCCCGTAAACTGCTTCTCCCTACACCCAGGATACCTAACTCCGCTAAGCTGTGTCTCTCTACATTCAGGGGGCAGAACTCCTGTAAGCTGCATCTCCTACACACAGGATACAGAAAACCCGCATATTGTGAATGCCTAATTCCAGGCTACAGAACTCCCGTAAACAACGTCTCTCTACTCCCAGGATGCAGAACTCCGCTAAACCGCGTCTCTCTACATCCAGCTTACAGAACTCCCTTAAGCTGCGTCTGCTACACTCAGGCTACGGGAATCCCATATACAGCGTATGCCTACTCCAAGGCTGCCGAACTCTTGTAAACTGCTTCTCTCTACACAAGGATACAGACCTCCGGTAAAATGCTTCTCACTACGTTCAGGTGGCAGAACTACCGTAAGCTGCATCTGCTGCACTCAGGATACAGAAAACCCGCATATGGCGAAAGCCTACTCCCAGGCTTCAGAACTCCCGTAAACAACTTCTCTCTACGCCCAGGATGCACAACTCCAGTAAACTGCATCTCTGTACGTCTAGGTTACAGAACTCCCGTAAGCTGCGTCTGATACACTCAGGCCATAGGAATCCCGTATACAGCGTATGCCTACTCCCAGGCCGCAGAACTCCGGGAAACAGCTTCTCTGTACATTCAACCTACAGAACTCCTGGACACTGCATCTCTCGACACTTAGGTTACAGACCTCACAGAAGTTGCAACTCCTACACTCAGGATACAGACAACACACATATAGCGAGTGGCTAATTACAGTCTCCAGAACTCCAGGAAACAGCTAGCTCCTCTCTACACAAAGGATAGAGAACTCCTGGAAACCGCGCCGCTCTACATCCATTTTACAGAAATCCCGAAAGTTGCGTCTGCTCCACACACTCAGCATACAAAAAACTCGCATATAGCGAATACCTACTTCTAAGCTACAGAACTCCAGGAAAGCGCTCCTCTCTACACCAAGGACAGAGAACTCCTGGAAACTGCGTCGATCTGCATCCAGGTAACAGAGCTCCCGTAAGCTGCGTCTCCTACACTCAGGCTTCAGAAATCCCATGCACTGCGTATGCCTATTGCCAGGCTACAGACCTCTTGGAAACCACTGCTCTCAGCACTCAGATACAGAACTCCGGTAAACTGCGTCTCTCTACATGCAGGTTACAGAATTCCCCGGAAGCATCGTGTGCTCCACTCAGGCTGCAGGACTCCTGGAAACTGTGTCTCTCGATATCCGTGGTACAGAACACCCGTAAGCTGGCTATCCTACACTCAGGGTACAGTAAACCCGCGTATTGTGTATGCCTAATTCCAGGATACAGAAGTCCCGTAAACTGCTTCTCCCTACACCCAGGATACCTAACTCCGCTAAGCTGTGTCTCTCTACATTCAGGGGGCAGAACTCCTGTAAGCTGCATCTCCTACACACAGGATACAGAAAACCCGCATATTGTGAATGCCTAATTCCAGGCTACAGAACTCCCGTAAACAACGTCTCTCTACTCCCAGGATGCAGAACTCCGCTAAACCGTGTCTCTCTACATCCAGCTTACAGAACTCCCTTAAGCTGCGTCTGCTACACTCAGGCTACGGGAATCCCATATACAGCGTTTGCCTACTCCAAGGCTGCCGAACTCTTGTAAACTGCTTCTCTCTACACAAGGATACAGACCTCCGGTAAAATGCTTCTCACTACGTTCAGGTGGCAGAACTACCGTAAGCTGCATCTGCTGCACTCAGGATACAGAAAACCCGCATATTGTGAATGCCTAATTCCAGGCTACAGAACTCCCGTAAACAACGTCTCTCTACTCCCAGGATGCAGAACTCCGCTAAACCGCGTCTCTCTACATCCAGCTTACAGAACTCCCTTAAGCTGCGTCTGCTACACTCAGGCTACGGGAATCCCATATACAGCGTATGCCTACTCCAAGGCTGCCGAACTCTTGTAAACTGCTTCTCTCTACACAAGGATACAGACCTCCGGTAAAATGCTTCTCACTACGTTCAGGTGGCAGAACTACCGTAAGCTGCATCTGCTGCACTCAGGATACAGAAAACCCGCATATGGCGAAAGCCTACTCCCAGGCTTCAGAACTCCCGTAAACAACTTCTCTCTACGCCCAGGATGCACAACTCCAGTAAACTGCATCTCTGTACGTCTAGGTTACAGAACTCCCGTAAGCTGCGTCTGATACACTCAGGCCATAGGAATCCCGTATACAGCGTATGCCTACTCCCAGGCCGCAGAACTCCGGGAAATAGCTTCTCTGTACATTCAACCTACAGAACTCCTGGACACTGCATCTCTCGACACTTAGGTTACAGACCTCACAGAAGTTGCAACTCCTACACTCAGGATACAGACAACGCACATATAGCGAGTGGCTAATTACAGTCTACAGAACTCCAGGAAACAGCTAGCTCCTCTCTACACAAAGGATAGAGAACTCCTGGAAACCGCGCCACTCTACATCCATTTTACAGAAATCCCGAAAGTTGCGTCTGCTCCACACACTCAGCATACAAAAAACCCGCATATAGCGAATACCTACTTCTAAGCTACAGAACTCCAGGAAAGCGCTCCTCTCTACACCAAGGACAGAGAACTCCTGGAAACTGCGTCGATCTGCATCCAGGTAACAGAGCTCCCGTAAGCTGCGTCTCCTACACTCAGGCTTCAGAAATCCCATGCACTGCGTATGCCTATTGCCAGGCTACAGACCTCTTGGAAACCACTGCTCTCAGCACTCAGATACAGAACTCTGGTAAACTGCGTCTCTCTACATGCAGGTTACAGAATTCCCCGGAAGCATCGTGTGCTCCACTCAGGCTGCAGGACTCCTGGAAACTGTGTCTCTCGATATCCGTGGTACAGAACACCCGTAAGCTGGCTATCCTACACTCAGGGTACAGTAAACCCGCGTATTGTGTATGCCTAATTCCAGGATACAGAAGTCCCGTAAACTGCTTCTCCCTACACCCAGGATACCTAACTCCGCTAAGCTGTGTCTCTCTACATTCAGGGGGCAGAACTCCTGTAAGCTGCATCTCCTACACACAGGATACAGAAAACCCGCATATTGTGAATGCCTAATTCCAGGCTACAGAACTCCCGTAAACAACGTCTCTCTACTCCCAGGATGCAGAACTCCGCTAAACCGCGTCTCTCTACATCCAGCTTACAGAACTCCCTTAAGCTGCGTCTGCTACACTCAGGCTACGGGAATCCCATATACAGCGTTTGCCTACTCCAAGGCTGCCGAACTCTTGTAAACTGCTTCTCTCTACACAAGGATACAGACCTCCGGTAAAATGCTTCTCACTACGTTCAGGTGGCAGAACTACCGCAAGCTGCATCTGCTGCACTCAGGATACAGAAAACCCGCATATTGTGAATGCCTAATTCCAGGCTACAGAACTCCCGTAAACAACGTCTCTCTACTCCCAGGATGCAGAACTCCGCTAAACCGCGTCTCTCTACATCCAGCTTACAGAACTCCCTTAAGCTGCGTCTGCTACACTCAGGCTACGGGAATCCCATATACAGCGTATGCCTACTCCAAGGCTGCCGAACTCTTGTAAACTGCTTCTCTCTACACAAGGATACAGACCTCCGGTAAAATGCTTCTCACTACGTTCAGGTGGCAGAACTACCGTAAGCTGCATCTGCTGCACTCAGGATACAGAAAACCCGCATATGGCGAAAGCCTACTCCCAGGCTTCAGAACTCCCGTAAACAACTTCTCTCTACGCCCAGGATGCACAACTCCAGTAAACTGCATCTCTGTACGTCTAGGTTACAGAACTCCCGTAAGCTGCGTCTGATACACTCAGGCCATAGGAATCCCGTATACAGCGTATGCCTACTCCCAGGCCGCAGAACTCCGGGAAACAGCTTCTCTGTACATTCAACCTACAGAACTCCTGGACACTGCATCTCTCGACACTTAGGTTACAGACCTCACAGAAGTTGCAACTCCTACACTCAGGATACAGACAACGCACATATAGCGAGTGGCTAATTACAGTCTCCAGAACTCCAGGAAACAGCTAGCTCCTCTCTACACAAAGGATAGAGAACTCCTGGAAACCGCACCGCTCTACATCCATTTTACAGAAATCCCGAAAGTTGCGTCTGCTCCACACACTCAGCATACAAAAAACCCGCATATAGCGAATACCTACTTCTAAGCTACAGAACTCCAGGAAAGCGCTCCTCTCTACACCAAGGACAGAGAACTCCTGGAAACTGCGTCGATCTGCATCCAGGTAACAGAGCTCCCGTAAGCTGCGTCTCCTACACTCAGGCTTCAGAAATCCCATGCACTGCGTATGCCTATTGCCAGGCTACAGACCTCTTGGAAACCACTGCTCTCAGCACTCAGATACAGAACTCCGGTAAACTGCGTCTCTCTACATGCAGGTTACAGAATTCCCCGGAAGCATCGTGTGCTCCACTCAGGCTGCAGGACTCCTGGAAACTGTGTCTCTCGATATCCGTGGTACAGAACACCCGTAAGCTGGCTATCCTACACTCAGGGTACAGTAAACCCGCGTATTGTGTATGCCTAATTCCAGGATACAGAAGTCCCGTAAACTGCTTCTCCCTACACCCAGGATACCTAACTCCGCTAAGCTGTGTCTCTCTACATTCAGGGGGCAGAACTCCTGTAAGCTGCATCTCCTACACACAGGATACAGAAAACCCGCATATTGTGAATGCCTAATTCCAGGCTACAGAACTCCCGTAAACAACGTCTCTCTACTCCCAGGATGCAGAACTCCGCTAAACCGCGTCTCTCTACATCCAGCTTACAGAACTCCCTTAAGCTGCGTCTGCTACACTCAGGCTACGGGAATCCCATATACAGCGTATGCCTACTCCAAGGCTGCCGAACTCTTGTAAACTGCTTCTCTCTACACAAGGATACAGACCTCCGGTAAAATGCTTCTCACTACGTTCAGGTGGCAGAACTACCGTAAGCTGCATCTGCTGCACTCAGGATACAGAAAACCCGCATATGGCGAAAGCCTACTCCCAGGCTTCAGAACTCCCGTAAACAACTTCTCTCTACGCCCAGGATGCACAACTCCAGTAAACTGCATCTCTGTACGTCTAGGTTACAGAACTCCCGTAAGCTGCGTCTGATACACTCAGGCCATAGGAATCCCGTATACAGCGTATGCCTACTCCCAGGCCGCAGAACTCCGGGAAACAGCTTCTCTGTACATTCAACCTACAGAACTCCTGGACACTGCATCTCTCGACACTTAGGTTACAGACCTCACAGAAGTTGCAACTCCTACACTCAGGATACAGACAACGCACATATAGCGAGTGGCTAATTACAGTCTCCAGAACTCCAGGAAACAGCTAGCTCCTCTCTACACAAAGGATAGAGAACTCCTGGAAACCGCGCCGCTCTACATCCATTTTACAGAAATCCCGAAAGTTGCGTCTGCTCCACACACTCAGCATACAAAAAACCCGCATATAGCGAATACCTACTTCTAAGCTACAGAACTCCAGGAAAGCGCTCCTCTCTACACCAAGGACAGAGAACTCCTGGAAACTGCGTCGATCTGCATCCAGGTAACAGAGCTCCCGTAAGCTGCGTCTCCTACACTCAGGCTTCAGAAATCCCATGCACTGCGTATGCCTATTGCCAGGCTACAGACCTCTTGGAAACCACTGCTCTCAGCACTCAGATACAGAACTCCGGTAAACTGCGTCTCTCTACATGCAGGTTACAGAATTCCCCGGAAGCATCGTGTGCTCCACTCAGGCTGCAGGACTCCTGGAAACTGTGTCTCTCGATATCCGTGGTACAGAACACCCGTAAGCTGGCTATCCTACACTCAGGGTACAGTAAACCCGCGTATTGTGTATGCCTAATTCCAGGATACAGAAGTCCCGTAAACTGCTTCTCCCTACACCCAGGATACCTAACTCCGCTAAGCTGTGTCTCTCTACATTCAGGGGGCAGAACTCCTGTAAGCTGCATCTCCTACACACAGGATACAGAAAACCCGCATATTGTGAATGCCTAATTCCAGGCTACAGAACTCCCGTAAACAACGTCTCTCTACTCCCAGGATGCAGAACTCCGCTAAACCGCGTCTCTCTACATCCAGCTTACAGAACTCCCTTAAGCTGCGTCTGCTACACTCAGGCTACGGGAATCCCATATACAGCGTATGCCTACTCCAAGGCTGCCGAACTCTTGTAAACTGCTTCTCTCTACACAAGGATACAGACCTCCGGTAAAATGCTTCTCACTACGTTCAGGTGGCAGAACTACCGTAAGCTGCATCTGCTGCACTCAGGATACAGAAAACCCGCATATGGCGAAAGCCTACTCCCAGGCTTCAGAACTCCCGTAAACAACTTCTCTCTACGCCCAGGATGCACAACTCCAGTAAACTGCATCTCTGTACGTCTAGGTTACAGAACTCCCGTAAGCTGCGTCTGATACACTCAGGCCATAGGAATCCCGTATACAGCGTATGCCTACTCCCAGGCCGCAGAACTCCGGGAAACAGCTTCTCTGTACATTCAACCTACAGAACTCCTGGACACTGCATCTCTCGACACTTAGGTTACAGACCTCACAGAAGTTGCAACTCCTACACTCAGGATACAGACAACGCACATATAGCGAGTGGCTAATTACAGTCTCCAGAACTCCAGGAAACAGCTAGCTCCTCTCTACACAAAGGATAGAGAACTCCTGGAAACCGCGCCGCTCTACATCCATTTTACAGAAATCCCGAATGTTGCGTCTGCTCCACACACTCAGCATACAAAAAACCCGCATATAGCGAATACCTACTTCTAAGCTACAGAACTCCAGGAAAGCGCTCCTCTCTACACCAAGGACAGAGAACTCCTGGAAACTGCGTCGATCTGCATCCAGGTAACAGAGCTCCCGTAAGCTGCGTCTCCTACACTCAGGCTTCAGAAATCCCATGCACTGCGTATGCCTATTGCCAGGCTACAGACCTCTTGGAAACCACTGCTCTCAGCACTCAGATACAGAACTCCGGTAAACTGCGTCTCTCTACATGCAGGTTACAGAATTCCCCGGAAGCATCGTGTGCTCCACTCAGGCTGCAGGACTCCTGGAAACTGTGTCTCTCGATATCCGTGGTACAGAACACCCGTAAGCTGGCTATCCTACACTCAGGGTACAGTAAACCCGCGTATTGTGTATGCCTAATTCCAGGATACAGAAGTCCCGTAAACTGCTTCTCCCTACACCCAGGATACCTAACTCCGCTAAGCTGTGTCTCTCTACATTCAGGGGGCAGAACTCCTGTAAGCCGCATCTCCTACACACAGGATACAGAAAACCCGCATATTGTGAATGCCTAATTCCAGGCTACAGAACTCCCGTAAACAACGTCTCTCTACTCCCAGGATGCAGAACTCCGCTAAACCGCGTCTCTCTACATCCAGCTTACAGAACTCCCTTAAGCTGCGTCTGCTACACTCAGGCTACGGGAATCCCATATACAGCGTATGCCTACTCCAAGGCTGCCGAACTCTTGTAAACTGCTTCTCTCTACACAAGGATACAGACCTCCGGTAAAATGCTTCTCACTACGTTCAGGTGGCAGAACTACCGTAAGCTGCATCTGCTGCACTCAGGATACAGAAAACCCGCATATGGCGAAAGCCTACTCCCAGGCTTCAGAACTCCCGTAAACAACTTCTCTCTACGCCCAGGATGCACAACTCCAGTAAACTGCATCTCTGTACGTCTAGGTTACAGAACTCCCGTAAGCTGCGTCTGATACACTCAGGCCATAGGAATCCCGTATACAGCGTATGCCTACTCCCAGGCCGCAGAACTCCGGGAAACAGCTTCTCTGTACATTCAACCTACAGAACTCCTGGACACTGCATCTCTCGACACTTAGGTTACAGACCTCACAGAAGTTGCAACTCCTACACTCAGGATACAGACAACGCACATATAGCGAGTGGCTAATTACAGTCTCCAGAACTCCAGGAAACAGCTAGCTCCTCTCTACACAAAGGATAGAGAACTCCTGGAAACCGCGCCGCTCTACATCCATTTTACAGAAATCCCGAAAGTTGCGTCTGCTCCACACACTCAGCATACAAAAAACCCGCATATAGCGAATACCTACTTCTAAGCTACAGAACTCCAGGAAAGCGCTCCTCTCTACACCAAGGACAGAGAACTCCTGGAAACTGCGTCGATCTGCATCCAGGTAACAGAGCTCCCGTAAGCTGCGTCTCCTACACTCAGGCTTCAGAAATCCCATGCACTGCGTATGCCTATTGCCAGGCTACAGACCTCTTGGAAACCACTGCTCTCAGCACTCAGATACAGAACTCCGGTAAACTGCGTCTCTCTACATGCAGGTTACAGAATTCCCCGGAAGCATCGTGTGCTCCACTCAGGCTGCAGGACTCCTGGAAACTGTCTCTCGATATCCGTGGTACAGAACACCCGTAAGCTGGCTATCCTACACTCAGGGTACAGTAAACCCGCGTATTGTGTATGCCTAATTCCAGGATACAGAAGTCCCGTAAACTGCTTCTCCCTACACCCAGGATACCTAACTCCGCTAAGCTGTGTCTCTCTACATTCAGGGGGCAGAACTCCTGTAAGCTGCATCTCCTACACACAGGATACAGAAAACCCGCATATTGTGAATGCCTAATTCCAGGCTACAGAACTCCCGTAAACAACGTCTCTCTACTCCCAGGATGCAGAACTCCGCTAAACTGCGTCTCTCTACATCCAGCTTACAGAACTCCCTTAAGCTGCGTCTGCTACACTCAGGCTACGGGAATCCCATATACAGCGTATGCCTACTCCAAGGCTGCCGAACTCTTGTAAACTGCTTCTCTCTACACAAGGATACAGACCTCCGGTAAAATGCTTCTCACTACGTTCAGGTGGCAGAACTACCGTAAGCTGCATCTGCTGCACTCAGGATACAGAAAACCCGCATATGGCGAAAGCCTACTCCCAGGCTTCAGAACTCCCGTAAACAACTTCTCTCTACGCCCAGGATGCACAACTCCAGTAAACTGCATCTCTGTACGTCTAGGTTACAGAACTCCCGTAAGCTGCGTCTGATACACTCAGGCCATAGGAATCCCGTATACAGCGTATGCCTACTCCCAGGCCGCAGAACTCCGGGAAACAGCTTCTCTGTACATTCAACCTACAGAACTCCTGGACACTGCATCTCTCGACACTTAGGTTACAGACCTCACAGAAGTTGCAACTCCTACACTCAGGATACAGACAACGCACATATAGCGAGTGGCTAATTACAGTCTCCAGAACTCCAGGAAACAGCTAGCTCCTCTCTACACAAAGGATAGAGAACTCCTGGAAACCGCGCCGCTCTACATCCATTTTACAGAAATCCTGAAAGTTGCGTCTGCTCCACACACTCAGCATACAAAAAACCCGCATATAGCGAATACCTACTTCTAAGCTACAGAACTCCAGGAAAGCGCTCCTCTCTACACCAAGGACAGAGAACTCCTGGAAACTGCGTCGATCTGCATCCAGGTAACAGAGCTCCCGTAAGCTGCGTCTCCTACACTCAGGCTTCAGAAATCCCATGCACTGCGTATGCCTATTGCCAGGCTACAGACCTCTTGGAAACCACTGCTCTCAGCACTCAGATACAGAACTCCGGTAAACTGCGTCTCTCTACATGCAGGTTACAGAATTCCCCGGAAGCATCGTGTGCTCCACTCAGGCTGCAGGACTCCTGGAAACTGTGTCTCTCGATATCCGTGGTACAGAACACCCGTAAGCTGGCTATCCTACACTCAGGGTACAGTAAACCCGCGTATTGTGTATGCCTAATTCCAGGATACAGAAGTCCCGTAAACTGCTTCTCCCTACACCCAGGATACCTAACTCCGCTAAGCTGTGTCTCTCTACATTCAGGGGGCAGAACTCCTGTAAGCTGCATCTCCTACACACAGGATACAGAAAACCCGCATATTGTGAATGCCTAATTCCAGGCTACAGAACTCCCGTAAACAACGTCTCTCTACTCCCAGGATGCAGAACTCCGCTAAACCGCGTCTCTCTACATCCAGCTTACAGAACTCCCTTAAGCTGCGTCTGCTACACTCAGGCTACGGGAATCCCATATACAGCGTATGCCTACTCCAAGGCTGCCGAACTCTTGTAAACTGCTTCTCTCTACACAAGGATACAGACCTCCGGTAAAATGCTTCTCACTACGTTCAGGTGGCAGAACTACCGTAAGCTGCATCTGCTGCACTCAGGATACAGAAAACCCGCATATGGCGAAAGCCTACTCCCAGGCTTCAGAACTCCCGTAAACTTCTCTCTACGCCCAGGATGCACAACTCCAGTAAACTGCATCTCTGTACGTCTAGGTTACAGAACTCCCGTAAGCTGCGTCTGATACACTCAGGCCATAGGAATCCCGTATACAGCGTATGCCTACTCCCAGGCCGCAGAACTCCGGGAAACAGCTTCTCTGTACATTCAACCTACAGAACTCCTGGACACTGCATCTCTCGACACTTAGGTTACAGACCTCACAGAAGTTGCAACTCCTACACTCAGGATACAGACAACGCACATATAGCGAGTGGCTAATTACAGTCTCCAGAACTCCAGGAAACAGCTAGCTCCTCTCTACACAAAGGATAGAGAACTCCTGGAAACCGCGCCGCTCTACATCCATTTTACAGAAATCCTGAAAGTTGCGTCTGCTCCACACACTCAGCATACAAAAAACCCGCATATAGCGAATACCTACTTCTAAGCTACAGAACTCCAGGAAAGCGCTCCTCTCTACACCAAGGACAGAGAACTCCTGGAAACTGCGTCGATCTGCATCCAGGTAACAGAGCTCCCGTAAGCTGCGTCTCCTACACTCAGGCTTCAGAAATCCCATGCACTGCGTATGCCTATTGCCAGGCTACAGACCTCTTGGAAACCACTGCTCTCAGCACTCAGATACAGAACTCCGGTAAACTGCGTCTCTCTACATGCAGGTTACAGAATTCCCCGGAAGCATCGTGTGCTCCACTCAGGCTGCAGGACTCCTGGAAACTGTGTCTCTCGATATCCGTGGTACAGAACACCCGTAAGCTGGCTATCCTACACTCAGGGTACAGTAAACCCGCGTATTGTGTATGCCTAATTCCAGGATACAGAAGTCCCGTAAACTGCTTCTCCCTACACCCAGGATACCTAACTCCGCTAAGCTGTGTCTCTCTACATTCAGGGGGCAGAACTCCTGTAAGCTGCATCTCCTACACACAGGATACAGAAAACCCGCATATTGTGAATGCCTAATTCCAGGCTACAGAACTCCCGTAAACAACGTCTCTCTACTCCCAGGATGCAGAACTCCGCTAAACCGCGTCTCTCTACATCCAGCTTACAGAACTCCCTTAAGCTGCGTCTGCTACACTCAGGCTACGGGAATCCCATATACAGCGTATGCCTACTCCAAGGCTGCCGAACTCTTGTAAACTGCTTCTCTCTACACAAGGATACAGACCTCCGGTAAAATGCTTCTCACTACGTTCAGGTGGCAGAACTACCGTAAGCTGCATCTGCTGCACTCAGGATACAGAAAACCCGCATATGGCGAAAGCCTACTCCCAGGCTTCAGAACTCCCGTAAACAACTTCTCTCTACGCCCAGGATGCACAACTCCAGTAAACTGCATCTCTGTACGTCTAGGTTACAGAACTCCCGTAAGCTGCGTCTGATACACTCAGGCCATAGGAATCCCGTATACAGCGTATGCCTACTCCCAGGCCGCAGAACTCCGGGAAACAGCTTCTCTGTACATTCAACCTACAGAACTCCTGGACACTGCATCTCTCGACACTTAGGTTACAGACCTCACAGAAGTTGCAACTCCTACACTCAGGATACAGACAACGCACATATAGCGAGTGGCTAATTACAGTCTCCAGAACTCCAGGAAACAGCTAGCTCCTCTCTACACAAAGGATAGAGAACTCCTGGAAACCGCGCCGCTCTACATCCATTTTACAGAAATCCCGAAAGTTGCGTCTGCTCCACACACTCAGCATACAAAAAACCCGCATATAGCGAATACCTACTTCTAAGCTACAGAACTCCAGGAAAGCGCTCCTCTCTACACCAAGGACAGAGAACTCCTGGAAACTGCGTCGATCTGCATCCAGGTAACAGAGCTCCCGTAAGCTGCGTCTCCTACACTCAGGCTTCAGAAATCCCATGCACTGCGTATGCCTATTGCCAGGCTACAGACCTCTTGGAAACCACTGCTCTCAGCACTCAGATACAGAACTCCGGTAAACTGCGTCTCTCTACATGCAGGTTACAGAATTCCCCGGAAGCATCGTGTGCTCCACTCAGGCTGCAGGACTCCTGGAAACTGTGTCTCTCGATATCCGTGGTACAGAACACCCGTAAGCTGGCTATCCTACACTCAGGGTACAGTAAACCCGCGTATTGTGTATGCCTAATTCCAGGATACAGAAGTCCCGTAAACTGCTTCTCCCTACACCCAGGATACCTAACTCCGCTAAGCTGTGTCTCTCTACATTCAGGGGGCAGAACTCCTGTAAGCTGCATCTCCTACACACAGGATACAGAAAACCCGCATATTGTGAATGCCTAATTCCAGGCTACAGAACTCCCGTAAACAACGTCTCTCTACTCCCAGGATTCAGAACTCCGCTAAACCGCGTCTCTCTACATCCAGCTTACAGAACTCCCTTAAGCTGCGTCTGCTACACTCAGGCTACGGGAATCCCATATACAGCGTATGCCTACTCCAAGGCTGCCGAACTCTTGTAAACTGCTTCTCTCTACACAAGGATACAGACCTCCGGTAAAATGCTTCTCACTACGTTCAGGTGGCAGAACTACCGTAAGCTGCATCTGCTGCACTCAGGATACAGAAAACCCGCATATGGCGAAAGCCTACTCCCAGGCTTCAGAACTCCCGTAAACAACTTCTCTCTACGCCCAGGATGCACAACTCCAGTAAACTGCATCTCTGTACGTCTAGGTTACAGAACTCCCGTAAGCTGCGTCTGATACACTCAGGCCATAGGAATCCCGTATACAGCGTATGCCTACTCCCAGGCCGCAGAACTCCGGGAAACAGCTTCTCTGTACATTCAACCTACAGAACTCCTGGACACTGCATCTCTCGACACTTAGGTTACAGACCTCACAGAAGTTGCAACTCCTACACTCAGGATACAGACAACGCACATATAGCGAGTGGCTAATTACAGTCTCCAGAACTCCAGGAAACAGCTAGCTCCTCTCTACACAAAGGATAGAGAACTCCTGGAAACCGCGCCGCTCTACATCCATTTTACAGAAATCCCGAAAGTTGCGTCTGCTCCACACACTCAGCATACAAAAAACCCGCATATAGCGAATACCTACTTCTAAGCTACAGAACTCCAGGAAAGCGCTCCTCTCTACACCAAGGACAGAGAACTCCTGGAAACTGCGTCGATCTGCATCCAGGTAACAGAGCTCCCGTAAGCTGCGTCTCCTACACTCAGGCTTCAGAAATCCCATGCACTGCGTATGCCTATTGCCAGGCTACAGACCTCTTGGAAACCACTGCTCTCAGCACTCAGATACAGAACTCCGGTAAACTGCGTCTCTCTACATGCAGGTTACAGAATTCCCCGGAAGCATCGTGTGCTCCACTCAGGCTGCAGGACTCCTGGAAACTGTGTCTCTCGATATCCGTGGTACAGAACACCCGTAAGCTGGCTATCCTACACTCAGGGTACAGTAAACCCGCGTATTGTGTATGCCTAATTCCAGGATACAGAAGTCCCGTAAACTGCTTCTCCCTACACCCAGGATACCTAACTCCGCTAAGCTGTGTCTCTCTACATTCAGGGGGCAGAACTCCTGTAAGCTGCATCTCCTACACACAGGATACAGAAAACCCGCATATTGTGAATGCCTAATTCCAGGCTACAGAACTCCCGTAAACAACGTCTCTCTACTCCCAGGATGCAGAACTCCGCTAAACCGCGTCTCTCTACATCCAGCTTACAGAACTCCCTTAAGCTGCGTCTGCTACACTCAGGCTACGGGAATCCCATATACAGCGTATGCCTACTCCAAGGCTGCCGAACTCTTGTAAACTGCTTCTCTCTACACAAGGATACAGACCTCCGGTAAAATGCTTCTCACTACGTTCAGGTGGCAGAACTACCGTAAGCTGCATCTGCTGCACTCAGGATACAGAAAACCCGCATATGGCGAAAGCCTACTCCCAGGCTTCAGAACTCCCGTAAACAACTTCTCTCTACGCCCAGGATGCACAACTCCAGTAAACTGCATCTCTGTACGTCTAGGTTACAGAACTCCCGTAAGCTGCGTCTGATACACTCAGGCCATAGGAATCCCGTATACAGCGTATGCCTACTCCCAGGCCGCAGAACTCCGGGAAACAGCTTCTCTGTACATTCAACCTACAGAACTCCTGGACACTGCATCTCTCGACACTTAGGTTACAGACCTCACAGAAGTTGCAACTCCTACACTCAGGATACAGACAACGCACATATAGCGAGTGGCTAATTACAGTCTACAGAACTCCAGGAAACAGCTAGCTCCTCTCTACACAAAGGATAGAGAACTCCTGGAAACCGCGCCGCTCTACATCCATTTTACAGAAATCCCGAAAGTTGCGTCTGCTCCACACACTCAGCATACAAAAAACCCGCATATAGCGAATACCTACTTCTAAGCTACAGAACTCCAGGAAAGCGCTCCTCTCTACACCAAGGACAGAGAA